>NW_021132019.1:129806-729806 GCF_004193835.3 Ostrinia furnacalis
AATGACCGTTAGAAATCAAATTTTATCAGTTATTTTCATTGATAATGGAGAAAACAATTATAATTTCATCATGACTATACACCATTAGTTGAATATTAAATAACTTGCAAAAAAAAATTAACCTCTAAGCAAGTAATTCCTTAGTAAAATTGTTAAAGTCTTTACCTGTTTGAGTAACATTTTCACCCGTCTTGAGAAAATCCGCCATAACTGTTTTTTTTTAGTGTTTCCTATTGTAAATTTTAAATCAACTGTACATTGATCTCGGAGCCATCTACTTAGTAAATTCAAATCTAACTAGAGTAATTCAAAGTCAGCACCTGACAATATTATTCTTAAAGTGGGCAATCACTACCAGTGGGCAATCACTCTCTGGTTTACCCTACATAGAAAATAAAATAATGAGTAAAAATCGCAAGGAAGTACTTCAACATAGTATATTTATGCTATCTTTATAACCTAGAACACTATCTGTGGTCACACGGTAACAATGGCGACCGCTCGCACGTTACACTATCTGTGCATCGAAGAAAGCCCATATGCCTATTTACTGCTCATCTCTAGCCATCACTTGGTCTATGGTTATATGCCATTAAACGTTTTAACGATTATTAAAAGTTACGTGAGAGAACCGTTTTTAATACGAGTGGTTTAATGGGAAATTATAAATGGCAATTATTGGAATTCTATTTAATTATTTTTGTTGTTGTTAGTATCATCTTCATAGTATATTTTATAGGCTATACCTATAGAAAGGATCCTATAGTAACTTGCAAGAACTATGTTTGGCAGTCAAAGTTGATTGACTTTCATTGAGGAGTTTTTTAATCAACTGTTTAGTCTGGAAAACCCTCTTATGTTGTCGCAATTTCTTATTAGTCATTTATTTTTAGCAATTAGGCTTTTCAAAAGTACCTTTACATATTGTCAAAATTAAACCCTACCATTGCTTCAAGACAACAATGTCGCTGTCTAAACACTTAATAAGTGTTATTGTTTTATATTCAATTTTCATTAAATCCCGTAGTACAGTTTATGCTTACAGCTAGCACAAACAATAGGTTAAACTCGCACGCGGGTCACTCGGCGGTTATCTCTATATCAGGGAGTCGATATGTCGTGTCGGACGATATTTATTGCCGATGGTCTCTATTAGTTGTTAGCTCTATGGTTTTTAAATAAATATTTTGTGAAAAATATTATTTAATTTCTTAGAGTGGAAAATTTGCAAGTGAAAGCATTAACAATTTCTAAATTCTTCAAGATTTTTAGAGATTTCTGTTATCTATGTCACGTATTTTTTTATCAGCCTGCAATCAAACAAGCGTAGCGTAATTTTGATGTAAGCATTTTCGTATGCCAGGGCGCATTAAAACTTTTTGGTTAAAAAAAATCAAAGTGTTCGTTTTTTAAACTATGCAACCTTATTTCTAGCGCCAACTAGTGAGCTAGCCACGTCCAAGAGGTAAAAGGTGGCAACTGAACGCTGGGAGCTTTCCCACCGTGACCGCTGCTTGTTAGTGATGACCTGTACCCTGATATGCACTTGCATCTTGATGGTGTTAATTGAGGCCATGTGAAATGAGCAAAGGTGTAAACAAAGCGAGACTTTTCGCAAGAAATATGCCACTAAGTGAACTCGAAGTAATTGACAGCTACGATAAAGGGAGAGATGAGGCTGGCTCTATTGTGTTTGAATTGTCATGACCTAGACCTGATGTGTTTCTTTATGTGACAGCACTTATTGCTGTGTCATTTATGCAAATGATGACGATCAATAACAACAAATGTACTTTAGACGGTAAAAAAATATCTCTTAATTTTAAATAGTATTCAAAATAATTCAACAACAAGTCGAATCAATAGTCCATCTCTATTATTTCAAAATTATAAGCCAGATGATGCGTTATAAATCCATCTTACCGCCTACAATGTTGCTAGACAAACGAACAATACTCTAACTTACACTACAACACAACATAAATCATACGAAACATCAACCCATGCTCTTTCACTCCTTATAGCTCTCACGATTTTTAACACCCACTTAAATCTCTAGAACAAAACAAAAGATATCGCAACAGTACTAAATACAGCTTTAGAAGTCACAAAAGAAGCTGCCTACTAGTCGAAAAGATGCCTATTAGTATTATTATTAGTATTAATAAGTTTTCATTGCTAAATACTCCATGCAATTTAAAAACCTCAAAACTGGGTATAACAGCACAATGGTGTTATTAAGGAACCACGTTCGTTCGTCTTGACATGTAAGCCGTATGGCGATTTGAAAAAAAGGGAAGAAAAAATTAATTCGAGAAATTTAGAACTCATGGAATCAAAAGATATTGGACAATGGTCACGGAGAGATCATTCAAAGATCAGACAGTTTTGGAACGAAGAATGCGAGATTTGACGCTCAGGTAGATTTGACACGTAGCAATTTTTCATTCAATCAAACATTTGGCATGTGTGGTGAATCCTAGAAAAATAAATTAGAGCATTTATATTGCCTAATCAGAAGATATGATAGAAGTAGCCGATAAAAAAACTGTATCTGTACATCTAACGCTTCTGTGGATGCAACAATAGCTAACAGTAAGTGTGTATTGAAAAAAGAGGAAAGTGACACTTGTAAACCCCTTTCTGTTAAAATTGATGAAAGGACGTCCCATAATGATGCACAATAGTTATTTTGCCTACAGAAGAATTCGGTTCCGAACCCCATTCGGTATTGTTGAAATATTATCGGCGATTCTACTCATGTGGGTGCGGACTTTAAGCCTGTTTTGCCCAAAAAAAATCCCTTTGACCAATTGTTTGTCAAAGGCTGGCTGGTGTGATTTTTTGTCAAGGTGTTTATCGATGTCTGACCATGGGAAAATATCGGAGATTCAGGTGCCTCTATCAAAACCGGGGCTATTGTATAACCTGTTGTGCGGATTCTGTTGATTTTTGATAAATAAAAATTCGAGGTGAGCCATTGTGATTTCGCATTATTTGATAGAGGAGATAGAATTACTCAGGTTCAGAGCACAAACGGCTCCATTCGTTGTTTTCGGAGCGTAATCTAAAGAAAGCCAAGGCTACACCTACCAAACTTAAATCGTCTTTTGCGTTGAAAGGCCGACAATAACAAATTGGTATCAAAGCCTGACAAAGATGGACTCTTCAGAAACTGTCCACCCACTCCCCGGCTATTGATCGTGGTCTGTTCACAATAAATTAATTCTTGTTATGAACATTTTTTATTCCATTGTGTTTGGTGGAGTATTTATTTTACTAGCCCCGGTAATAGGGCCTAATGGGCGGACATTGGTCAAAGGAGATTTTGGACGGAATAAAGGCCGATTTAAATCGACTCATGAATAGATTGTAAAGCGTTCTACGTTTTTATTCTAACAAATAAAACGGTATAAAATGAAACCTACTTCTTTTAAGCTCCAGATATTTCAAAACACAGTACACTATAAATAGAAATAAAGATTAAGATATTTTAGATAAATTTATACAATCGATTACCATCAATACAAAAAAAAAACACAATTGAAGATTACTCGTGTAAGATAGGCTTACTCGAAGTGTTAAATTATCTTTTTGTCTCATCTACTGCTGAAGATTATATTTTAAACTGCTAACAAAAAAAGTTCATGTTTGCTACTGTTTTCTTTGTTTGTAATACGATTTGTATTGTTAGACGTATCCTTTTTGTTACAGAAAGGATTGTTTGTTTTGTTGCTGCAACAATAAACATTTCGAGTTTGGAGAAATTTAAAAGTATCCTCGTCATTGGCGTACGTCGATCGCTAAGCTTTTGATTCGCTTCGTTTTCAATAATGCCTCCAACGTCGCTGTACTTTAATAGCCGGACTAATAAATCCAATTTAAATGGAGCCGAGCCCACTACTGACATAACATATGTAAATCCATACGTCTTTATCTTAAGAATCACAAATACAGCCGAACGAACGATCGCGTAAAAAGAAGATCGATGTCCAGTCCAGATACGAGACGGGTGGCCGTCGTCCGCGGTATCGTTATTCTAAATACGAAAATTAACTTCATTCCCATAATTTGAATAACAACGGTCGATACTCTAAATTTGATCCTCCTTTTTATCCTCCTCTAATAGAGTGAGGATGTCAATAAGATGTCAGATGTGAAATTTATTTCTCCTGACGAATTCAATTTATTTGTTCTTCGCTACAATGATGAGATTGATCCCTTTGATCATTCCCACGGCTTCGTTGCGTAAAGTAGTATAATTAACGGTGCGTGTTAATTGTTTAGATGATCAGATTTATTTGCATTCTTTGTCGGGTTCGAACTCATCAATCACATTTGAAGTATTTGCAAATTGTGAGAACGCACTGTGACCTAGGTTTCATCTAGTTCATGCATAAAATTAGAGTTTGATTGCAATTAGCCTGCTATGCAATTATGTATCATAGCCGCAATTTATTCAATGAAGGAATTATGTTCTTCATTATTTTATTAATTATTGATCTCATAATATTCAATTTACGTTGACCCTAAAGGCCAATGGTGATTCAAGATTCTTCATTTATTTCTTTTCATTTTAGTTTATAAAATCTAAAACTATACTTATAGCTCCAAAAAAAAGTTCAAATTTTATGGATCTCCTTAAATTTTTTAATTGTTTTTATTATTAATTCTTCACAAACTTTTACAATGCAGTGATATTATACAGCTGCAACAGATGTGATTTAGCATCAAAAATCTCAGCTGTGCTGTCGACTGTTCCTACTTTAAATCTGAGATCAAGTCCAAGTATCAAACTTGAAAGTACGCCGATTAGCCGAGCAATATTTCGCATCAAGGATCAAGACGTAGGGTTCCGCCGCGATGCCTCGATATTCGCTTAATGAAGACATATTGAATCGCCAAGCGGCAACGGACAAGACATAGGCAATGTTTAAATTGACGTGCGGCTCTTTTATGTGGCATCCGTTCGATTTTGTGGATGGGAATAAAGGTTTCTATTTTTACTAATTTTGTCATGTTTAATAAAAAACTGTTTAAGTTTTTTGGCATCTACGTTTTGGAATTTTAAATTTGATCATTAAATATTGGCAAATTAGTTCAATTTATTTGAAAAACTCTTTAAAGATCATCCAGTAATACTACAAAATAATGTAATTTTATTGGATTAGTGAAGACAAGGGAACAAAGCGTCCGGCGTTAATATCATTAAGCCCAACACGTTAACAGTAACAAATTAAAATTCTGACACGGGACACAAAAACCCATATCAATTAGCAGCAAACATCGGCGAAACAAAACACAGGTCCTCTGATGTTTTATTTAGAGCGGTCCGGGAAGTTAACTTAGATTTTTAAAAGTTTGCCCCAAAGTTACTCGCGCCGCTGTCCCGCCCGCACCTGATAAAGTAATTTTACGATTCCCTAATTCTCACTTTTGAGGAGGGTTTAAAAAGTCAAAAGGTTTTTCTACCCTTAAATGTAATTGGGTTCGCATTAGCAACTTTTAGCGAACTTCCATTTTTTATCACCAATATAAAATTCGCCAATTCCAAGCACACGGTAAACGAAATAGTTTAGGAGCTTTTACTGCTATAATTACGTATAGCTGTATTTATGTTTCAACGACCACATAAAAGCATCCAGTTTCATGTACAAAAGGGGGTCTTATTGTGTCGCGAACAAAAACCGAGTGCCTCGAACTTCTTGCGTTTAAAATAAGAACAAACGTGTCATCGACTAAATGACGCGTGTCGACCAATAGCGCGCGACGGCCGCTGACGTCGGTGACGTCACCGTGGGCCCGACCAATCAGGCCTCCCCGTCGCCTCCGGTCAACTTGGACTAATTGCCCATGTGTGCTGTAACGCTAGTTTTAAGAAGAAATCGTGCGCAGGAGACCACGCACACTCACGCATCCCAACCGCGTACGTACACGGAAAAAATCTATTGAATATATTGAGACTCCTTAGCATGACTTGTTCTGCTAATAAATCATTACTTGTATCTTTATAATTAATTCTTCAAACAATCATAGAAAATACGTGAACATTCCTCGAATTAATGCTACCAGGATGTTAGTGGAATAATTTGAAAGTGACTTTTAATGTAACAATAAAAATACTTTCTCATGCAAACAGTCCATAGTAATCTGCAAATCATAATTTTGACCATTCTACTTAAGTCAAGAGTAAAGCATGGGAACGTTTTAACTCGGGCATAATGAGTAATTAATTTAAATAACTGTTGGGCAGTGGGAATTGACGCTGCAAGACAATGGGTTAGACATGCAGAAGAAATAAAACAGTTTCTAATGTGAGTTGTAGTCAATAAGCGGCGCATACTTTAAGGCAATTAGACTGTTTATACCATCACAGTACGCACAAATTAAATCAATGAACTAATAGGCAAGAAATTAGCATTGCAATTAACAAACAAATTACAGTTAGTGCAAATAAAAAAGATACATTTTAATATAACTTTAAAAAAGATTCTACTGATGCAAATAATTACATTGAAGACAAGGATCCGAATAATAAAGAAGCAAATGACGTCCAACTAAAGATAACATTAGAAGCCTCAAGGAAATTAAATGTCACCACATAATTAACACCGACACAATGTTGCTTTACGGTCCAAGATTATAAAGCAGAAGTAGTATTAGCAGATAATAAATTAATTTATAATTATCCCTAGCAATTTCTAACTTTGTAGCTTCATTGCTACTGACCTCTAGTAAAGTGCGGGTGACCAATTACAAGGTATAGTAATTACATTTCAATTTGAGGACAATCCAGTCATTATGTCTGATACTCCATTTGTTAATACCGTGACAATGGTCAATAATGACCGTAACAGTTTTATGGCCATCGTGACAACGTGATATACTTTTAATTGGCGTTGGCAATAACGTTATCAGTTTTATAGTTTACTTCATGGTTAAAAACTAAACTTCTAATATAGCCTACTTACATAATATTTCATTATCAATGACCGTAATTACTGATTTACAAAATATAGAAGTTGGTGTAAAATAATATCCATTTTTTACAACTTGATTAATTTGACACATTGAATCCAGTAGCTATTTTAGATTATTCTTTAATGTTAAGATACATAATATTTCTCCCGTATCTTACTGACATTTGACTAGGTATATTTTGAAATGTTGGCAAAGTCAATTGTTTTCAAAAAGTTTATTTTTCATATGCCAACATGCTCTTGACCCGTGAATTCATAAATAAAATATTAGTTTTAGCCTAGTTCCAAACCACCCAACTTGTGACACTGAATATTTTGAGCAAATTATCAGTTCTTCCACAATCTCCTGTTCACTGAACTTAGTGACTGATGAATATTTGAAAGCGGCTACTCTTTAGCTTTTCTAGTTCCCTTTGCTTTTTCTTTCGGACAAGATGACCAGCCTTAGGTAAATGTTTGCTCGGAGCCCGGGCATTAAGTAGCTCGTTGGAATGAATAGAGTCTCCGCATGGTATATGAGATAGTGCTCTTCTTTGTGCGTGCGTGTTTGTTTTGATATCTTGGAGACGTGATGCAGAAATTCTAGTTTTTTGAAAATAAATTCAATGTTGTAATACGTTGAGGGTATTAATTTTGGACATCTCATTATTCATCATTTTTTTCTTGACGCATTTTGAATTTTAAAAGAAGGATTTAGTGGAAATAAACTCAGCTTGAAGCATTAAAAAAGTTTATAACATCCACAAAAATTCTTCAACGTTGAGAAATATTATTTGATTCTGAGCTTTATTTTTGTGGTAAATTTTCTAGTTGAAATCTAATTGTAAACAATGGTCTACTTAAAAAAATAACTTTGTGCTTACCTTGCGCGATGCGTACAGCTGGCATTTTGATTCTCATCTTGATTTGGTCACCTATTTTTAGTTCTTGAACAATTTCTTCTTATCCGCCGAAATCTTTATCTTAATGTTTTATTATCAGTCGACAGTTCTTAGCTCACTTCACACGTGCCGCCGGCGGTCCAGCGGTTATCGTCTCAAAACGTTTTTGATAACAGATAAATACTCATCACAAATTTATCCAAAAGTCCGACGGATAAATCCTTGAACATGTTTAGTCATCTTCCTGAATTTTCCATCACAACTGTTAAATCTAACATTCTAAGTTTACTTTTTCCTCTTCATGATGTATCCAATCAGTTTATGACTCGGCCAATGGTTCGCTTGCCAAAATTTACTGGTCATAGGTGTTATCAACACTTTGACAAGCGTCTCCTATCTAATCTAACCGCACCAAGTGGCGATCTTCAGATTCCGGCGAATTGGTCACTCCGTTAAATTTCAGCGTCTTTATCAGTAAAACTTCTTCACTTTAGTCCGTTTTTTATTCACTGTCTATTTTTGAAAATTAAAATAAATTTGCAATTTAAATTAACATTGAGTTCTGAACTGAGTTCGAAATGTTTTGTGTTTACGATGTGTTAGTGCGTCGCGATTGAGCACGTCGCGCGGTTCGCGAGGCAGGTGCACGGCCGGCCGCCCGCTCTCGCCCGCTGTCCGAGAGCGTCTGTCCTGTGTCCCTTCGCGCGAGGGCTCCGCGGCCTCCGCATGTCCGACTCGCGCCATCTCGCTCGGCCGGCCGACGAAGGCGCGTGCGAGTCACCACGAAGTGGCCAGGGGTTACTCGCGGTCGCTGCCGCCTCGGCAGTCCGACAAAGACGGCACCACCCGACTCCTTACACCTCCCACGTACGTGTGAGCGGGATGATGATAAGTCATAAGTGCCGTGCGTCAGTGTGCGTGCGCGGGTGGGGCGAATATGCAGCGTACAAAAGAAAAGGGATAATATTTGCTTGCATATTTCATGACTCGATTAGGAGATGGAATTTTTAATTGAATGGACCGAAGCGCGGTCAGTCCGCGTTTTATGATTCTGAAATTGAAATGAGTTACCTGGCTCAGGTGGTTTTTGAGACTTGGAATTTTGTTTGCGAATACTTTTATGATAAAAGTGCGAGTTCTGTGAAGTGGCTATTAACCTTTAGCTACTGAGGTGGATTTAGTTTCACGTAAACACTGACGTGGGGGCCTGAGAGGCCCGTACATATGTGTGCTTATATTTAAAAATATATAATCTTTTTAGGGTTTTATGTTTAATAATTATTAATAGTGGTTATACTTAAATACAATAAAACGATTTTTATGTAAATTATTTGTTAATAAGTACGTATTATTTCAATATTTAGAAAACATGTAGCATTTTTTGGCAAAAATCTCATGAAATCATGATTCACAAAGTTATCATAAAAAATATTCATAAATTCAACAAATCAACTTAGAATCTTAATTTTCAATAGTCTTTTTAGCTAATGATATATCAGTAGTCCTAATATGAAAAAGGGGGAAAAAAATTACACACATCAAATAGTGCGAATTAAACACAGTCTGGATAAACTTATTTTGCTCAGTGAAGGAAGCCATACACATTTTTAAAATATAGATTTCATTTGAATCTTCAAAATACATGTATGGCACTTGGTTTCATCGTTTAAATCTTGATAGACAGGTACAGGCTTATCATTTCCTAGCATACGTGCCAAAAACTACTGTTCTTCTATTTTTCGTTAAATGCTGGTTATTTTTACTTCCGAGATACCGCTTTCTCTCGGACGACGTACTATGGGCTCCATATTATAGATTTTTTCAAATTATTTCAAGAAAAGACGACAACTAAATGAAAACTATAGACAAAAAAAGTTACGCCAATACTGAGGTGGGGGCCTGAGAGGCCCACAAGAAACTTTAAAATTAATTTACCTACTGAAATTGCGCGTGCAATCACGTGCACCGTTGTTGACAGCCTCGGCGTAATGAAACTTGAAGGTACTAAAAGATTCGCGTGTGTCGTGCACGTGGGAGAGGAGAAATTCAACAATTTGACTTTTGCAAGGCCTGAGAGGCCCCCACGTCAGTAGTTAAAGGTTAAACTACTTTTTTGATAGATCGAAAATTAGGAGTATACCTATTTTATTTTTAACATTAATTTTAATTATTCTTCTCAAGACTATTTACGAGAGATAGGTAACAAAACTGTTTTTTCTGTTTCTGCATCGACTTGCATAGTTCGTAGCGGACTACGCACGCTACGCACTCGTAGACGCTCTCTCGTAGCGGAAAAACGTTACAATCTGATATCGCAATTATGGAAACGTTGAATGGAACGGGTCGTAGTACGTTTTATATTGAATACAGACCTCATTTATCTGTACTTTTTAGGTTTCATTCATTCACAAATTTCAAATTAATTATGAATGTCGTTTCTTTAATAGCAGCAATATCTAAAAATAATTTTCAAATTAATTCAGATGTACTTTGAATTTGGTTTCTTCTTCTTTGAAAATTCGATATTATTAATAACGTTTCATAGTATTTTATGTTTAACTTTATTACTTAAAGATGTTTTTGGCGGCTTTAAAAACACATTTTGCGGTCAAACTTTTTTTATTTTTGCTATATTGACAAAATATTAGCTACATCAAGAGCATTTCAACAAAAATCCAATCCCCAAATCGGATCATTCCGCACAAACGGTCAGAAATGACCAATCAATGCCTCTGAATTTCAATAAGCCGACTCTGAAACAATTACTGAAGTTGAGCGACTGACAGTGAACTTATTAAAGTCAAGGACCGAGCAAGTTTGCTGGAAAAATCGCGCAAAGTTTCAGGCGAAAGTGAAATATTTTGCTGGTGTGCGTTCGTAAGATGTAAGACTGTACTTGCAGTTTAAAGAACGCTGCAGAGTTGACACTAATGGAAGTGTAACACCATGGAACTCTATATTGTTTATTTATGGCTTACAGAGTCAGGGATTGTAAACATTTTCTAGCGTTAAGAGTCGCATCTCAAACTTAACTTCAGTTATTTAAAATTGTAGACATTCTCTGTTTTATCATAGTTATTATTGCGACTGGAAGTTGCTTATAACTATTGTAAATAAATTTGTAAAAAAATCAGTGTTGAATGTGTCAAGGACTTAAATTAATGAGGTCTAATTAAACTGAATTTGTCAATTTTCGAGTCAATTTCGTGTTCATTACATGTTTTTTGCTGAATGTAAACAAGTAATTTTTACGGTTAGATAATTGAGCGATATTTAAAAAGTGTTTATTTTGTGTAACCTTGACAGACCTATTGAGAGGCTACAAAGTTTGTAGCCTTAAAAAACATAATTTTGCTATTAAACATCTTGACTATTGATACAATTACCTATTGCTGAATACTACAAACGATTGACACAGAAAAAGTATGAATACAGCAAAGCAATTGGTAGCTCTACATAGGAAATCATTGATAGCTTGTTTTCAGTCAACTGTACTGGTAACAATTTTCTCAATATAAGAAAGTTGACCATTTTGTTTGTGATAATATGCTGTTTTTTATGAGTTTCCAACCCACGTGATTATTGAATAATAGCAGAGGGACAAATGGTAAAAACTAAAACACTTCACAAAATTAAAAATACTTAGTAGAAGAGAGAAATTAAGTGGAAATAAGTAAGTTAAAAGCTGCTAAGATGAAAAGTTTTAAAGTTGCCACCAAATTATGTAATACGAATACTTGGTGTATTATATTAACGATCTCCTAACTTTTTAAGATAACAATGAATTATTTAGGCTGACTTTAATTTAACCGCAACAATAATATTAACCGATGCTGTTGTATGGAGTTTGACACATTTTTGACGTTAAGTAAAAGTAAGTAAAAGTTTAAGTAAGATGGTGCAACTCAGCTTTAGTCACAAATATATTTTTATTTTATTATTATAACGTATTTTCATGATTCAGCATGATATTAGATTTATTAGAAAACTGTAATACTTAGTCGAAAAAAATGCTTAAAAATATCAAAGTGTGTAAACTTTTCACTTTGCAACGAAAACGTTGCCTTAAAGTGCAATCGCACTGTCAACGTCATTCTCCGATAGGCTCGAAAAATGCTTGCTGAACTGGTCACTAGTGTCCATCTTAACACATACCCCCTACGTGCATCCGTCCCCCTCTAATACGCATCTGCGTATAGTGAAAATAGAGACGGCTAAAGGGTTGTCCGTTTTCACGAGTGGAAAGCTGCTATAATGACCGATATACGGCTATCTCGTTCATGTGTAGGTATCGTGGGTGAGTAAAGAGGGATGGTGGATGGGGGATGTGTGGAGGAGAGCGCTACTCGCCGCCAGGCGGCGCTGTTTTGGTACAGGGATGCTGGAACCATGGTTCTTTGCGAGACTTTGGTTCGAAGTTTGCTTGCGATTTTCTTTAAGTTGTTAGAACTTTGATACGTAATTTCACGTTTCGCGTTCGATAGATTGGACTGGAGTGATTCAAATTGTTCATCTAATATACTTACAAAGTATGAACAGTTTATCCGATGTGGACCAGTGCTGAGAAGAAGCAGCGCAAGAAACTCAGTAACTATTGTCAGCCTCTTTTTCAAGGGTATCATAAATTATTACTAGATTAGACATGGCGCCTTTTTGTACATAATAGTGACCATCTTTGTTTAATGTGTACGAGTAAGTTTATGTTACATTGTAGCATTGTATCAAGGGAATGGGTGGTTCTTCTGCTACAGTATTTTCTTTTGATAATTTGTTTGAATAGTTTTTCGGTACCTACTTTAGTAATACCTATGATTGATAGGCCCTTATTTATTACATTTTACTCATGTAGGTATTAAGATTTCTTCAACATATAAACTACTAATCGAAGATAAAATGGCTACCTACTCACAGCCCTTTCGTCCTCACAAGTCTCATACAAACTGTAAAAAGCAATACATATTCCTTGGAACTGTCGTCTTAAATCCGAGATCGACCGCGACCCACCCAAACAGGGTCTATTTATAACACAGTGACAAAAACTGGGCAACGGCGGCCATCCTGCCAACTTAATTAGGTACGTTTAAGGAGGGCCAATGTGACGTTACAAGTTAAACGTATTGGAAATGAAAGTGAAGACGTTACAAAGAAAATTATAACTAAAGTAACATCAAAACTTTTAAAAAAGTGAGAACAATACAATTTGTCTTGAGACTTTGATAGGCTTATAGTTTAGATGACTTATTTGACTTATGGTCCTATGTCCCCTAGATGGGGCAGAGGGCGTCCACAACAGTCCTCCATCGCGTTCGGTCTTGAGCTAGGTATGTGTTTGATCTCGCTCCAAGTCTTGCCGATCTTCTTCGCCTCGTCTGCCACAGTGCGCCGCCAAGTTTGTTATGGTTTAGATGCCTACTTTTAAAGGTTGAAATGATATTGAGACTTCGATAAGTAGAAGTTTAAGGTTGAGTATCTAAATCTTAAACTTATAGGTTGAAATGAATAAAAACATTTCAGGTTCTACACTAATTTTATCTTATAGAGTTGCCTAATAGAAAAAGTAATCATTACTAGAAGGCCCAATCTATAGCTATGTTTTAAAATTCATATTTTTTGCACTTCATAGAATTTACATTTCATCTATTGCCTTTAACTGTGATGTGAGATTATTGAATAAAGATCTAAATTCCTTTAAGAATTATTCAAGTTTACTTATTCCCTGTTTTAATATTGCAAACATCCTACATACATAAATAAGACTGACCTAATTTCGATTTCGTAACCATTGCTTGTTTTAAAAATCACACTCGTCACACATCTTTTCTTCCACACGTGTTGTCCAGAAGTGTCCCTTCAACCCCATGCCATCTATTTTGAGACCCTTCGATGGGGTGACGTCTCAGTTAATTAAAGGTATAATTTATATTAGGGTAATGTGAAGTTGACATACTGAGAGAGATCAGTCATGGCAGTTTCAGCGGTACACCAGTTACTTCGAATTTACTTACGTGAAAAATATAAAGTGTTATGAGTTATTATTCATACAATAAAAGTGTTAACTATTCTAATTAACTTAGTATAAAGATATTTTGTAACTAGCTTTTGCCCGCGGCTTCACCCGCGTGAAATTTATTTTGTCACAGATCGTCATAAATTACAGCCTATATGTTATTCTGGGTTATACACAATAATACTGTAAAGTTTCATCAAAATCCGTTTAGTAGTATTTGCGTGAAAGAGTAACAAACATCCATCCAGACATCCAGACATCCAAACTTTCGCATTTATAATATTAATAGGATGATAACGATCCGCAACTGTTGCTGTCACTTCTTCTTCGCCACTTCTTCTCAGCACCAGACCGTTATTATGTTGTCCCGAAGTGGTAGAAGGGCAAGTTATATTTGGGACCTGTATAAGCGCCCTTAAAACGGCCTACCTATGACCTATGTACTGAATAAAAATTGTCAAATGTGTGTCTTGCACGTTTGGGGCTAAAGGGTAATGAAACAAATAGAGGATGTAAACGGTAACACTTTTGACGATCATGATCATAGGAGGAACTATGGGACTATTCCCACCTCTCGTTCCCACTGCTGCAACTCCTGTGTAGCCAGGATCTTACAGCTTGACCGCGAATAAAAACCCAACAGTAAAGGTCAAGTTTATCCCGGGGAAAGTTAAACTGTCATCGGACCCGCAACGAAATTAGTCATAGGAACTATCTACTCGTTGCTTTGAAGGTGACGTGCTGGAGTTTGTACTTGGTCGAGATCAAATAAGTCGTTTAGGCTAAGGTTAAACACATACGCAGTAGATACTGAAAAAAACTGCCATTTTTCATAACTAAAAGTAAGTCTTCGTTTCACGGTGATCTCATCTGCTTAGTGACGGTGAGGTTTGTGATGTTAACATAAAATTATTAAAAAATGACGCGTTGAGACCCGTATTTCTCTATTTTAGTTGAAATGGAACGCGGAAGTTTTTAATCTTAAATTATGTTTTTACTTTAGTAGGTATCACTTATCTAGGTACTCGTACACAAAACCAGGTTGTTTCAATTTCATTAGGTCTCCAAGATCCAAGTACGCGTTCTTTCTATAATAATATTCTCTCTATAAAAATATCACATCGTTCATAATTATTATATCAACATGCCAACAGTTTACTTACTTTCCCAATAAAAAGTCCATGTCACCACAAGTCAGCACTGGATACGTCATATAGTGTTACAGGTTCGGATTGAGCAATTTCGCCGTATCCTGTCACACTCACATCTGTACCTCTAGTAGGAAAAACTTTCGAGTTCGTTTCGTTGCGTATTCAAAGTGTCATCGAAAAATTTTGTATGAAAAATTAAACAGCGCCCCCTATATTATAGCCGCCCTAGGGGGCGCTGTTTAATTTTTCATACAAAATTTTTCGATGACACTTTGAATACGCAACGAAACGAAATCGAAAGTTTTTCCTACTAGAGGTACTGGTGCTACAAAAAATATCCATTTTGACGTAACGGTACAAAAAGCCGACCTAGTTGTGGTATACTTGAAATTGTGGCTATGGTTCACTTTTACGAAAAAATAGATAGGTAGTTATGATAAGAATAGAAGGCAACAAGCTGGAATAAACTGGATGCAAGTAGCCAGGGACAGAAGTCGGTGGAAGAGGAGGCCTATGTTCGAAGACGAAACAAAGGTTGTTATAATAATATGTAGATTGATAGATTGAAATTTCAGTAAGATCTACAAAAACATTGTTCCATGAACTAATACTAAGCTAATCAAAATTGTAATCTTGTTTTTTGTAGAGCAAAAAATTAAGGTGATTCGATATACAGTCGGTGTAAGTCAGGCATAAGTAAGTAACTCGTTACTAAAATATTTCCAGAGTAATTTTTATAAGTGGGCGTGGATGTTAAAGCGACGACTTTAGAGACATAGAAAAAGTATAGCGTATTTTATACTCATAGATACGTGCAACTATGTAGCTTATTCATAAAAAAATAATTAAAGCTCATTTTATTTTTGCAAGTAGGCTTTTAAAAAGCTCCCTACTACTGCTTTGGGATAATAAATGGGCTAGTATAATTTATCAATAACTCTTCACCTTCATCCAGCGCCTTCCTGCTACCTTTATGAGGTCGCTACCAACCGGTCATTTTACGTGCTCTGTGCGGTCATTATGGAAAGCCTATGTTCAGCAGTGGACGTCCTGTGGCTGAAATGATGGTGATGAAGTCTTCACCCGCAAATTCTCAATTAATAATAAATATCCTTGAAAATCTTGCACCTCTAGTCCCGTATCCCTATTCTCACGGTAGGTATAGTTGCGGACACAGTCTTCTTGATTAATTTAGTTGTGGCTCCAATGACAGTTTAACTTTCCCCCGGGAAAAACTTGACACTGGTTGGGTTTTTATTGGCAGTCAAGCTGTAGATCCTAGCTACAGAAGTTGCAGAAGTGGGAAAGAGGTGGGAATAGTCCCGTAACCCTTACGCTAGAAATAGTTTTTAGCTCGCGTATAAGGCTCTGGGCTCATTAGGCGCTCGCGCAAGTAGGCGCGTTGATTCACGCGAGCGTTCGTCTCATTAGCGTGCTCGTAAACACCCGTAAATTTATTTACTCTAATGTCAGTGTAATCTAAACATCTTGCTTATTTATTTTGAAGTTAATTGTATTTTTGAGTTATTATTTAATCTTTTTTTAGTGATAATGGCTTCAATGATACACTGAAAAATGATCCATTAAGGTTTTTTCTTTTAGTGATATTTTCAATAAAAAAGGAAAAAACTTTGAACTTAATAGATTTCATTAAGTTACTTATATGTATAATAATTGAAAATAAATACCCATCGTATTTACTTGTATCTAGAATGGAAATTAAGCAAAGTAGGTCATCTAACACACATTTACCATGTAGAAAATAGAGTCACTGAAAAAACCATTACGGGTCATTTAGAACTTACGACTCTACCAGGACAATCGGGATCCACAGTTGCGCTTTTCCATTGTTTCTAGTGCGTACGCGCATGTATCGCTGGATCAACCATAATTTATACAAATACTTATTAGTAAAGTACGTACATCGATGATGAAACGCGACCTATTGAGCTGAGGCTCTCAACGCCCGCCCACGCTGTTCCCAGCTGACTCATCTTGAGAAACCGTGTGCTAATCAGCTGCCGTTAATAGAATCTGTCTGGATGTCTGTGCGTTTAAGTTATTCTGGTGAATTGTGTTTTCATTGTGCCTATTGTTTATCACTGCGTTGCCTTCATCACTAAGATGCAGGCAGAGGTTAAACTATAGTAGCTATAGGTAACTTATTAATATACTCAAACAGATAAACATTATATAGCTCAAATACCTTAAAGGCAAACCAATGTTTCTTAATGTTTCTGGATAAATACAGTAAATTCTCATCATATTAATATTTGACTTTAGAAAACCAACTGCCGTTAGCTTGGTACACAAATCATTTGCAAAAGTCTGTCACTGCCTTTTTTGTAAAATTACTAGTTATTTGTGGTGTTATTTTTCCATTAACACAGGTATCTAAGATTTTTTTTTGCTAGGAGTAATTATCTTAAGGAGGTAACTTAGGTACCTAGTTTAAATTCGACACAACAGCTATGAACGTGGATTGAACTAACGTCCTCCAGAATCGGCAGTGTATTTTGCCACGAAATACAAAGATAGACTCTACCAACATGGAAGTCCCATGAATGAAGACATAAAGACAAAAAAGTAACGTTTCCTCGTTTAGTTAAGATATTTATAAGAGGCTTGAATGGACCCGATTGCCCGATGAGAAGCATAATACAGACGCCTCAGGCATTCTATAAGGATCAGGGATTATTGCGTGTGTGCTTATGGGTTTATTAGGCATAATATGGACGACAGAACATCAAAGTAAACACTATGGCACCCTTAATAGCTGCCATTTTGCAAAAAATATCTGTCATACTGGCTGTACATTCGTTATGACTTTGGAAGTCAGAGCCAGTCTAAGCTAGCAAGTTAACAGCAAAGAAAGCTGTCAAGGTGAAAGAGAAGTTATGAAAACTGTGTGTGGTTGAGGATTTCGGTTGCAGCTTTACCTTTCGGTCTGACCATCACTTTCTATCAGAGATGAAGGAAAAGAACTTCCCTGTTTTGGTAAAAAAAAAAACTAAAAATATCTAAAAACAAAAGATTTAAATCAAGTTTCACGTTTATTAGCTAGTAGGTACTTAGTAGGTTGTATTATGATGTTTCATACAAAACAAACACTTCTGTTAATGATTGGCCAATCATCAAAGAATTAATAGATTTCTTACCTGCGCGCCCGAAGGCTAATCCGAGTTTAATATTAGCGCGCATCATAACCATCGTAATGTAGATACCACAGTAAAGTTTAACAGTAACTTTAATTTGATGTTAATTTCTTTATGATGAATAAAGGAAAGCCATATCTTACCTGTTGAAATTAGAGCACACGTGATTTGGTAGGTAAAAGAGTATGGTTTAAGGTGTTGAGTGTTCACAATCATAATAGTAACATTATGTATATTGCGATTTGCTATTTTTTATTTTCTATCCAGTTATTTTTATGAGTAAAATACCTATAATATTTATATATAAATCTTACGTATACTCTATTTATGTAATAATTTTCAAAAAAATTAAGTTGGTATGCCTAATTAGTAGTAGTTATTGTAGTTAGTTACCTAATAATATTTTGTTTGCATAATATGATAAAATTGATTTCAATTCAATTAAATACGTACTTACAAATGTCTGGTTTCAAACATGACTTACCGCTCATCGTTTTTGCACTGTGCCCCCAGCAAAGCGATTGAGCTGAAATTTATGTGGGCTCCATACAATCAACATTGTCTAACCGTGTAGAATCTCTGAATGAATTCAGGGTGTACCTGGTATTTTAGAATAGCCTTTAGCTCTATTTCATTGTGAAGCAACTGTATTAGGTTTTACGCTTAATAATGTTATAATAAATCTTTGATGAAATTTAGATGTGAAGTGGGTATTGTGCTAGGTTTGCAGGGCTTGTTGGCCAATGGCCGTATTGATCTCTTCATAGAGTACTGTCTGATTAGGCCCCATTTACTTGGAAGATCGCTTGATATTTTCTTTGGTGTTTTGAAACGTTTTCATAGCATTAAAATCGATATATTTCGGGGAGTGTCCTATAAAATTGAGGTTTGTGCAATATTCTTGTAGTGGTCAAATGTTGTAAGATTTTTTTCAATCATATATATATATTATACATTATTTTCAAAATATAGAGATAGCGATAGATGGATATGAAAGTATGGAAACTGTGCTATGAAGTAATTTGCATTAAAAATGCATCTCTGTTGAAATAAAATAGAATTCAAGCAATTTATTGAAAATAACATCAAAATAATAAATAATTTTCAATTAGCCCAGATTTGGTCCATCAAGATTTCTTTGCAAAATAAAAGGGTCCGACTCTACTTCGAGTAGAGCGCGTGCCGCCACTGTGGTCTCGCGATAACATCAGTGTGTGCTAACCCTTGCTTTTTGGATTTTTTGCGATGCTGTATACGGGATGTTTAAATTACGAGTATCGGGTACACACGGCCACACTGTTAACTATCCATTTCAGTTTGTGCTCTCGCTCTCATCAAATGGTGATTCTTTGCGATAGAACGAGATGACATGACTGGCAATGGGCAGTTAGTACTGTTGCCGATAGTACCTACTTAAAATGTGATATTTGTACTGAATGTAACCTGAAGGAAAAGCTTTAGGAAAAGGATTTTGTCATCTTGTAATTTCCAAGATTTAAAATATTTAAGTGAGAGATTCCTCTAAATACAATGTTTATGTACCACAATTTTTGGTTACAAAATTATGAATTTTTAATAAAGAGCGTTAATTTGAAGAGCTGAGAGTAACGATTTGGTATTTTAGAGAAGGTTATTTTTATTTATAAAGAATCAAAAATTTTCATTTGTTTTATAAGTATTGATGTTGTTTTTGAAATATCCTAAGGCATTGACAGTGGCCCCTAAAACCCTTCAGGTGATTTACCAGTCATAAACAATAAATTATCAATAAACCAATACACTTAACTGCACTAATAAAGCTTAATATTTGTTTGTTGTTCCGACCGATCCAAACCGTTAACCTATCACCGATGGAGGCTATAAAATTAATCGAAACTTTCCCCATGCAAAATGCTAATTATACAAAGTTAAATAGATAACCAGCTTTCAGCAGTATAGAGGTGTTACAGTTGGTTCAGTTGACCCTAAATAGCTAGGTACTTAAATGCCTAATAATTATTGATGCTGTACAGCGCTTTTAATACGCATTCATGTTTTGATATTTTTTTAATATTATTATGTTAAACGTGAAAGTTTTGTAAAGATTTTAAAGTTAACGTTTATGATAAAATACCTACACGTAGTATAAACCGATTTCGAAGCAAAATATTGTTTAACTTTAAGCGAATAACGTTCGGACGTCCACTGGTCTGACGAAAGGAATCAATAGTGTACACACATTTTACACCTTGTAAATATACCTAATACGTATGTTTCAGACAAATGACGATCACTGCTGGACAGAGGCCTCCCTCAATGATTTCCATAACGAACGGTCCTGCGCTGCCCGCATCCAGGTTCTTCCCACGACCTTCACCAAATCGTCGGTCCACCTAGTGGGAGACCTGTCCACGCTATGTGAGAACTCTTCTGCCCCAACGGCTATCGTCTCTACGAGATATGTGCCCCGCCCACTGCCACTTGATATAATCTTTACACACCTGAAATTGCAATAATGATGCACATCACTGAGTCTACTTCATTAACCTACAGTGTACTTCCAGGCCAAGCATGCACAACCTTCATCAAACGACTTTATTCGACTAAACGCAGCCATTTGCATTTTTGAATTATATTTTTTTAATCTAATC
The DNA here is from genome assembly GCF_004193835.3 of Ostrinia furnacalis. Lineage (NCBI taxonomy): Eukaryota > Metazoa > Arthropoda > Insecta > Lepidoptera > Crambidae > Ostrinia > Ostrinia furnacalis. Next base: position 150,611 of record NW_021132019.1, read on the forward strand.
ACGAAATCGGCCGGTTCGAGCGCGGTACTAACCGGCACCGTATATTGACCGCTTATACCGACTCTCGCTTAGCGGGTCACTTCGATCTATTTTTGTGTAACGTCTAACCTTTGGTTAATAAATGGAACGAAAACTGGAAGGTTGTAATGCAAGACCTATTCGAAACAAAAAAAAGTATCTTTATTATAGAAACATACAGCCATATTTGATACATGTAGTTTAAAATTAAGAGGGTAATACAGGCCATTAAAGTTTCTAAGGCTAGTTTTTACAGTCAATGTTGATAAGGAGACAGGTCATGATTATTCTGGCATACGAATTTACAGTTAAAAGGAATCTTCCAAAATGAAAAAAAAAAAAATCTTTTAACACGTCTATGAACAATTGCCGTAAACGTATAAAGCGATACTATTTTTTTATTTAATTTATTTTGTCTAAATTAAAAGACAGAAAAGAGCTTTTATTGACATTATGAAAAAGTTTTTTCTTTTCTTAATTGGAACTTTAATCAGCCTGTACGCGCTCGTATGGTACTGGCAGGCACCAGCTATTGACCGCCACCCTCGCCACTCGGTCAGTTGTTAGGTTTTGAATTTAGAACTTTTTTGAATTCGAATCGGCTTTGTTGGACGAAAGGGAACACGCTTTTTTGTTTTGGTCACTCGTGTTGGCGTACGAGTTATTGATGAATGAATGGCAGGACTTGACCTTTTGAATTGGTATTTAGTATGCCAAAATGCTGTATTAAAACTTTTATTATAGCATTCAGCCTCATGTTTATTAGTTTTTTTTATAAAAATGATTGTTTCCACTTAATAATACATAGATTTATTTTGAAATGCGCGCAAAATTGTTTCATAAAGGTGATGAAATTGTTATTGACCTTCTTCATTAACCGACTTCAACAAAAGGAGGATGTTCTCAAGTCGGTAGGTATATATTTTTTCCTTGTAAATGTCAATATTATGGAAATATTTTTGTCTGAAAAATGGTAGAGTATGAATTTACAGTAAACTGCAAGCACCAATAGCGAGTAGGCATATCGTAAATACCACGATTAATACCATTATGTGCTACTAAAATTCATACCACAACATAATATCTTTAACTTTAGTGCCTGTTAAAGCTTGTACAATAAAAAGTCTAAAGGGTGAGGGTGAGTAGCCATCGGATGTCAGGTGTACGGCACGGGCCGGCACCACATATCGACTGCGCTGACCTTGGTAGTTCGACCCAACACGAGCCCGTAGTTACGAGAGTACGGTCAGGGCAATTTTGGTCTTAGGGCTGCTATACGCGGACAGCTTGAAGCAGTCAGGGTCGACAGCTTCAAGCTGCGACTGCACAGTGAACTGCAGAGTTCTATGGACGCACATACACGAACCGCTCGAGCAGTTGCAACTGATTCGGGCGGCCGACAGCACGGTGAATTTTCATCGTGCGGTCAAGCAGTCGCCAGCCATACACTGACTGCTCGAGCTGTCGACAGCTCTCGCGCAGTCACCTCCGCCCACTTTCTTCATTCCACGGCGCGCGCGCTTGTGATTTGTTGAGCAGTTAATACCAACTGTTCGAGCAGTTATCACTGGCAGCTTCAAGCTGTTGACTCTTGACTACAAGAGTGGTCCGTGTTTGTTGATCACTGACTAACTGCTCGAGCTGTCTGTGTATGGCGGGCCTTAGGGTTTGTTCCCGCTTCAATCCAGTTTTGCGGGGTCTAAGGCCCAGTTTCCACCAAGGCAGGGTGGTGTGGAGACAAGAGCAAATGTGCGGCGAAGCTGGCAGGCTATTTCCACCAAAGCGGAGCGGAGAAGAGCGGAGAAATGCGGAGAAAAGCGAAGACGAGAAGAGATGTGTGATCTGTACGTAGCTATCAGCTGTCAGTCCATTGCTATCTATGAAACACCGCTCCGAACCCACCTTGACCTTCACTGGTTGTGTTTTTATTGGCAGTCAATCTGTAGATCCTTTATGCAGTGGGAACGAGAGGTGGATAGTTAAGAAAGAGTTTAAAGTGCAAAATCTTGGTATATTTTTTTTAAAAATAGCGCCATTCAAAATGTATAATGACTGCTTAGCTTTTCAACAATTAACAGCGTAACTATGTGGTTTGAAGCAATCGGACTAGCATTTCGCTTGACGTTTCTGATAGCTAAAATCGATGGCTCCTACGTATAAAGGCGAAACTGCCGCTTACGCCTTTTTCCAATTATTTAAGAAATGATTTCATTTTACTCTAATCTATAACGTCAGTAAGAAAAAAAATTTTTTTTTCCATTAGATACAAAATAAAATTTTAGGCAAATAGGCGTATGTGCAAAACTACGCCACGTATAAAGCCCGATCATACGATTCGTCAATCTATACGAGTAGTTGCTTACATAAATATATATTTTTTATAATCCAAATCTTAAATAAAGCCATGAAAATATTTAGCAAATTGTTTTATTTATAAATTATGACACATTATATAGTTATTTAATTTTTAGCGTTAAGAGTCGCATCTCAAACTAATTTGAAAATTATAAATAACTTGAAAAAATCGAACTGCCTAAGGCATCGTGGGTTCAATTCCTGCCTTAGGCAGTTCGATTTTTCAAGTTATTTATAATTTTTAAAAATATGACACATTATGTTAAAAGACCTAACTAAATCTCGAGCACAGTATATGGGCGTATTTGCGTTAAAACGTAATAACGATACATTAAGCAACTTTTTCTAACTGATTTATTATTGATATAGCACATGATAACAATTAAAATAATTACATGCATAAATAAAGAGAGTAATCGCTTAAAATATTATATTTACGTTGTCATTTAAGTCTATTTACGTTGAACAATATACATGAAATTATAGAAATGTGACGACGTAAAAGGGCAATGCGTAAAATCTCAAAATATATAAGAAAAATATAAAAATTGATAACAGCAGTAGCAAAAGCATTACATGTTAAGGCTAAATGTGAAATTTCATTAAATTCGTTTTAGTAGGTCAGAAGATATGACCCAAAAATATGGTTCTGGCCACTAAAATGGCTCTCCTGTAAAATTTACTTTTTTCACTTACGCCAGTATACGTAGGAGCCATCGAAATAGGCTTCAGAAAGGTAGACTTTCAGCAACAAATCTCATATTAGAATAGGTTCGGTAAAACTACTAGGTATGAATTCAATAACTAAAAAATGAAAATTTTCTACGAAGAATATGGATTCACTTGTTCTACTTAAGAGCACCTCCAAGTACAAGAAACTGCTTTTATTAGGTACTCATATTTACAAAACACTGAGAAAAAGAGTTCTTAGAATATACCCGAACAATGTACTCGTATGTTTCAGACTGTTGAGATGTTTTAATTTTTTTGACAGTTCAACGAACCCCGTTCTTTGTCCATGTTGATAATACAATTTTGTTCTTAATACAGTACATTCGAACAAAAGTAAAAAGAAAGAAAGTTTTGTTGATGTCTCTCTCGATCCTAATTTCTTTACCAATTCAACTAAATAGAGCCATCTACCACTCGGATGTCGTTAAAGTTTATAAAAAGTAGCGTTTTACTGTATACTCACGTACCACTTAGCGAGCGAGCCGTTGTCAACTCTTGTAAGAGAGACGTCGCGCTTTGGTGCCGTAATTATGTGCCCGTATGTCATATTATGAATATATTGACCGCGAAAACTTTGGACGGGCGACAATATCCGATCGTAGACCGTAGTAGTGAAAGCAAAGTATTTTGGAAATTGTACATAACGTGTGAAAGTCAATGGAAGTGTAGAGTCAAAAAAAATCAAAATCAAAAATATTTATTCAATTTAGACCACAAGTGGCACTTATGAACGTCAAAATATAGTAAATAGAAAAAAAAAGTAGCCCTTATGGGGCACTTTACAGTGAAAAACACTAGAGAGCTCTAAGCTATCTCTACAATCTGTCTTATGGACGACGGAAAGAAAAAAATACCCGAATGACGTTACTGTCTTGTATATTAGTAAACTGTAAATGTTTTTTTTTTTGGGAAAACAATCGGTGGGTAAAATATTTGTCTTAATGTCAACACGCAATCCTTTTAATACTGGCAAATAATAAAAATATTTAAAGTTAGTACCTAAGTACCTTATTTTTTAACTAGTTTTTTTTTAAATAAAAATCCGTATATAACAAGTGTGTCGTATGCTCACTGTTTATGTAAAGTTCGTAGTTTTCGTGCTCTGCTAAGAAGCCAGCGTTCGCCTCGCGACGTTGATGGGCCCACAAAAGAATTATTTTGCCTTCACGTGCCTCAGATATCAACTTTCTTCGGAAATTGCTCCGCATTTATTAATATGGCCATTGTGTTGTACCTACTATGGTACAGCTTAATCGGGTTGAAGTCTATATTAAAGGATCAGTATTTTTTTTATCTACCACGAGGAAACTCATGGCTGGAGGAATTCACCTAATGGGAATTGATGATCAAGCCGAAGGTGGAAACGAGCTTCACCCGGAATACTACTACTAACTACAGAGAAACTGCCTATCGAGCCTTAAACTGCTGGACACAATGATGCTGTTATTGTTGTTATGGCGATAGATTTAGGCTGGGTTGAACCACTTTACTTTAACTTTGACAAACGTCAAAATTCTGTCAAACTCCATACAAAAAGCAACGGTTATCGTTACAGTTACAGTCTGTAACTTACAGATGACATCAAACAATTTTTCTTATTGCAAAAATGCACGCATTGCAAAATGCAAATACATAAGCTGACGTATTGTCGGTAACTTGAAAATATTCTCTACCTACTACTGGCTAAGAGTAGGCGCACACCGTTGATTTTTAGTTGGCCGATAGTTGTGCCCGATTTTAAATTGTATGAAGAATCGGCCAAATCGAATCGGCGTAGTTTGCGCACTCCCATACATGCCCATACTGATCAACTGCCCGACTAAACTATCGGCCGACGAAAAATCAACGGTGTGCGCCTACTCTAAAATATAAGAACTTGTCAAAAAACCAACCATGTTTAAAATGCATCATAAATTATAGAAAACATTTCACAAAACTAAAATGTCCAACTTAAAAATCATTCTAAAAGTCTTAGACCAAAAAACAGTTGCCATTGTTCTAATGTTTACCTCAATGCACAAACCGATGCAACTGCGAATTTGAGCCTTACTCACCTGAAATAAGGATGTAGTAATTACGGGACAAAAACCATTTTGACCCGCCATTGAGTGTGGTCAACTCATTATGCAGGATCGTTTGTATGCTAATTGTGGTGACCTTGACCTCAGAATCATCAGGAATGAATTAGAGATCGAACTTGACCAGGAGGTCGGAGGTCAAGTTTGATTGACGGGTGAATGTTTTTGCTGAGAAACTGGAAACTGGTTAAGTTAGTGACGATGTATGTATAGGTAATGCAATTTGTATGAATAACATAGACGTTTCTGGAAGGTAGAGATTGTAAAAACAACCGCGCTTTTCTATAGGTCCTATGGCTGAGTTGCACCACCTAACTTTAACGGTATAGTTACGATAACCGGTGCTTTTTGTATGGAGTTTGACAGATTTCTGACGTTTGTTAAAATTAAAGTAGGTTGGTGCAACCCCGCCTAAGTAATATTTTAATAAGGAAAGCTTTAATTATTTATTTGTAATGAATAGGCTTTGAAACTACTGGACCAATTTAGAAAATTCTTTTACCATTACAATTATACATTATCTTTGATGAATAGGAGGTACGAAGTTCGCCGGGTCAGCTGTCTTAGCAGAATAAACATAGTATGAATACATTTTACAGCCGATCATTATGTCTTAGAAACAATCAGTGAAGTTTATTACTTGAGACATGTTCATCAAGACATTGAATTCTATGAATGTAAGTATGGATTAATACAATAAAACCTAAAAAGCTTTGATTCCACCAGTTCCCAGCTGTAATCCGTAGTAACAGAATCGCAGCGAATTCAACACGAACGCTTTCGAAGAAAAGAATCGGATACTCGTTATCTCGAGATCCATCGATATATCGGATCGCAACTATTGTGATACAAAATACTAAGTGACTGGAACTATTCGAATTCAAATGACAATTATTATGCGCCGTTTTCGGTGATGTAGGGCTGTCACGTAAACGTTTTAGGTCGAGTTACATCACCATTACTATAAGCGTTACTCTAACTATAAGCGGTGTTTGCAGTTTGTATGGAGTTTGATAAATTTTTGACGTTTGTTATTCATATTAAGATGGTGCAATCCAGAGTTAGTTTCAAAAATGTTTTTATTGTAACACTGTCATTGGGCCATTTATGCAGTTGTGATGGGAGCGAATTTGCAACAAAACTATGTTATGTTTTTGTTTTTCGATCATTAACACGTAAAGTGTTATTATACAAATAATTTAAAATTCAGTTTGAAAGTAAAAGTAAATTTCAAATATCCACAGCCCTGCCTTTTTACATCCCAAATGGCATTATTAGCGTCAAGAATCGCATTGTGCCCGCCCGGGCAAAGTAAATATTGTGACAATAGTTGCGCATTGAGTTCCGAAGGACAATCGGCGGATGAATGGACCTAATGGCCCGCTGAAAAAATACTGGCCGAAAAAATAGCGCCAATGAAAATAAGACGGTGACATTAGCCGTTTGAAAAAAGAACACGTTTTTTTTTCGGTAGCTGTGATGACATTGCGATGCGCAAAAAGTTTTTTTTAAGGATGCACTTAGATAATTCTTTTTATTTGAACTGCAAATTGTGCAAAAGGTTCTTGTCTTGCTCTTTATTAGTCAAGCTCGCACGATTTTCATTTCAAAATGTATAATCAGCTTTTGAAAATTACCTACTAAAATTCTTATGCGTTTATATTATAAAAGAAAAAAACAACACTTCAGCATTCGTTATGAATTATGCAAAAAGAGTGAGCTGACAAGGATATAACCCATATGTCATCAAGGACAAAATGGAAAGTTATGACACTGTCCAAGATACACAAATAAAATACCTACTTGATGTTTTGCCAAAAGGATAATGATTTGAACAAAAGAAAGTGCAGTGCTACCAATTTATTTGCACTGATGGCCAAAGTGTCAGGGCAAAATACATGAGTTGGGAATGAAATGCATCGTCTGTCAATTCAAACCTTTATGATTGTGATTCCAATTAAGTACGTTAACATTGAGTAGGTGTATCATGAAATGAAGATTAATAAAATTTTTGTACTTATGCTAATTATAGCGACACATACTGTACTGTAATAATGCATCTGCAATAAAAGAGTAATATTAAAATTAACACACAACGTAGAAAGTTAAAAAGTTTAACCGCAAGGGTTTCATTAGACTAATGATGCAGATAATCCCGGCTGTCGAAACAATGATTCCATATTCAAATAAAAGTAAAACAATGGGCACGCGGCCCGAATCGCAAATGGCTGGTGTGGGCCGATGGCCATGTGGGCTGGAGGTCGCTCTGTTCTAAATTTGAATTCGAACTTCGGGCTTAGAATCCCGAAATGTTATAGAATTTAAAATTCATTTGTTTATTTTTTAAATTTGCACGCCATTAAGTTTTTGTAGACAGTTTTTCTTTTCTTTTCAGCGAGGCTTTTCTAAAAACCTTTTTTAGCTTTGTGTAGAAAAACAAATTAATTAAAGTTTTGTAAAATTGGTAATTATTTAGTACCCTTATTATCGCAACAACAACAACAAAATGATTAAAGAATTTAATTTGCAAAACAACTCAATACAGTGACCAGATGTCGTATTTTGAATATAAATTAAATTGAACAATTTGCGATTGTGTACGTAACAAAACGTCTTCACTGTGTATTGTGATGACCAGCGTATTATTTGGCGTAATAAACCATGGAAATAAACTTATTCGTAATAAGACGTTCGTGTCAAACAATGAATTTCGGTTCAACCAAATGTTGCCATAATGCTATGTGGTCAGGTGATAAAGGAGTAGAGTCGAGTCGTTTTGAAAAACTTTTTAGATTTTAGTATGAAAATAACAAAATATCATAAGATAAAAATGTTTTTTATCGACCCATGACTCTACACTAAAAGCTCATGATAAACCATGCTATTATTTATAATAATATTAAATAAAATATAAAAGCAACTCAATACATAAATGAAAAATATCTCACAGCAATTAAATAGTAAAGCCAATTTTGGACTATACCATTCGGAATTTCGAACTACGAATAAATTACTTTGATAATAATGAGTCTGGTCTGATCCGAGGAGGAAGTTATTTTCTTGAAAACATTATAAATTGTTAAAAAGATAAAGGTTTTTTATTAGAAATATCATAAGAGAGAGAAAGAGAGACTGGTCAGGTAATGACGTATTAATTATTTATTTATCTTTCAATAAATCTTTTTCTCAGCTCTACGCCACCTCTGTGCCAAGCAAATTACTTGTACAGAATACATGTTTTGCATTGTAAATAAAGAGATTATACCACACGCATTATTATCAGCTGGTAATACAGATTGAGATTTTATTTCTTGTAGATTTTTAATTAAATGTTGAATGATTACGAATTTATTTATTACCTGTGAGATGCTACTTACTATTAGATTTCACATTCTTGGTCAGTTCTATTGAAATTGTTAAATAAAGGGTGTAAGCATATTTATGATCACCAGCAACAGTGAACTATTTCCAGGACAGAAAATGACAAAAATAAAAGGCAGCTTGGCACTTTTCTCCCAAAAAATTGGCTATATTTTTCTGGGTAAAGTTCTAAATTATAACTTAGAGTCACTGTTTTTTATTCAAACCTGTCCATTACACCCTGTATTTTTATATTGTTGTTCCACACAATGGGTATTACAATAAAGCAATTGACCATATGGTCAATATTATGTTTTTAGTGCGGTTGGCCTTTGTCCAGGCTTAGTGCGCTGCGGTTAGCGCTTCGACTAAGTATTTAGATTAAACTTTCTCATAAATACGTGTATATTCTTAACCGGCTTTAAAAAAAGGAGGTTACGTGTGTACTTTTTAGGGTTCTACACCCATCCCATCAGAAACCCTTAATCTTATCTTTACTAATATCATAAAGAGGCAAGATTTACATTTTTGCTACTAGACCGATTTAAAAAAAAAATCACCATTAGGATCCAATTTTTTTATACGACATAGTTTTTTAATTTAATGATTTTTAAAATATCTATACGTTTGAACCCAACGGGTCTAGTTTTAAAAAAATCTATTTCAAAATCATTACGCAAAATTCGGTACAGTCGAGCGCAGCGTCTTTAAAAAATAAATCACAGTATCCATTACAGTATTGTGAAATGGTTAATTGGTCGTGTCTGGGTATAATGAGCGGTAAACGGATAATTAATGAGGCGCTTAGCGGACCGTCTGCCCACTGGGTGCGTAGGTTAGCACTCACTGGGCGGACAGTCGCGTGCCATGGTGTTAGAGCGTAATTAAGCTATATTATTACTTTGTTAAAGATCCTTTTTCGGCCTAAACACGCCTTCAAGCTTCAAATTAGGGCCCTTGGGCTACCTTCTGCCCACTGGGTGCGTAGGTTAGCACTTGCGGCCAGTCGCGTGCAATGGTAGTGCGAAATCGAAGTATATTACTATGTAGAAGACCATTTTTAAGCCATTATTGTAATTCAAAGCTCTTAAGCCTGGAGCTTCAGATCTAGCACCTTGAGATATGTGAGCGAATCTTAAGTGTAACCATCCAGCTAAATAATTTAGTTATATTCTAATTAGATTACTGTATATAATATAGAATCCGTATAAAAATAAATGGTTTTACGAATGACGAGAAAATTTTGATATTTTTAAAGTGTACGCTTTTAACACTGTGTGTTTGTTATTGATCGCACACCTCATACAAATTAACGGCAAGTAAATTTTCTACGCGTCTGTACCTTACGGATTCGCCTACATACAATAAGGCTTTGTATTGTACAGTCCGAAAACAATTAAATAATAATATTTTGAAATTAGTAAAGCACGATCAGCTCCATCAGTCACTCTCACTCATAAGAAGGTCATTAAAAATGACGACAGTCTTTCCGAAGGCTTAAGAAACGACCCAGACAAGAATCAGTCTGGGTCGTTTCTTAAGCTCCAGAAAGACTGTACTGTAAGAATAAGAAACCCGTATTCACGAACGATGCTTGCTCAAGTCAAGCAGAAAATCGAACGCACAGCGTTGAATAGAGCTCTGTGATTGGATCGTGTGTCACCCTGTGCGTCCACGCGCGCTGTGAGACCTCATAGTAATGTTTGTGAATACGGCCGTTACAAAAGTGTACTTACCAAGGCAAACGGAGCTACACAAGATGATAGCTGGCAGTGGGTGGAAAAAGCAGGAGATAGGAGCTTTGTGGCACTCCTTGGGGGAGGGGAGGCTTACATTCAGCAGTGGACTGCCATCGTTCGTTTCAGCCAAATGACGTCCACTACTGGACAAAGGCTTCCCCCAAGGTTTTCCACAATGAACGGTCCTCGCTGTCCGAATCCAGGCTCTTCCCGCGACCTTCACCAGATCCTCGGTCCACCTAGTAAGAGGCCTGCCCACGCTACGTCTTCCAGCCCGTGGTCGCCACTCGAGAACTTTCCTGCCCCAACGGCCATCGTCTCTACGAGCTATGTGCCCCGCCCACTGCCACTTGATTTTAGCGATTCTGCGAGCTAAGTCGGTCACTTTGGTTTTCCTGCGGATCTCCTCATTTCTGATTCGATCACGCCTGCCATAATATAATTATAATAGTCTCATCAGCTGTCTAGTGGTGACTCATAATAACTGACACCAGGTTTGTGACCTCAGTTACAACCCACACGGTGGAAGGAAGAACGGACGTACGAATGCCTTCATTCATTCACGTTCAATATTCTATGCTTCACTTTGAAGTGGACGAATCGTATCGTGTACAAGAAACATTGAATTTACCATCAAAATAGTCAAGGCTGCCTATTTTACTGAAAATACCACCTTATGATTCTATCTAGACACCGAAATTAAGACTAGTGTAAAGAACACATTATCTTTAAAACAACTGATCAACTAATATGCTGAGTAGGGTCCCATATTACGATGGGCATCGCTGTGCGACAGGGTGGCACTGCTTAGTTTACTTGCTCATTCAATGTATGTTTTATGTCACCTCTGTCTTATTTGCTTTTTTTTTATTTTACTTCTTTTGTCTTTTGTGATGTCCATGGCAATAAATGTTTCTTTCTTTCTAATACGTAACAGTTTATTTACTGGGCATGACAAGCTGCTTATAAAATGATTGATCATTGTCATCATGTCACAACACAGATTTTATAAAGCGTTACAAAATTCAAAACAGTTCGTAACAGAATTCATTCAAAAATCGAATCGACCATTAGAATGGTAACAAAAACGCGCCGGAAACAAGGCATAACGTGTTCGATATAAACATTAAAGGATTGTATGAATGATGACCCATTGGATGGATTGGTTAGGGTTGGCAGTTAGCGCGTGACAGGAAGAATTCAATTAAGTTTCTGTAAGTTATAATAATTTATAATAGGTTTTGAAAGTTGTTACTCAAAGCTTTAATTGGTTAATGAATGAGTCAACTTATTATTGTCTGTTTCAGGTACCGAGACTGGTTCTACCATATAATTTACTAGCTTTCCGCCCGCGGCTTCGCCCGCGTGGATTTTTGTCTGTCACAGAAAAACTTTATCGCGCGCGTCCCTGTTTCAAAAATCGGGATAAAAACTATCCTATGTTCTTTCCCGGGACTCAAACTATCTCTCTGCCAAATTTCATCAAAATCGGTTGCGAGGTTTAAGCGGGAAAGCGTAACAGACAGACAGACAGACAGACAGACAGACAGACAGACAGACAGACAGAGTTACTTTCGCATTTATAATATTAGTTGGGATTAAAAATTTGTGGTCAAAACGCCCTATATCTTTACTGGAGCTTTCTTAAAATATGGCGATAATAAACTTAAACCAATATCTATTGCAAATACGTCACGTCACTACAACTAGGTATGTAAATTGAGATACATATTTTTCAAATTTTACAACTTAAGATTATTGATCAGTCTACATAATTTTACTAAACTTATAATGTCAACCCTAAGTAAGCGTCAAACAAAGGGGCGTGGCCAAGAAACTGTACAATCATCACCACAGCCCGGACTGACATTTCGGCGCGACCACATTAGCATACCCGTACTGGCCAGTCGGACAAGCCGTTCCAAATTTAAAATTTAAACGACGTTATGTTTCATAAAAATACATTACACGCACTGGCTGCATTTGCCTTATGGCTTTATTAAAAATAAAATTTGAATTTGGATTGCAACCATTCCTTTAGGCATAAATGCATAATGTCATTCTTGAAAAGTAAGTTGGTTGTTTTTTTTTAATGCTACCAGTTAAAGTTTTATCCTAAAGTTGGTCTAAATTATCTTCGACGGTCAATCAATGCAATCAAAACAAACCCAAGTTAATCGTTATAAAATCTATCAACGTTATTTATTTAATTGACCATCACAGTAACCATTCATTAACTTCAGAGCTGTCATTTTTTATACCGGCAAATTATCACTCGGGTCAATAAATCAAGTTTAATACAAATAATCATTACTCGTCGTAACACGGCGGCTTACCTTTATAATGGAATTTTACAACACTTCGACATAACTGAGTCACATTAAGTAATATTTCGTTTACGCTAGTTCTTGCAACTCACGAAGTGTGTGTGTGTACGTGTACATTGCACATAACGATAGTGTAATGTCTGTCAAACTTTTGAAAAACTAACAGTAGCGAGCCACAAATGTAAAGCTCACTCGCCTTCGTGGATTGGTCGCCTCCTTGGTTGATAAAAAAAAAACTTTTGTAATGCAAAAAGATATGAAATGTAGAGCGACTCTCTATTTATAGTCTTAAAAATGCCCAGTCTAGGTAGCCTTTCCAACGTGTAGCCAGTTTTGTTCCCCAGTCGATGAAGCACATGATGTCGTGCCATGCGTGCCCTAACAACTGCACGCAGTAAGATTTAATTAATGCTACTGACAACGCCACTCTTGTAGCGGAGTTTTGGGCTGACACTGTGTGGGTTTGTTGTCGATACGACAAGAAGAAGTGTGGGCAGTGTTAGGACAAATCCTCTATTTACCTCTGGTACCTAAATCAGAGAGGGTTCTCTTACAGTGGAAACTTAACAACTTGATTATGGAAAATGCTAGAAAGACTACTGCGGATTTCACTTGTACAATGTGGGACCTTAAATTTCGAACTCCTCCTATGTTCTTCTGATTAATTTCGTTGCGGGTCCAATGACAGTTTAACTGCCCCCGGGACAAACTTGACCTTCATTGGTTGGGTTTTTATGGCGGTCGAGCTGTAGATCCTGGCTACACAGGAGTTGCAGTGGTGGGAATGAGAGGTGGGAATAGTCCCGTTTTATGTAATGTGGGACTACTTTATCTTACTGAATTATAACATCAATGTCGTGGGTGTGTACAATCATCGTTACCGCATCATATTAATGACTTGACCATAATATTAAAACGATTAGCCGTCAAATACACACAATGAAGACTCGAGTCTGCCCACTCGGGCACAGTATTAGAAGATGCACTATTAAAGTGCTTAGTGTAGTTTTCTAGCTCGTTTTTTTTAAGTTAATGAAGTTAATTGGTTTATAAGAGTCATTGTCAATTTTATGTAATATAACGTATCCAGAGTTGATGATGTATGGTTACGAAAGTACATTTTAAGCTGCACTTTTAAAGTACGCTGTGTAGTTTATTACATTCGGTTTCCTTTAAAATCATTATGTATCCAGAGACTGATGTGTATACGAATGTTGGTTAGTAGAAGGTTCAAAAAAAGGTGGTGGTGGAGGGAGGATCTAAATTGTTTTGTATGTTTTTTTGCATTTAAACATTCTTGATATTTTATGCTCAATTGCTTCTATTATATCGAATTTATATAACATCTTTGTTTATCCAAAAGCTAAATACAATTTCTAGCAAAAGCTAAAATCCCAACCCCTTTCCATTCATTTCCATAATCCCAATTAAAAAAATACACAGTCCATTTAAGCAACGTAGCCGTAATAAAAACCAGTCCAAATATGTATGAATGGACGGGATAGGTGTGATTAGAGTGCGCGTGGGCAGGCGCTGTCATCGCGGGTCATTGTGTGCTGCAGGCTGTATGACGTATAGACAGGACAACGCGAAATTTAAGCTTTTACTACGTTGGCGGCGTGCTCAGATGCCCTCAATGTGCGAGGGGGTTTTCCGCGAAGATCGGCTACGTAAGCCATCTTCGGGCACACCAGCTCCGCCAACAAGACAGCTAGGAGTTGGAGTGGTCGCCATGGCCGAAGTCGGTCAGATGGATCATCATCATCATCACGTGATTGTTCCGCTCCTCCCCGAGATTATCTGGAGGTTGAGAAATGAGGAGATCCATAGGGAAACCAAACATAGCTGACATAGCCCGCAAAATTGCCAAAGTTAAATGGTTCAGAAAACTTCTCCAGTGGCAATCTCATGACGGAAGTCGTAGTGTGAGCAGGACGGAAGACGTAATGGATATAGGCGGACCAACGTTCTAATGAAGGTATCAGGAAGCACCTGGATGCGGGCAGAGCAGGAGTATTCGTTGTGGAAATCCTTGGGGGAGGCCTTCGTCCAGCTGCTGGAGTGCCAATGCTGCAGTGGACGTCATTTGACTGAAACGAACGAACGTGCTTTAATCTATGACTACTGCCTACGACGAGCCTATGACTGTTATAGTTTTGTATTGCGCGGCTGTCGCAGCTCCTCCACACAGAAATCAAAGGAACCAACATAGGTATCCCTCAAAATAGCCAAACTTAAATGGCCATTGGAGCAGAAAATTTCTCGTGTGGCGACAACGGGCCGTTAGGCGTAGTGAGGGCAGGCCTCCCACTAGGGGATCGACGCGTTCTGACGAAGGTCACGGGCAGTCTACTAGGTTAGGAGTCCTAACCTAGTAGACTGCCCGTGACCTAACTTAGGACTAGTCGTTGGCATTGGAAATCCTTGGGGGAGGCCCTTTGTCCAGCGGTGGACGTCATTTGGCATTTCTATGGTTGCTACAGTTCTGTCTTGTCTATGGTTCGCGCGCATTAGCATTGAATGAGCGCAGCTGGACACGCGCGCTCTGTCATTAGCGCGGACGCGACTGTCGCCGCTCCTCCCTGAGATTATATGGACGTTCAGAAATGAAGAGATCCACAGAGAAACCAAAGAAACCGACATATTCCTAAAAATAGCCAAACTTAAATGGCCATTGGAGCAGAAAATTTCTCGAGTGGCGACCACGGGCCGGAAGACGTAGTGAGGGCAGGCCTACCACTAGGACTAGGGGATCGACGCGTTCTGACGAAGGTCACGGGCAAAGCAGTCTAATAGGGCTAGTCGTTGTTCGTTGGAAATTCTTGGGGAGGCCCTTTGTCCAGCGGTGGACGTCATTTGGCATTTCTATGGTTGCTACAGTTCTGTCTTGTCTATGGTTCGCGCGCATTAGCATTGAATGAGCGCGGCTGGACACGCGCGCTCTGTCATTAGCGCGGACGCGACTGTCGCCGCGCCTCCCAGAGATTATATGAACGTTCTAATATCGGCTATAGCAATCTTTTGGCCAGTTCTGTACTTCGTAGTTGCATAATCCCAGTGATATCCTGCCTATGTTACTCATATTAAGGTACAAATAGTGAAATTAATTTCAATGTTTAACACGTTGAGTGCGAAACCAGGTCTATAGACCTTGTGTACGTTTCGCTTACCGTGCGGCTAAGAAAATTATAGTCTTCCTTGTCGTGCGAAAGGCATAACTTCAATTGGGTCCGGTGTAGGAAAGTGATGAATATATATCTATGATGTATTCTTAAAATAGAATCCAATGATGTACCTACCTTAATACCAGGTTTTTAGACCTGGTACCGCACGGAAGTAATAAAATGTCTTCACAATGCGAAACCAGGTCGAAGCACCTTGTACCCTACGCACCTGGTACCGCACCCCACGCTAGCTTCGTGCAGCCAGTGTTGCCTCGCATTCGTAAGAAACGCACATGTCGACATGGCGTCAAGAGAAACAAACAAAATCAAAACTGCAAATTGATTATTATTTAATGTGCTACACGATTTATTGCTAATTTGAATAGTTTTTCGTGACAAATATTTGAAGTTGTAACTAAATGTTATTAAATAATATGTTTTCGTTAAATATAGCTTATTTAAGTATTTATGCACGTATGTCTTATTTGTAAAATATTTAGACTAAATTATTAAAACATCTTTGTTTGTTACTTTTTTAAATTTTTATCAAAACTTTATTAAAACTATCGATATTTGTATTTCACATCCCTAGAATACCCACCAGCCTTCCCTACTTCAGTGCGGCACAGGGTGCATAAGCCTTGTATTTTGGATATAGCTATAATTTTTATACTAAACAAGTTATTCACGAACGCCTTCAGGTGTATGTCAATAAATGCATTATTATTAATATCCATAGAAAAAAAACACAATATCTATTAACATGAAGCCAAAAATAAAATAATATATCTTAAATATTACAAGGTCTTTAAGCCTTGTGCCGCCACAACGTAAGTTTTAATACCAGGTTTACCGACCTTGTACCGAAGGAATGGAAAGTATTAGAAAGTTACTGCCGCAGCAAAGGTGTTAAAAATGAGTAGCCTTTAATCTGTAAGGTTGCTCATTTTCTTTTAAATATTCCTAAAATACATATCTCAGAGAAATTCAATAAGACTCTCCTTTTGGTTGATTATGGAAGCTCAGATTGTTCAGGTAGTTTTGATTTACTTTGTTTTACATTCGAAAAAACGTACCACAATGCACAAGTAGACTCACATGTGTTTAAACATCTAAAAACTCTGGTCAGCACAAAAACGTCGTAACAGACTTCTTTGTGCGCCGGCCTTTGTCCACTATTTTTTACCGGGCACCCCTATTTACGTTTTTTTGCAACAAAAAACGGTTTTATAAAATCTCAAAGGAATCGATGCGAATAATTCCTTCGCTTCATGTTTCAAAAAAGGTTGTTTTTTTCAACGCAGGCTAGTTCTGATCGCCCACATGCATTGTAGGCCTTATCGATCTAATCTTCTTTTGATAGACCTCTTTAGTATAGACCCACTGTTATTGTCCAGTTTTTTTAGTTTTTTAATGATCTATTGGTATATTTTTGAAAGAGTTGATTGATGAAAGCCAGCGGCTATTGTTGGAATGTTTTAATTTAATTTTCTATTCAATCAATTTATGGGAGATTTCATAATAAAATTGTATTAGATTACGAATTCCGAGCATATCCCGCTCCATCGCCCTTTGGGTGACCTTGAGCCTTCTTATGAGGCCCATAGTAAGCGACCACGTTTCGGATCCATATGTCAACACTGGCAACACACACTGCTCGAAGACTTTCGTCTTGAGACACTGCGGTATTTCGGACATGAGTATATGGCGAAGCTTCCCGAACGCTGCCCATCCGAGTTGGATTCGACGATTGACCTCTTTCTCGAAGTTGGACCTACCTAACTGGACTGTTTGTCCCAGGTATCTCGTAGAGACGATGGCCGTTGGGGCAGGAAAGTTCTCGAGTGGCGACCACGGGCTGGAAAACGTAGCGTGGGCAGGCCTCCTACTAGGTGGACCGACGATCTGGTAAAGGTCGCGGGAAGAGCCTGGATGCGGACAGCGCAGGACCGTTCATTGTGGAAAACCTTGGGGGAGGCCTTTGTCCAGCAGTGGACGTCATTTGGCTGAAACGAACGAGATTACGAATTACGAACACTGGATTCAAAATACATCGTGTGCATTTTCAAACATTTAATGTTGTGCATAGGGTTTCTGATTTCTCGACCTATTTTTTTTCTCGAGTTTCGGGAATTCTCGAGGCCAAAGTCTCGAGTTTTCTCGGGTCTCGAGTCTTTTAATTAAAACTGTTGAAATCGGTTGAAATTTAATAAAAACACAGGTTTTTTTATCTAATATACCTACTGTTATTGCACAACAATCAATATTAGAATTTAGTACCACTTATTTTGGTAAGGAAATAAATAAAACATAAAATCTTCTTTCATAATTAATATTAACTAATAATCACAACAAAAGTCATAAAGTCGCGTGTACTTTAAGGATAAATAACAATGATAACAATAAAAATCTGGAGCTACAACTGAATCACTTGTTTTCTAAAAAACACAAGTCCAAAATAGCAAAATTACAATAGTTTTTTTTTATTTAAATTTTTTTTTTTTAATTTCTTTTTTTTTATGAATAACAAGGCAGTTATTTGACCACAATCGCACCTGATGGTTAAGTGGAAAAGATAACGACTTGAATAAACTTTACGAGGAGGCACGAGTACCTAACAGACAGTTAACAAATTTTTCAGTCTTTAAATCAGTCAGAGTTAAACATACTTAATAAATAGGTATAGCATCTCGTTGGTGAACATTATTACTACGTTAGTACTTAGTTTCGATTGAAAATGAAAATGAAATATTTTATTCAGCGACACAAAACAGCATCAAAAATATGAAACAAAAGTAAAACTAAATAGAGTAGGTAATATTGATAAATTGAGATCATTACTTGTATTGCAAATCAAATCAGTTAAAAAAAGAGAGATTAGGCCAGTCTAAAAGCAACGTTAACCTATGAAATAATTAAAAACTTACTTTTGTCTTAGAAAATAGGCTTTCAAGAATATTAAAAGCTTCAAATTGGAAACTCGAGAATTCTCGAGCTCCGGTAATTTTTTTCTCGTCTCGAATGAAGCCAAATTTCTCGAGTTTTCTCGAGTTCGAGAAAGCTCGAGCAGAAACCCTAGTTGTGCAGTTTTTAAAAACACATTTCGTGTCAATTTAAGCACTAATTCCAAATAAAGATTTTATGCCATTATTTCAATCAAAAATTATAGGAAAATAGATTTTTGTTTTTCTAACCCTCAAATAACCGCAGGTAGACTATACGTCACCAATTTACCCGCGCGGTCATTTTGCGTCACTTTTTGCCCACTTGACTCGGCACATAAACACTGCTCTTGATGCGCTGATTGTATCTGACACATGTTGCGGGCACTAATGACTGAGGACACAGTCATCAGAAAAAGGTTTGTTCTGATGTTGGCGAAAACATTAGGAGCATGCTGTGCGGTGTTTTTGAATGCGACTATTGTTTTACGACCGCAGTTTTCAAGATCAGTAGATCAAGTTAAGCACTGCGGCATTTTTTTACGTTATGTGTAGTTTGACACTTTGCATGCTATTGTTGATGGCTGGATAGGTGATCATATTTTGTTAGTTTCGACCTTCTGTACACCCTATTCAAAGACAAATAAATATTTCTATTTCTATTTCTAAAGGACAGTCTGATGTGCTGTCAATACTACAAATTGTGACTGTAGTGAGACTATGTGATATACATATCTAAAATTTATTAATACCTGCTGACTGGCAGAAGATAGAAGATGGAAGTCACCTGCTCTTAATAAATTTGACTTACTCGTAGGTATATAAAATTTATATTTTATTTCAGCAATTACTGCTGAAAAATCTTTTTGCTAAAAGTTACTAGATAACTTGAACAGCCTTAGAATTCCCTTAAATTATGGGTAATGAAAAAGCATTTCAATACTTTTCTCTTCATCCAAAACAACCGAAATCCTGGCGCTAATTCCAGTTAAAACCCGCATCTCTATTAATATTTCGTACACGGCGACTTGCGAGAAATCCCAAAAAGGGCCAATAGCAGGTCCCACTTGAGATGATTTATGCAAAACGCGTTTGGTGTCCACATAACGGTTTTCAGTTTTTGTGGTCCCACAAAAAGTCACGCCCAAATGGGTCCTTTGATTTTTGATAACGCATGCGAAGGTTAAAGTTTATTACTAGTGGCATTTTGCCGTCTGGACGTAAGATTTTAGAATCACCAGAAATATTGTATGATTATGATTTCTTTTGAATATGTAAGGGCACTATTTAAGTTGTGAGCCTCGACATCATAACGTGTTGTTAGACGACATCTGATACTTTGAATGAAAAGTTTGTGATTTTTGACTATAACCTTGTTCAAAACTTTTTGTCATTTGAGTACGTTTTCCATTATTAACATTGAATTGAAAAATGTCTTGACCACAAAAACGT
This sequence comes from Ostrinia furnacalis, assembly GCF_004193835.3. Lineage (NCBI taxonomy): Eukaryota > Metazoa > Arthropoda > Insecta > Lepidoptera > Crambidae > Ostrinia > Ostrinia furnacalis. Next base: position 170,778 of record NW_021132019.1, read on the forward strand.
CGAATTGACTTGCGGAAATCTTCGCGCGAAAATTTATTATGACTTTTGACGTGGTTAATCAATACAAAACTGAAGCGGTCAGCTAAATTTCACTTTTGGTGATAAAGATCTATCCTTTACCATTGTAAAACGCTAGTTTAAGAAGTATAATATTGTATGTCATTGGCTCATCAGTGAATTTTGCGAAAGTCGTCCAAAATGACTAATTGTGGCGGAAAACATTGATGTTGTCAGAAAAATGGAAGAGAAATCTCATCATGTGATATATCGTAGGATTGAGATAATCCTAGGCATTAATTCCACTAGCAGTAATAAAATATTGTATGACCATATTATGGTTAATACGTTTTTTTCTCGCTGGATGTCACAAAATTTTTCAAACGCTCAATAGGACGCTTGTGTCGTTTAGTCCTTGGAAATGTTTGTTAAATAAGTTTAAAAAGCTTTAAGAGCCGTTTTTAAAATTGTGACAGTTGACGAATTAAGGATCTATGCATAATGATCTTGAAAATAAACAGCTATCGACTATGGAGGTGTTTTAAGATGAACCAATTCCAACAAAAGTCCCATGCGCTCGGAACACTTTGAAACTTACGGTCGCCTATTTTTCCGAAATATCCGATTATGTGACAGAAACGTCACTAGAGAAATTTAGAATGGTTAATTCTTAATAGTAAACAGCCACTTTTTTCCCAAAAGTCTTCAGTTTAATAAGGGAAACTGACCAGCTTAGTCAAATTGCCATTCGTGACGAAAATGTGAGCTTTTACACGTCTCGTCAAACAACTGACTATTTGAACACTCAAAATATGAAATAAACAGGTCCAACGCTACAAAATTCTTGCTTGGAATCTAAACACTTCTTTTGGTACCCATATATTAAAATTAAATGCGTGAACAGCGATTTATGTAGCCAGAAGCAACAGACGGTGCGGTCAAAAACCATGCTTTAGAGGTGCCTCAAGCTGAGTGGAAAAAATGTTATGAAAAGTATTTCGGACACATTAAAAAGTACATAAATCATGAAAGATAATACCAATAAACGCAATCAATACCATTTTAATAATAAACTACTTTGTTTTCATAGTTAGGCTCACAACTTAAATAGTGTCCCACGTATGTATTACTCTACGTAAATAAAGCTGTTGTGTTTTTCAAAAATATATGTACAAAATAATGTTTTTATGTAAATAAAATGAAGAATGATTTTTTTTCTAATTTCTTTGCTACTAGGGTAACCTGTGGCCCTTCTTACTGTATTTCAAAATCAAAACGTTGTAACGAACAATTAATTTTATTTATCACACATTTTTCTAAATACATCTCAAAGTTTTTGGTAGTTTAAATAAAATAACTTTTATTTCATCTCATCGAATCCAGAATTCACCAATGTACGGCAAATCTCACAAAATAACGTCAAAATTTAAAATGCAACCGAAACTACGCACCGACCGCTCGAGATTTTATCGTGAGCAATTTTTTGTCCGCTTTTTTCTCGAGCGTCATATTTCGTCAAAACTTAGGTCAGTGTTCGGTTGCATTATTTTGATTCTCACGTAGAATGACCATGATTTATGGTTTTAATCTGCCATCTAAGGATCTCCATTCAGACATTTACGTGACCGTGACATTTGGTTTTGGACTTGGGTTTGTTAGTTTGGATTAAAATTTAACTGCATGGATGGAGAGACTTTTAGAAAAAGTTCAGAGCTAGTTATGAAACCGCAGTATTCTTTAACGCATATAACGCGTATAACGTAAGTAGAACCTTCAAAATTGCATTGAGATCAATTGAGATTTAATGTCAGGCGATTTTCAATGAGTCCAGTAAGTACAAAAAAGTTATGTAGTAACTATCACAGCTTCTTAAAAATAATGTAGGAAAAGACCTTTTTACTACAAGGTAGGCAAAGTTTTGTTGACCCTAAATTACAAATAATTATTCAGAGCTACCAGAATTCCTTATTACCTTTAACTGGGTATTCAGCATAGACATACTATGCAGGTAATGCTTTACTACATTAGCAAATTCACATTAGGTCTTACGATGTAAGCAGTATACAATGTGGACCCAGTTAGGGCACAGCAACTTTTTGGAAGAAGGCAGAACGATCTTCTCAGTTTGATATTAAATATAACCGTTTGAGTTTGGTTTAGGCTGGGTTGCAAAATTTGTGAATCTCCATACAAAAAACACCGTTTATCGTTAAAGTTACAGTCAAAGTTAGGTGGTGGAATTCAGCCTCTCTTTTTCATAACCGTTTGATATCTTTTTTTAACCACGCTTTCTCTATCTACCTCTGTGCACACGTGGCCGCCAGACGGAGCCCCATGTGATGGACACCGCCTGAGAACTGAGGACCAACGACTGACAGACGGATTTTTAGTGCAATTGTAGGCAATAATTTGATTGCAATTTCAGCTAAATACGTAAAAGTACAGCCAGGCTTATGCTGCCAGAAGACTACTTGAAATCAAACCAAAACAAACATATGTATTCAATTTTGACCAGTATTTTGGCACTTCTTTAACTGGGTATTCAGCATTAATTAATACACGATAGAGACATACCAATAATACTCGTAGTGTAACCTCTCTTTCTTATTTTAACCACGCTTTCTCTATCTACCTCCCTGCACACGTGGCTGCCAGACGGAGCCCCATGTGATGGACACCGCCTGAGAACTGAGGACCAACGACTGGTGTTTCTGGTACAGACGGAACGAAAATTACTTTTTAATAGATAATCATAATACAAAACAGTGTCATATACTTTATTCAGCTGCGGTTGGATAAAATAGCTACGGTACTTTTTTTTATCAGTTGTGAAATAAATTTTTTTTTCTTTCTTTCTTTCTCTCTTTTTTTCTACGGCTTTATTCTGTCTGTCACTAGTTATTTATACTAGAGAGGACATTCCCCTTTTTAAAACCGAGAAGTATCAACTACATGCTTAAACCTTCCCCATGAATTTGTCTATTGGTGAAAACCCCATGAAATCCTTTCAGAAGTTTTTAGTTTCTCGCGTACAAGCTGACATTATGCAGTAACAAAACTAACTCCAATGTTAGAAGGTACATAATATTTACGTTCGTAATTAAATCTTTGACCGTCAGCCAATTAGAGGTTGTTTGAGGTTATTGTCAATATAGGATAATGATTGTCATCATAAATTAAAATAATCTTGTCTTGAATAACGAGACAAGTCTATTGCTGTCAATCCGTTTGAAGTTGATAGAGACAGAATAATCCTGAAACCTGTCGAAAATAGTCTATCCAAAATCTTTTGCGATAGTAAATGTAGTAGACATTGTATTATAAATGTTACAGGAAATGTATGAATTCTAGGAATTGTATACTATTCCTAGGAAATGTATACAATTCCGAAGCTATTTAGGAGATGTATAAAATATTGCTTCAGAGATTTTTTAATACACACATATCCTAGGAAATGTATACTATTCCTAGGAATTTTATAAAACTAAGCGGCAGAAGGGCGGTCGCGTGATCGGGTGCCCCTCGGTACGCCTAAAATTTCATTTAGACAAACCACATTGGCGGATAGGTACTTTTAACTCACAATTATTATTGTTTAGCCTGACAGTTGTTTTCGCACTATTATACTTTGGCCGAAAAAAATATTTGCCTACCTTTCTTTCGGCATCACGCATATTACGCTGAAGTACCTATTAGAAATCCCTAATTTTAACATCTCTTTTATTAAACTATTATTGGCATGAAGGTTTTAGTACTCCTGTAGCTGGATAACAAAGTCTCGGTTAGGTTAAGTTAGACTTGCGACCTTACACATACACAGCTGCCGCGGCGCGGTAGCGCCATTTAAGTTTCGGAGAAAAAAAGTGGCGTAATAAAAATAACTTTGTGTAAAAAAATTTAGGCCTAAAATTTGTGTGCCATAGACAACTAGGCGTACAAAACATTTGGCGATTCGATAGAGATCCCGCGTAATCGGATGATGCAATATCCTCCCCTCGCACTGCATGTCCACGCGTATTCATTGAAATCTTAATTACATTTCCGATTGCTGTTTAGGAAATGTGTAAATTTCCTAGGAGATGTGTCTAATATAATTTACATCACACATTTCCGGGTGATTTTAGGAGTTATACACAATTCCTAGGAATTGTATACAATGACGGATTTCATACATTTCCTGTAACATAAATATTAATAAATAAATATCCTTGGACATTTTACATTACGCCGCTAGTCCTAAACCAAGCAAAGCTTGTACTATGGGTACTAGACAACGGACATAAACATACTTAAATACTTTTTTTTGTAAATACATACATATTATACATAGAAAACATTTCTGCCCGACCGGAAATCGAACCCGGGACCTCTCGGCATAGTAGTCTGTTCTGAACCACTACACCAAACGGCCGACTAAATGTCTGTTTTATAAAGTTTTTGCTAGTGACTGTATGCACTTAGTAAAAATATGAGGAGCCCTGACCAGATGGGTCACTTGTGTTGCGACGCAATAATGTTATTGCAACATGTGCGATTCTAATAGTTATCAAACCGTCTGTAAACGGGTTAATGGCGACATCTTTGTATTGCTGTTTAAACCAGATACAATTACGTCTGAATTCAGACATGAAGAGTCAAATAATTCCAACTGAACTGAACTTCGAGTCAGATGGATAGTAATCGCGCGAAAAGTTAGGCTCTTCAAAGTTATAAATATTAGACCTGGCTTAGTTTTTCCATACGTTCTGACAGTTGTCAAAGTCAAACACTAGTGAAAACAAGTGAAAACGCATTTACTTACTTATTTTAATTACTTATTTATTACATTGTAATATTTAACCGTTACATCTCTTATTAAATAGTGTCTTAAGTCCTCTTGCATGTAAAATGACATTGAATAATGATTTTTGCCTCTATCTAGATGTTATTATGTATTATAATTCAAAAAACTGATGAAGATCACAATTTTTATATTAGAATTTTTTGTTAGAACACATTCTTTAGGCGGAATTTTCAGAGCCTTTCATAATCATGAATAAAGAACCAGCTATGAGAAACATCATAAAATTTCGCGTCATACGCACTTGATACCACCCTAAAATACAACAAACGCAACCACAGTGGTGCGAACGCCGCCGTGACGGGCAAAAAACCGCCGTGAAATACCGCTAGCCACATCTGGAAGGCGTTGCGTCGCGCGCACCGTTACGGCGCAAAAACATGCGTGGGCGCAGCTGTGGGGTGGCCACGCTTTTGATTGGGGGGATGAAAGACGTAAGAATCTGACTCTTACGCAAAATTCTCTCATATTTTAATGAAAATTCTTAAATGTCGAGTTTGGTTGATTCCTGAAAATCACTACATTTTTAAATAACAAAATTTTAAGGGCGAATATTTTAAGTTGGATTTGATTTTTCGTAAAAGGAGTTCGTTCGTTCGTTCGTTTCAGCCGAAAGACGTGCACTGCTGGACAAAGGCCTCCTCCTCTTTGTGGAAAAGGAGTAAGGTAATGTTTTTGTGTAGATTAACTTTTTAAACTCACTCACAAAAATACTGAGACGCCACAGTTTGTTAATCCATCATTGAGATTTTAACTGTGAACTCTATGACTTTAACTTAAAACAATAACATGACTTATTACTGGTAACCCTACCCTTTGCTTTGTTACAGTAAAATTACATCGCAAAGTAGTGATTACTCTCGCGTGTCTCGCGGCGCGGGTATGACGCTCTGTTGTTCTCGGAATTGGCTGTGATGGGCAGTTTGCACTTAATATGATTGATTGGGACCAGTTTTAAAAGAACAATACGTTTATGTAATGTAGACATAAAGGTCCATTAAGTTTGAAAAATACAAATAAACCCAAATTAATTTTAAAATCTACGGGCTTACCACCATTTGTATGGCAGATATGGTTTAGGTATTGAAAGATTTTAAACATAGCTTTACATAATTATTGAGTAAGTAGGCAGCTAATTTTTAGGAATAAAGGTAGTGTTGTATCATATAGAAGCATGATATTCTTTCCATGAGTAACTTCTGAAGGCATTTCATTTTACAGGAAAAAAAAAGTTTTTTTACCACTCATCAATCCAGCTGATTCAAAGTTGAATAAATCGGAAAGTTTTCTAAAATTTCAATACAGTTACACAAATATCGCACAACTCGAGCTGGCATCCCGTATCCCACGGGATAGATAAGACAAATATCCGCTGCAAGGGTCAGATCCCATATTGCGACCCATATGAGTCCTGTTTTTTGTCCAACACCGTTACTATTTTTAACCACTGTGTTGTCTCGACGATTTTCGGACAAGATGTTGGAGTTTAAGATTTGTACGTTTATATTTTGTCGCGCCTATTGATATTGCTGAACGTTTATTACATTAGTTTATGAAGGAATAGTTATTTGTTCTGGGCTAAATTTTTATCATGATTTTAAGTTTGTAAAAGACATCTTTCACATTTGCAATTAACATGAACAATACATATTAATTAAGAGAACTTATTTAGACAATGACTGATTTAGCCAAAAAGTGTGTCTTTTTTGTGCAGGTAAAGTGAAGAAAAAAGTAAGTAGACTCCTACAAGCGAACAGCGCAGGACTGGTCTTTAAAGAAATCCATGGGGGAGGCGTTAGTCCAGTAGTGGACGACATTAGGTTGAAACGATGTAGAGTCAAGAAACTATGACTAACCTTGAATAACTGGTGGTGTACAGACGTTCATAGATAACAAAGCTTGTATCAGGAACACAATACCTTCGTTGACAGCCTCCTAATTCCCACCGACAATTTTCAGCTTGCTCTTAAAACAAAGTCTCCTTCATCCCCTAGCACCGATATGTCAAATATGCCCGGTTTACTTTGTCATCGCGGTTCCGTTATAGCCTGCACCTTGCATCGGCAAATAACCTGCGACCTATTTATCCGGCCCTGAAAAAACACCTAATCTACTACCAACAAAACCATGCGCTTGCCAAACTAACAATTGCTCAATATCCAACTTTATGGCTTTGAGATACGGTCGTGTGGTTTTACAAGTGGTGGAGGAGATAATGTGGCCGTCAAAACCACATGTGGGAAAGATTTTGGGTACTTTTTGTGGTCGACCCACAACGGATGTTTGGTCTCGTTTGACTATTAATTAGTTTGTTACATTTTCACTTAGCGTGTCGCCAATAAGAATTGAAAATTAATCAGATTGTGTGATGTTGGCCAAGATTATAACAACCAAAGCTTGTTATTGGCTATTGTTTGGTTTCTGGACAGCTGTTGGCGTTAAAGTGTTAAGTTTCTTTAGAGAGTCTTAATTTTTGAGTAAACAAAAATGGTTAACAAACAATAGCGAGATTTAAAGCCTTTCAATGTTTCACTAGAGATTATATAAAATCAGAATTATTATCAATTGTTTAAGATTATCATAGAAAAAGATGTAAGTAAATAATGATAACTATTACGTCATATTCACTCAGTATTCACAATACGTTTTACTTTCCCAACGTTACATAGTTACTTAGGTACCTGTTATATATTTATTTCTCATGAAACCTCGCATCGGTCACGTCCCGAGCACGTCCCGCGGTAAAACGACGGATTTATAAGCTCCTCTTTGATTGAAATATTGTAGAAAGTGCATTTTACGTGTTACAAAACCCCTGACGTGTGTGCCGTTTTGGTGGCGTCCATAATCTGTAGAGAATATCCTGTAAAATACCAACGAAAACCAAACACTACAGACTTTTATATGTCTAATTATTTTTTGTCCTACCAAATTTGGGAAGTGCAGAGAAGGAAAGCCGCAACTAACTCAGTCGCCACTGTCTGCCAATTTACAATAGACAAAAAGTAGAGAAAAGGAGGATCTTAGTTTATGTGTTACAATTACACCATCATCGGGCCATTTAGTCGGTATTTTTAAATGACGTCCAGCCACTGCACTGATGGAAAAAGGCCTACCTCAAGGATTTCCACAAAGACTGGTCCTTTTAAAGCTTCTTACTACATCTACGGAAATACGAGAAGTGGGAGGAGGCAGTGAAGACCAAAATGATCTGATGATGATGACAGATTGGACTACTTACTGCATATTAATATTATGACTTAATTTAGTAAGTTGCGTACCCATTTCTTTGCCTTTTCTAGTGGGTAAAGGTGTAATTTACACTATGAGTAAAACATTTTTAAACCCAGTGTTGTTACTCATAGAGTACCTATGTCCCACTAAGGCCGAAAGTTTTCAGTACGTGGGCACGCACATAGGTGTGTTTAGACACGTTGGCGATCAATCTCCATCAGCCGCATTATCAGCTGGTATCCGCCCTGCGACACGCCTAGGCATGTCTAGAACTGGCGAACGTTAGAATCATTTAGATTATTAGTAATAAGTTGCAGAAAAATAAGCTGAAAGTTGAAGAAAGCTCAACCTTCATTATTTGAGTTAAGATGGGTATATGTGTTGGGTAAGATAAGAGAATCAGTTTTAAAAGTCAACTTTGCAAGTATCTTTTAAATGCATTTATAATTAGGATCTAGGTATGGATTACAGACAGTTTACTACAATTACATTGAATTGTATGTAATAATAATATTATGTAAGTAAGTTATTTGTAATGTTCTAGTTTTCATCTTTTGGAGTTTGCGGTAATCCGAACGGTAGATTTACTTTAAGGATATTCCAGGGAAACCTATAATTAGCCATACTTATTGTTAAGTTACTTTAAGATTTATTCATTGTAACGCCGTTGGTTCCTAAATAAAATAAAATAAAATAAAACGGCAAATTTAGTTTTTTTTTTTGTTTCAGCAAGGTGGTACCGCAACTAGGTACTTTTGAATTAAATTTCAACGCCAAAGATATACCTATTATATTGACACGACAATAAAGTACCTACGTACATATGTCTCTAGTCTTCTAAATTAGGTCTGTTTCAGATTTAAGATTTCAATTCATAGTTAGTTGTTTTAACAGTAAACCATGTAACTGGTTCTTACGCTGCAGTAAGGTTCAATTATAGTTCATTCAAGAACTTTTCATTGAACCAGAATTAGACCGGCTTTTACCCGTGGTCCCCCCAACATGTCCCCCTGGTGGGTCCACGGGTAATTTTTTTTACCCGTTGTCCCACCGTTCTGAACAGTGTTTGCCAGTGGGTCTACGGGTAATTTATTTAAACTATGGTCCCACCGCACTAAGTGTGTGATGTGAAGATATTATAAAGATATTATGGTGCCGTACCTACCTATAATTATTTTCTATATTAATTATAGATTTTTTTATAATATTATAGATACCTAGGTGACAAGCAATGTTTGCCACTTAGTGCGGTGGGACTATGGTTAAAATAAATTACCCGTAGACCCACTGGCAAACACTGTTCAGAACGGTGGGACAACGGGTAAAAAAATTACCCGTGGACCCACCAGGGGGACATGTTGGGGGGACCACGGGTAAAAACCGACTCGACCATTTCAAGATCAGTGTCCAGTCTAGACGTTCCTAAGTACCCGTGAGAACGAAGTTTCACGCGATCGTCCATCACAGGTTTATCGCGCATGCGCGGCCGCGACCTTATCTCGCCGATGAAAGTACGTAAAACGTACTAAATCTGCCATTTTCAACTCTAATCCCTTGACTTAAGAGCACTTAGATGACCAGATGAGAACTGATATGCCAGAAAACGTAATGCAACCGAAAAATCCTACAACTTTCAACTCTAATACCTGAACTTAAGAGCATTTAAATGACCAGATGAGCACTGATTTGCTAAAAGATGCCTGGATTGTCAATCCTATTTTATGATACGCATAAGGTTGCTAATACAACCAGGTTTAATGCATCAGGTCTGATGATTGTTTTCGGTAGCAAGACGTGATGAAGGATCTCAAGTTACGTGTGAATTTTGACAAGGAAAAGTTGGGATAAAAGATGTAACCGCCGAAATTATTGCACTTTTTGAGAAGCATGTGTAATACTTACATGATGTCATAAAATGTATTTTGATAAATGCAATAAAGATTTGAGTATTGAGTATTGATATTGCTCAATTTTGAACTATTGAATGCTAGACAACAAAATCACAGTCAACTAAAATAGTAAGACACGGGTCTTAACGCGACGTTTTACTATTTTAGTTGAAATGGAACGCGAAAGTTTAAAATCTTATAAAAGCACAGTCGTATTATAAAACGCATTCAAAAGATGATCCTTACCTGACGATAAAACAGCAATTAAATCGCGATCAAATAATGAAAGCCTAGCTAGACTACTTACTTAACACAAGATTACGAAAATGAGACATTACTTAAACTTATCAAAAGTCATAAAACTCGGTTATTCTTTGCAAGTAGGCTTTGAAAAACTGCTTTTACCCGTCCTATCTTATACTCTATCCTTATAGAAAGAAGTAATTCGTCTCTACAAAAAGTAAAATAATAACAAACATAGAAGATAAACCTATACCTACTATTAGAAATAAATCCTTTGGTAGGTACATAATATACAGAACCCTGCTGTGGGAATAGCCCTTCCATCCAACCTTGTTAGGACTTAGTTTGCGAAAATAAACTACTCAAGCAATGAAAAATAATCGCCATTGCCCAATTCTTTTGTCATACTCTGTGATGAGATATTTAGAGCTAGTTTCTAAAAATAGACTGTAGTGGTAAAATTACATAAGTGCGAAATTATTTCTTTTTTGTAAAGAAGATTTTTTTTAATGCATAACAAAGCAGGTATTTGACCACAATCGCACCTGATGTTAAGTGGGATGCAGTCTAGGATGGTACATATCTGCCCTGTAAGTGCCTATTCACTCTCGACTTGAAAAGGCCTGGATTATAGTTTTCGGGAAAGACAGCAGCAGGCAACAACTTCCAGCAGATAAACAGTTTTGAGTCCACTGTTCACAGTTCACACTAGCCCAATTATAAATAGGTAGGTACTACATGAATAAGGATAAGCAAAAAAAAAGTTATACACGCAAATTGGAATTTTAGTAACATAAAATAAAAGAAAATTAAATAAAAACTGAATATATTGTTTGATTCTTATTTTTTATTCAGCTTTGTTTAAGCTTTTTAAACTTAAAGCCGTTTTTAGTCAAAAAGTACAGTGATAATTTTTCTAAAACTATACTTACGCGGTTCCTAGTTCTGACCTCTTAAAAAAGCTCTCATAAGTATCTCCGGATTTGCTATTCATAGTTGACAACTATATATAGTAATAATTCTTTTTAATGCGCCTCTTGATTGGAGGCGCTCAGTCAAAACTCCGTACAAAAGGCTAACTGTACCACGAAGGCTATTCACAAGGCTGTTTTGCTATGATTTATAATCTGTTTAATTTAAACTTCGTGGGCTGAGAGTGTCCTGCTTTACTGTTTACGAAATCGGCTGCGAAACAAAAAAGTCATTTTTAGCTTTATGTACTTTTGTGTTTCAGACTTAGCCCCGTATTCAGAAATGACTCAAAAATACACTCACTGTCACATTAATCGAAAAACCTTGACTTTTTATTGAGACAAGCCCATTTTCTCAAACATATTAATATTTATTTAATAGGTCAAAATTGGAAACTGAAAGTTGATCATAATGACTCTTAGAAAAACAACTAAGATTCCTATAACAATAAATTAAAATTCAAAGCATCAGTGAAAAAATATCCAAAGAAACAGTTACAGCGAAAAAACTTTGTAAAACACGGTTTTACTGGAATGACCATAACGTGTCCGCGATCGTGAAAGATAAGGTTTAAACCCAAAAACAATTTGCTACCAGTCGACGAGGTGTCCCATAAATATGCGGGACAAACGGTCAGACGATCGTAAAATATTTACTAATTACAAAAAGGGACTGGGACATTTGATGTTTGTTTATTAGCAATTAAACTGTTTTTTGAATCGGTTCTATATGTTTTTTTTCTGGAAATATGTTATAGATTTTATTACTTTTCTTTAGCTGCTCTACTTAGCTTTAATTCATTTAGGGTAGATTTTTCAAACGTCGGATAACTTTTAACAGAAAATAAGTTTGGCACATTGACAGTTTCAGTATGAGAAATATGTGGTTTTTTTTTCTATAAATGAAATTTTACTGCACATAAGCATATTATAAACGTTATTATCTGCCAATAACCAAGAATCATCATCAGCATGCTATGTCAATTAAGATGTCTAAAATAGAGGCACATCTTTGCTAAATTGATTCCTTGTCTTGTTACATTTTGCAGCTCGCTCGTTCCAAGTCCAACTTTATTTGCTTAATGTCAAGGGTTTTAAAAAAAGTCAAACACTACAAAGGCCAGACTTTGGGTTAAACATACCAAAGAGGTTTATTTAAAAAATAAACTTTATGCTAGCCCACTCTACGCAACAGAGTGCATGACACGACAGAATGCACAAGTTGACCACCTGACATGCGACCATAAATCCTGTTGTATCAAAATATCGTATTTTCGGTACATTAATTATAGAGAAATTTATACGTAGGGACAAATCGGTATGGCGTTTCTTAGGAAGGGCCGAAGTATGGTCCGCATAAAAAGTTTTGTTTTATTTGCACAAAGATGGTAGTAAAACGTGACTAAAATTTGGAGTGTAATAATTTTATGAATGGGTAAATGGTCAGCAGAATTTTAAAAAGTGACTTGTGAGGGTTTGTGATGCTTTCCTAATCTTTACTATTATCTCTTAACATCAAAATTAATCATAATTATGTTTATAGAGTTTTAAGACTGGCAAAAATTATGCTTTGATTTCGGAATTAAGTGATTTCGAGACTGATATAATCAAAACATTATGCGTTGCTTTATTATTAATAATTTTGCTTAAAACTATGTAATGAGTTTGCTGACTACCCCTTGCACAAAACATGGGCACGCACGGTTTTTTGCCGGTAAACGCTGAGGCCATCTGGTAAGGATTTTTTTGTCTTAAAAAAACGTCTGACCCTTTCTTGCCTTTTGTGCTGGCCCCCGGTTTTTTCGATTCACTTAAAGAAGTAACCCTCACAATAACTTGAATTAGCGTATTAGTCGATTTCTAAAGGCATGATGAAATTTTTGATTGGACTAACGGATTGCGTCTTAACGGTCCAACGAGTTTTTTGTTAGCTGTACTTATTAGATAATTTGTTCATAATTGTAAATAAAGCAAAGGCATAAGTGCACCTGCAGCTGCATGATTTAATTCGCACAAAAATGGAATCCGAAAAACAAAAGACAAAATCGTATCGGAATGTTGAAAGAGGTTTTCGTAATCGTTAAATCGAAAGCTGAGTAATTTGCGTTTATAAAGCGCGCCGCCTCTAGTGCCAATCGAAATTATGAATGAAAAATTCCGGTTGGTAGTGAATGAGATCTTTCTGGTATCGCGGCGCGGATCTGTGTGTATATTGTATTTACTGCACAATTGGCTTGCATACGGGGCCTGCAATGCGAGGGGAGTTGCAATATTGATCAAATATCTTGTTCATCGATGAGTAAACTCGAAGGAATGATAAGTGCGGCGATTGTGTTTTGAGTGTGCATTGAATGATTCGTCGACGACAACGTGCCGGCAATTTCCTGCGATTAAACGTCATCTTAGCTTAAGCTTATGAATATAGACGTATCTATATTTAAGAATAAGAAAGCCACTACAGTGGACGTGATTATTTGTGACATAAGTTGGCGTAAGCAAATTTTTAAATTTTGAAATGTCTTGAAAATATCATTAGTATCCCCGCAAACTACAGATTTAGTTGGCCGATAATTTAGTCAAATTCTAATTTGTATGATGAATCGGCCGATACTAATGTGCGGACTTTCATACACGTCCATATTGTCCATACTGAACAGCCCGACCCAACTATTAGCCGACAAAAAGTATGTAGTCATTGGCTATGTTAGGATTTTAAAAGGTTCGGACACAATTATATTATAGTTAAGTCAATCTTTGTTACAGATGTTGTTTTAAACTTAACTAACAGTATAGATATTTTTAAAGTGAAAGTTAGCAAAGTGATTATGTGAAGCTATAATTATTTATTTATTGAGGTATACCAACAACATTACATACAAAGTAATTACATAAGTAAGCTTTCAATTCAATCTCAAAATAACTCCCCTATACTGCACATAAATTTAACATTTTTGCTGCACAACACAACCTTACCCTACATTAACTTAACGTGCGGACTATACATATACATAGAAGTGTTTGGTGCACTATGACTAACTATACCTTGTACGCGAGGGCGGCTGGAAGGCGTGCAATAGCCAAAGGCCACGCTTGGGCGCGACGTCGCCGCCCCGCCCGTCTTACGTGGACAGTGTGGACACCCCCCTATGGGGGTAGTTTTTTGTTGCCAGTAATTTTCGTGAGCTATGACGGTTTAATGGGGCTAATGCGGTGGTTATTTTAGTAGTAGGCATGGTTTTTGGTTCGTGTTACTGTAGCTGATTCAGTTAACTTGTTTATTTTTTTGATGTTGCAATGTTTTATTGCTAGCACTTGTTTCATCTGTGTGAAAATAATGTCAATTCAAAAATTTTATATTAAATTATAAATATTACACACATATTTATATAGAATAGATGAGACCAGAGAGAATAAACATTTTGCTGTGATTATGAAGCTATAAAAATGCGTAAGTTACTACAACTTATGGCGAGGTTACCCCTTTAAAAATCATGCTTTACGGAATGCATTAAATTATTGAGTTATTGAGTATTTGTGTGCTAAAAAAACTTTGTGGAAAGCGGCTGCTACAGTTTTTCGTAAAAAAAATAAACTTCTTTTAAAGAAGTTTATTTTTTTTACGAAAAACTGTAATCTTCTATGTTGCCAGTACACAATTTATAGGCCGTTTCAATTTTTTTTTTAAATAGTGGTTCAGTTTGATTGAATACTTCGATGGGTGCCTGGAACAAAGCCGCAATAGCCATAGCAGCAGTTTTCCGATTAAGTGATTTTAGTAAACTGCGGGTCCCTATACACCTTTTGAATTTTTTTCAGAATTTTATCTTTGAAACTGCCTGATTTACCAAAAGCACTATGGATATTGAATCGTTATTCCCATTCACCATTTAAAATTTGTTGACCGGAATAATCGTGCCATATACAATGTTAAAACTTTTATTTAAATCTTCTACAAGCAAACGGCTATTACTGTATCCTTCAGATCAGCGCCCGAGGCTGCAATACACTATTGCTGTTTGATTCATTGCACACTTTTTACCGGAATAAAACCACAATGGACTCTTACGGAACCGACTTTCAATGTATGAAGCGGCAATATGTATTTCTACCTTTTTTAAAGTATATTCTAAGCACTATAACCTTATGCACATTCAATGTTACTCCAGAAAAAATAACGCATCGTTTGATATACAAACCGTTTTGATACGCCTCGTAGTTTAGAATTATTCAAAATTGACACTAAATCTCTTCTCCTGTAAAATTGTGTTTTGTCGATTGCGGCTTTGTTCCAGGCACCCATCGACTTATTCAATCAAACTGAACCACTCGAAATTCAAAACTATTATTCCATTCGAAAACAAATGAAAAACGAAAAAACAATAAGCAGATAGTTTGTTGCCGGTAAGCAGTTGTATCGTATTATTTTAAAAAATCGTTTTATAGAAAGTGCAGCAATTAAATTGAAGCATTCTAAATTCAAAAATTTCCCTTCGAAAACAAATGAAAAACAAAAAAAACAATCACCAGCTAATTTGTTGGCGGTGAGCAGTTGTATCGATCGGCGGCCGGTGGTCGCGGGCGGGGCGGCGACGGCCGTGCCGCGACGTGTGACCCGTAGCCTCTGCCCACCGCGTACGCAGCTCGCTAAATACAAGTGCAACTGTTAGAAAAACTATTATGAGTCATGATTATGGTTAAATAAAAAAAATTTTTTCGCCGAGATGTGTGACCCGTAGCCTCTGCCCACCGCGTGCGCAGCTCGCTTAATAAGAGTGCAACTGTTACAAAAACTATGGGTCATGTTTATGGTCAAATTAAAAACTATTATTTTCGCTGAGACGTGTGACCTGTAGCCTCTGCCCACCGCGTATGCAGGTCGCCAAAAACAAGTTCAACTGATTTAATTTAGCTAGAAAAAAATGGCTCAGATAGGAATTGAACCCACGAATTTTTGCTTTTGCATGCCAGGCGACTTGGAGTTCAGTCCTTCATGAAGCACTTGGTAAAAATTAGTTTGAGATGCATCTCTTAAACATACCTACGTGAAATGCATATTAATAACCGATCCTATATCAATAACAAGAGTTACGTTTAGCAAAACTATAAAACTAGTGTCTACTAGCCGATATCAACTGGAACAGTCAGTATTGGCGAGAACAATATTAAAAGTTGCTGCTTACTGTTACAATTAAAAACTGAGACATGTGTACGTGGGGATCGAATATAGAACCTCCGAGTCGAAAATTTCCCATTCCTTCTACAAATCCTAGACCACGGAGGCATTAGTGTACAAACAGAATCACTAGATTCAATTTCAGTGATTAACTATGTCCAAATAGTTGCGGGAAGTATATGGATGACGGCAGCGCATGATCGGTCATTGTAAAAATCCTTGGCCCCAAGATCTTTCTTTAGAGTGTAGGTACATTTCGTTTTAATGAAATGGAAAAAGTCTCAATCTATGCTTAAAATTGAAGCCTTGTTAGTTCAGCAATATTTACCCAACTCTCCTACATCGGTGTTCACGTAAAGTTGCACCCTCAACGTCCGAACATTTAGCACCAGCTCTCGCGGCGTGTCGCACGGAACGCTCGCTGGTACAAAGGCAAATGCCTCAGTCAGTCACGAACCCGCGACATGCAACCAGCACTCAGCCTTTGGGAACCAATGGGATCTAGAACTGGTGGCAATAGGGAGTAGTGCTCAAGAATAGAGACGGGACTTGAGGGTACTCTCAAGACTAATGCCGATTTGATTGCTGTTGATCCGAATAAACGTAACACATGACAACATAATTTATGTTTTATATAAAAAAAATTGATATCTTTACTTGTTCAACTATGAATCTTTGTAACTTTAAGAAAAAGCGGGGCCTCCTAACCCAGGTATTATACTAAAAAGGAGACCCCAACCACTTGCAACAATATGTTAACTTCAAAGATACTCAATAAATGTTTTTTCATTTTCATCTTCATATTTTCTCCGGTCAATGGATGACTAGTAGATAAGCATCAAGGCACTAGTTCTCGAGCTTAGCTCTTACAAGTACTAGCACATTTTTTATTAATAGTTCATTTCTGTTGTTAAAGATGTGTCAATCTATGTATACTAGTTTTTTTTTACTTATTAATGCCTAAATAATTTAGATGAATTTTAGCATCATCATCATCATCATCATCATCATCATCATCATCATGATCTCAACCATAAGACGTCCACTGCTGAAAATAGGCCTCCCCATAGAATTTTAGCATAGTTAGCAAAAAAAACTGAATGGAGTGAAACAGAAGATGAAAGTTTGTTTAGGTACTAAGTTGAATGAGTTATGAAAATACATATTAATATTAATACATCCGTGGGTAGGCGAATATTAAAATTATTTTTTTTTACTCACCAATCCACCATCATCCCTTCAAAGCTAAAAAACGTCCACACCAAGTTTTTGATCTTTACTGTTGTAAATTATACGGTACTAAAGGCAAAAGGTAAGTAACAACGAAAAAACAATAACAATAAAGTTTGCACTATTCTTTCAAGCGAGTCAACAATAGGTTTACCCTAAGAAGTATTATTGTAGTAAAAAACTATGGTTTTTTTGACGTTGATACCGAGATAAAGAGTCGGTCGTTATATGCTAATTTACGACTTTTTGTTACTGTTTTTAGTTTTTTTTTTGTTGCAAAAAGTAAAGACGGACTCATTGAAAATCTAATTGAGTGCTTTTTGAAGTTGGTAGAAGATGCAACCGTTTTTCAGTTACACCGTTTGTTGGGTTTTAATTTATGCGATGATCCAACGGCCTAATTGTTTATATCTACCACTACCAAATGAAGGAGAGGAGTAATTTATGGCCATATAATTATTAAAATTGCTTTCAATATAACACTGGCTCAAATCTAGCACTGGCTTATTTGACCAGTCAATAGCATACTTTTCCAAAGTTTTCATAACGCTCTGTCTGATCGGATTTATGTATGCCAAAAAAGAAGAATGTCACTAATTCACCAACTTGATACTAATGAACTGATTTCAAAGTATAATGTAATGTTATACAGTTTATTAAATTTTAATTTAGTTTTCAGGGATAAAAATGATGCAGTGAGGTTTTAGAGTATAAAGAAGAAATAAATGCTACCTCGTCAGCTACCGTTTTAAGATGCATGTGACACATAGGTACTCACTATTTTACAATCGGATGCAAAATACGTCAGTAATAATTTAATTTGTTTTGATACAGCATGACTTCAACATTACGGCACTCGGCAAGACCAGGAGACCAGCAACCGTGTCAGGGCTTGTCTTGGGACGATATTTTTATGTCGCAGAATAGTTAATGAGTTATGGTCATGGCGATGGAGACAATGGGACAACTGTACCACGTCTAGGGTTGTCACATTACGTAGTATTAAAGGCCGGTAGATCTATTCTCATAAATAAAACACTGGATACTTAACTTTCACATTAATTGCCTCATTTTTATTTTATTTTATTAGGGATAACAAACAATTGTACAAACGGATTTTAAAAAAGGTTTACAGATATATCTTAAATAACTGTACAACCAGCACCGTTATCCACGAAGATAATAAATAGAACAGCTACTCAGGTCGTACACATTTTAAATACATACATACAATAATTCATCACTTAGTTTAAGCTAGTCCTAGCTTCTAGCTACCTAGCCTTTAGCTCTATTCTGACGTTTCTCGTGTGACATTATCAATACTTACGTCAATGTCACTCTGACAGCAGCTCATTGGCTTAGATACCAATATTTTGACGTTTAGATTGTTCACAATAAATCAAAATATTATGTAGCTATGCATCTGGGCTTTATACATTTATCTCATCACTCTCTAATCTGGAAAACGTGACTTTACAATACTCGTAGTAAATAGTGTCAAAGTTCTATTTTAGGGAGTTTAAACTTTTAAAACTGTAGACTAAAACTGAAAATTTCAATGCCAAGTGACTAACATTCATTAACTGATTTTACAGGGTAGTTCTAGTTCTACGAGCAAAGGTAAGTCGGAGGTATTAATAGCGACGACCTTTAAAGCCTTGCTCGAAGTGACTGAAACTTTTGAGCTTACTATCCTCGCCAAATATTCTGTACCTACGCTGTGTCATCTTATTTCTTTATATTTTGTGACAAAAATGTTTAGTCTGACGTGTTATAACCCAGAAGGCGGACAGATGACCTTTCAAAAGTTGTAGAAAGCCGCTAAATGGAGGTCATTTCTAACCGGCCAGTCAGGAAATTATTGGGGGAGGCATATGTTTAGCAGTGGACGCTGTGACTGATGTGAAATAACGATGATGACCTATGCTATGATAATTTTGGAGTGCTGAAATGATGTTGATGCTGAATTTAAGTTGTTTGTATATATTTCACATGTTCTATGGTTGACAACCATAACCAGTACGACAAATGACTTCCTACATGACCGCCGGCCACGCGCCCGATCACCAGCGCCCGTGACGCGTCTTGGTCAATAGAGCTGCCTAACAAGGTCACCCGAGATGAACCGCTTTTTTTTATTTTATTTATTTCTTGAGTTGCCAGTTGCTCAATATTTTTCATTAGGTAACTCGCAGCTCTAGAAATATTCGTTCGTTCATTCGTTTCAGCCGAATGACGTCCACTTCTGGACAGAGGCCCCCCAAGGATTTCCACAAAGGTCTTGCGCTACCCACATCCAGGCACTTCCCGCGATCTTCATCAAATCGTCGGTCCTCCTAGTGGGGGGGCCTGCCCACAGTGCCCACGCTACGTCTTCCGGCCCGTGGTCCCCACACGAAGACTTTTCTGTCTCAACAGCCATGAGCTCTACGATATTTTTTAACATATTATGCGTATTATACTAAGGTTGACAATCATGTACGTCAAAATGACTTCCTACATGACCGCCGGCCACGCGCCCGATCACCAGCGCCCGTGACGCGTCTTGGTCAATAGAGCTGCCTAACAAGGTCACCCGAGATGAACCGCTTTTCTTTTATTTTATTTTTTTCTTCAATGTTATGCTACTGGCAGTTAAATAATACCTAGGTCATGCGTAGATAGCCAACTATCTTTTACACCATGTCGCGCAACATAAAGTTTTGATTTAAATGTATACATAATTATTATCTGCTCCTGCACAAACCCGTAGTCATAGTCACAGTCAAAGATCTTTATTGCACTATGTTGGTACAGTTTTGTCATTTGTAGTAGTAGCACAGTGCATCGACATAATAAGGTGACCACATAAATACAATACTGTTTTATTGTAGCCGAAAATTATTCTTGGTTTACCAATAAGATAGATCTATACTCTGATTTTTAATTCGACGGAATTTTGACATTTCAGAAGTGTTGTCAACATTGAAACATTCCCATTATGAATGGATAGCATTTTCACAAATTAAAAAATAATCCTTTCTTGAATTTAAGGTTTCACTTGAAAAACTAAGGCTTAAAAATGTACTGATCATTTCAAAATGGTTATTTAAATTTTTATTATCATATTTTTGAAGTTACAAAAAAAATTGGGAAATTATTTTTCTATTACTGGACTCCCTGGCCAATAATCCATGGGTTACAAACCTTTTTTATGAAAATCCTTTCGTTAAAAAAGTCTTAGGTTCATAAAATAACCAATTTAACAAGATGCCAATTTTATAATCCAAGTTGATTATCGCCCGATTCCTATATTCAATCCTTGTCCAAATCCGGATTACAACTGTCAAATTGAATTCAGTTTTAGATTATATTTCCAAAATGTTTGACGCATTTACACTTAAATTTTGTTTAAATAGTCTTATAAACAATATAAAAATGTAAAAACATCAAAAACCGCAGATATTTTAGCCAAAAACATTTTAAAATTTGACAGTTGACAATCCAAATCCGTCCAATTTGGATTAAGATTGAATATAGAAATCCAGCATATGACGACGATAATGATGATTGATGATCAATACATATTTTCGTAAATGATAATATGTTGTTTTACTGTGTTAAAAACACGTTTTTTTCTATTTAAACTCTAAAATGTACATAATAATTAGTGTACATTGAATTGACACAACAAACAATAGTTCATTCTTGTAAGTTGTTCGTTCGTTCGTTCGAACGAACAAACAACTTACAAGAATGAACTAATGTAAGTTGTACTTGATGAAATTTCATTTCATATTATTTATTAATAATTCAAAGCAAAAAAGGCTTATTACATCTGAATTGTCAAAAAATGACAGCTGTCAGAATTCCGTCGAATTAAAAATCGGACAGTATCAGAATCTTCATTCTACAAACTCTACATGCTCGTACTCTTGCCTATCCATATGCGATGGACAGAAGCCGGTGGAGACAGATATACCAAGCTCCAGATGTACTCCACCAAGACTCTTATGACCACCACTGACCAAGACTTATGCCCGTTTTTAGCATCAACCCCCAATTTTTAAGTAACAAATAACAGGAATTTTCTTTTCAAAGGTGTCACTTAAAAATTAGGGATTGATTGTGAAATGTGATCGAGATCGAATAGTTATGCCTATTGTAAATTATTTTAGAGAAAAATAGTTTTACTTATCCAGCTCAAAAGCAGTGTACGGTGATGATACCTAGGAAGTTCAAACACAGGTATCAACCGACATCATCTGTATGACCAAGGCTTGGAACCAAATGGCTTCAAATCAGTTTATCTTAGCGTATCTAAACACAATCGTACTGCAGCTGTAAATCTTTGTGAACTTTATAACTATAGCAATAGGATCTACATAAAAGATTTAGGATGGACAGTTTGGACGGTATCAACGGTATTCAAATGTCATTCCGGGCCATCTTCTTGTCAGACTCGTAGTTTGTTTTGGGTGAAATTTAATTTCTGATTTTACTATAAATATCTTACATTTTCGTTTTGGATTACGACAACATTCATCTGTCATAACAATCGTAGGTACATGAGTTACAGTGAGTTAATGGAAATAATTATACTATTTTTCATTTAGTATGCTGATTGATTATGTAGAGCAACAAAATTAAACTTCTATGTAATTCGATAGTACAGGTCCAATCAAACCGTTGACACAGTAAAATATGTACTTATTTATTTAATATTTTTTTAAATAACTCCGCTTATTTTATATCTCTCCTTTAACTCCTGCTGCACCATCGTTTATTAACGAAGAAACCGCGAATAGTCTACTTTTGTCGTATAACCAAAGAACGGGCTTTATACCTTACGGTGTAGAAAGGTAAGTTTAACCCTTTCCAGTCAGGTGTGGCCGATTAACCTGCCAGATGGGGCGGCACGTGGGCTGTTTATTTTTTACATCATATTACGGTAACATCCTGTTAATTTTTTAATAAAAAGTCGGTCAATGGGTTAAGGAGTTAATAGGTAGATACAGCTTGTACAACAAAATGGGTCCATATGGTCACTTTAACTGTATGGAATAGTAGTTTTTATATGAACTTTATCTCGATGGATTGTGGATTGTATTGGAACTTAATATGAAATTAACTGTGGACGTAAAAATGTACCTAACAAGTAGAGGTAGGTACTTTCGTATTTATGATTATTTTTAGTATGTGTGAACCCTATTATGACTTGTGTTCATACTCAGCGAATGAATACGTAACAAATCCTTATTAAGCATCCAAAATTCAAGTCTTACAACGAAATTGTGCAAATCGAACACAAATTCTCATTTGGCGCTACAAAAAGTCTCTGATAGCTGTTCTTCGAACTGAGAAATGGTCACGCATTTCCTACAATAAAAGAAAACAAGCAGCCCGCAAAACCATATCACCCACATGCGTCAAACGACATGGGATGAGTTAACGATCTTCACGGTGTGCCCACAAATTGTGCAAGACCATTGCCCTGGGTACCCTCAACGGTGTTCCATGTCCGACGCTTCCTCAACAGATAACGAACCCATTTTCTGTTCGGTTGACATCGAAAATTATGTAACAGGACTGCACACTTAACTCTTGGAAGCGCGGGCATGGGCAAATAAGTTTGCTCTTCGGTTGGAAGCATGGGCGAACGCGATTGTCTTTTGTTTGTGGTGAGAGTAAAAATGTGTACTGAAGACCTAAATTCGAATGTTTAAAGGCAAAAATAGGTAATTATGTATTCTTTATAGGGTTGATTTGCGACCTCATTAGTATGATATATGAAATGTTACGAGTATGTTTGACAATAACATTTTATTGGGTAGGTCGGTAGGTACTTTATAATATGTAGATCGAGGTAATTATCAGCAGGCTGCTGATTCAACTTAAATTAAAATTGAAACTGAATCCGATAGGGTGATGAAAGTGCACGTCATTTAAGTTTTTCATCGCCTATGGCAGTACCTATAACGGCTTTCCACTTATCGATTTTGTTGACACCCGCGTAGAAATTAGCCTGATGATGTAGAGATCATATTAAAGAAAATGTTCTTTAAAGCTCTTTATGCACTACAACTACATAATTTGCATAGTAAGTAGGTACGAGTAATTTAGCTAGAACCGAAGAAGTTCACCTACATTATAAAGTTTTCCATACTAAGCTGTATGCATATAAACTTGCACGAAGTTTTGATACTACAGAACAAAACAGTAGATTATGAAGTGTTTTTCAGTCGCAAAAGGACACCTTAAATTTAAGTCGTAAAACGTAAATTATTCCGCAATAAACGCCATATTTAACTGTAATAATTAAATCCCACCTCGCTTGTACAAATACCGTGACACTGGTCCTGTGAGTGTGTCCGTCTACATCACAGATAAGGCTGTATTTAGTCAGGCAGTGCACAATGGAGGCAGACGTAGTAACGGACAGGTGCTGATGCAGAAAAGTTCTTGAATGGATGTATTAACAAGCTAGCTATGTGCTTACGTTAAGTATGCTCGCTAGCGACTGCGTAAAAAATGACAATAAATGTATGACAAAATGTATAGCGCCCACTAGTTTCAAGAACTAAAACCTTCAAAGAATTTTTTGACGCACTTGCTAGCGAGCACACCTAACGTGAATTTATGGTAAGCAAACTGCATTCAATTGCTCATAAAGCATTATTTAATGCGCTAACAAAATCAATAATAAAATATTAAGGACTTACCATCTAAATACAATAATAGCTACTGAATTTACTTTAGTTTTTAAATGGATTCATTATTATTTCACAAAATGTTCATTATTATCTAGGCTCCTTTCAGGGCAGTTAGTTATACGCGACCTAAATGTAACTTGTCCTTACATGATATGATTACTACTTTACAACTAGGTTAAACAATGGTTTTTAGAGTGTGGAATGGAGCACAATTGAAGGGCATCCCTGAGGGCATTGGCTGACAGGTGGGACTCGCCACTGCTGAGGCGCTGGCTTAGCTTGCATGTCTCCAGTGCTATGTAAGCGGCTTTATAATCATTATTATTTGTATTTGTATCTTACGGGTCACCTAAATTTTGACAATCTAGAGTCAAGAGGAATGTCCATTCTCTTCTTTTACGTCCTACTTTGAATCTAACTTACTGTGTCAATGAAATAGAAGCGAGACTTCTATTCTCACCTCAGTTACACCATTCTCATGTTTGAGCGTTGATAACGTAATTTATAGAGGCCAGCATATCGTCGCTTTATGATTATTTAATTCTTGATTGTCTTGGTCTCTACGCCCGGCGTATTTGTTGAAGGTAACGGCACCAGTTATGGGCATTACTTATTTCTGTAAATTAATATGAACAACTGAGTTCTTTAATAAGATTAGGTATGAAATAAAAGATATTTTTTCAGATTAAAATTCAATTGTTTTGGTTTATTTAACTTAACTAGTATGATTATTGTTTCGAGTCATTACAAAGTCTACATAGCATATTTTTAGAAATTGTTATGTTTAGAATAAATATTGTTGTTTCCCGAATGAATTTAAAAAGATTTCCTCGTGCTACTTAAAATTATTTCTGAAACTTTATCAACGCTTCGTCTGCTCGTTTTCCACCTATCACATAAAAAAAATTAATGTAGAGAAAAAAATAATTCTTTATTAAAAAAATAAAGAATTATTTTTTCTGCTAGTGTATCCAATACTGGACGTTTTACCCTAGTCAAGTTGGCGTCCGCGTGATTGCACAATAACCTGATATGTATCATTTTGTATCTTCTATTTATTTAATAATATAACCTCCGCGTCCTTTGCTAGATCCCAGCGTATTGTTGTATGTAATTGTTATTTACTAATGTATTATGGAGCTTACGCCCGCGGATGTATTCGCGAAAATATTTATTCACAAGTAGTATTTTCCATTGGGGCTTGTTTGTTACAGGATTGCTATTTGGTTAGGCAGTTAAATAACTGACAAAAAATTAAGAAATATAAGGAAAAAGTGTTGTAGCTATACCTACAGTTTCTCTTTCTTCATACTTCGCAATGAGTTCTTATAAGTTTCAATAACTTGAAAAAATCGAATTGCCTAAGGTGGGAATCTAATTTTTATATAAGTAGATGTGAAAACGTAATGATGTATTAGTTACTATTTTTTGCCACAGTGTTTATTTTAAAAAAAACTTAATTTCAGTATCTTTTATTTCTTTTTCTATTTCTAAGATTATTCTCAAAATATTAATCTCTAAACTCAACTCAATCTGTGAAGTTCGGAAATAATTACGAAGAATATAATTTATTTTTATTAAGTTCTGTTACCAAAACCAAATGTAGCCCAAACATTTTGTTTTATCGATATCAATCCAACGATATCTAATTACCTACATCGCCAATGCATATTTCAAACCATCATCACAAAACATCAACCATAACCCCCCGTGTTAAGAAACACTTTCGTTTGCGAACTTTTTATGGAAATCGAACATTGACTTTCAATTGTTTTCGTTCCGAATTCATCCTAATACATTTAAGTTTTTGTTTGTTGTGTTAAAAACTTATTGGTACAAAGCGAGAGATGGTTCCGTGATGGGAAGCGATGCGGTTTCTCATGGGGCATGGGGTCGGGGGTCCCATGGCGTACCATTCGCCACTGACCGTCGTGTGGCCCGCGTGACCTTTCACCTTAGGGGACGGGACAGGACTGGAATAGAGCGTCTGTTTATACTTTGATTAACATCAATGATTTTTACCCCTGGTTTGCTAAAATCTCTTTTTACATTCCAAAGTAAGCAGGCATTTTTAAAATGCAGAAGGAATAGCAAATTAATATGGCTCTTATTACCATCGGAAGAGACAGTTAAAGACTCTTCCGAGTCAGAAGTCAGAAGAAGAAAAAAAAACACGTTAGAAAGAGACGACGCACTTTTGTATACATCACTGACGTTAATATTACTCCTATAACTAATTAAACTAATATTATGATAACCAAAAGTACAAAGGGCAATTATTTTTAACTTAAATGTGTTTACAAGTATTTTCTAGAGAATAACTACGAATCCATTTTCTCATCACTTATTCTTCAGCTTGACGGCTACGAAAACTAAATATTTCATAACAAATAAACTCAGCCTTTTTTTCATCTTCCGTCTTTCAGACTTACGTAACTCTAGTCTCGATATTTTTCTTAATAAAAACAAGGTGGTCGACTCCACGCATCCCGGCGGCAATAAATCGAGCTCAATACGAATAACTATCTCGGATTATGCCATTGATAAACGGCACCAGCCGATCCGTACCGAAAAAACACCGTAACTTTGAATAATAATCATTAGGGTACCGCTGGACAATAAATACACCTTTTGTGAAATTGCAAAATACTCATAGGTAAGTGTTGTGTACTACAATATGTATTTTTTGCAATATTTGTAGGAAAAGATGGCTTCGTACAAGTTGTAGTCCAGTTGCACTAATTTTCACTATTTGAAACCATTTCCTGTTGATTCTGATGACCGTTGATTTTGATGATAATTTGCCAAACTAATTACAGTTATTAATATTTTGCATTGCAAAATATCATCAAAGTACATTTTTATGAATGAGCTATCAACATCCAAATTACTCACAAGATTTCGCATTTCATAACTTGTAGAGTTTAGTAGATGAAAAATTTTAATTTAAAGTGTGCAAAAATCGTGAAAGTTCCGTGGATTTAAAAATCTGGTATGAAAGGACAGTGCCAATCCATGTATGGAAGTTGGACCAAGTGCTGCCCAGAATGAAACTATAGTGCATTTTGTTCCTCAGGCCAATACTAATTTGTAAACCGGAGCGCACTGAAATCTATCCCTGGAGTTAAGAGAAAAAAAGAGTTTTGTTTGGAATTATTTACATACAAAATATCATCGATGTATACCTACTACGCATAAGATTTCGCGATTTTGGCATTAATAACACTCGCTATGTTGAACTTAACCATACTGCATCCGTACACCTGACTTTAGTACGACTCCGACATTATTTATAAGCGATCAAGCGCTGTTGCAGTAGTTTGGTTAGTTGACCGAAAATAATTATTTCCAAAATAGAGCAAGAAGTTTTAGCTTACAATAACTTCAATAATCGATTGTAATACACCAATAAATTGATTTTTCGCAAGGATAGAGAACTAAAACTTCTTGCTTCATTTTGGAAATAATGATTTCTGTCAATTAACCAAACTATTGCATCAGCGCTAGATCGCTTATAAAGAATGTCAAAGTCGCACTAAAGTCAGGTGTACGGAAGCAGTATGGTTAAGTTCAACATAGCGAGTGTTATTTAATGCCAAAATCACGAAATCTTATGCGTAGGACGTGTATATCGATGATATTTTGTATGTAAATATTTCAAAACAAAACTCTTTTTTTCTCTTAACTCCAGGGATAGATTGCAGTGCGCTTCGGTTTACACATTAGTATTGGTCTGAGAAACAAAATGCACTATGGGTTGATTCTGGGCAGCACTTGGTCCAGACCCTGGCACTATCCTTTACTATTCAAGTTTTTAGTAACCTGTTACTTACACCTTGAGTGAGTAAAGCATCAACAAATTATCTATACAAAAATGTACGGAACCTTACCCTACCCAAAAATGCATAAACTGCCCCAATCACGGTCGATTGCTAATGGTAGTGGCCGGCATCGGAATATTGAATTTTTTCCTTACTACACTAATCGTACCGGCCTCCGATTTCCGAAGGACAATGAGCCACATAAATAACGTAATAAAATATATCGCGTTCGATATGCGTAATGATTTTCGGTAGCAACAATGGTGAGTATTTTTACTTTGCATTGATATCACTGATGGTCACTATTACTCACTATTATGTTGGTAATAATAAGGCGTTCGCAAAACGCGCATTGAACTCTCATCATCTGAAAGTGGCCTAAACCTAAAGGTTGGTGTAAAAAATTAAGTCAATGTGATTTATTCTAAGCAACATTGTTATAAAGAAATTTTTTTCTGAGAAGAAAATATCTTGAATTGTAAGTACATCCAGCCAAAAATTACTGATAATCTCTTTATTTATATCCACGTTTTCCAGTGTCAGGTTTCTGTTTTAGGTTCATTTGGCACATAATATCATGGATCAATAAAGCATTCATTAATTAAAGGTAAAGTAACTATCACTAAAATCAGAATTTTTTAAATAAGTAACTCTCACACATAATGAATGGTACTTAAGTTTAGATTCAAGCATGTTAATTTTCAAAATTTTCATACTATTCTATATCTGCCAAAGTTTTTATCCAATTTTAAGATTTTTTTTGGGGTTTTAAACCAAGGTTCTCACAGAATTTGTTCTTTGAGTTGTGTACTTTTGTGTCATGTAAGTTTTGACCGCCTATTAAACAAACATAGTAGATAAAACCTCTTTTCACCCGAATAATTCCAATCTACCGCTTAGTTTTCCACGAGTTGGTATAATTTAATACAACCGAGTTCCCTGAACCGCTCAGCTATAGTAAACAAACGAGTGTCCGCCTGTCCGTCAGTCCGCCCAATTTGCGGGGCCAATCAAATCCGGATTCTAGTAATTTAATTACAGAGTCGATATTTTCAACTCGAGTAGGGTTGCCGATGATTTGGAGTTAGCATTCATAAATATATTGGTTTATAAAAAAGTAACAAAAGGTAATTGATTTATAGTTAGGTAGGACATTATCTAGTATTTTAATAATTGAATAGACGTGTTGACACCACCAATCAATTGACGTACTTTTTAAAACTGTCAAAACGAAACTTTCCCATATAATTTGTATGGCAAGCAAGTGACGTCACTATTTTGTCAACTCAATTAAAAACTACTTTTTTCAACTACAATGCGATCAGAAATCGTAATTTACAGGTAATTTAAAATTAATTAAGTTTTTAAGACCAGAATGATGTGTCTTTTTAGAAAAGTTGTGATTTCGAATTATTGGGGAATGGTTCAAATTGTATATTATGTAATAAATACCAAGAAAAAAAAATGTTACAGTTTTCAACAAATAGAAGAATTACTATTTTATCATAGTCAGAAGTCACGGTACATCTCATAGATTCAATAAGACAAGTAGAGTAAGAAATCTTATGAATAGCAAGAAAGTGTTGCATTAAAAATTACCAAAAAATTCTGCTTATTTGGTTTTCATTTCAAATGCTGCAAAACGTTTTTCTTTTCATTTTTTCTCATACTTTGTTTATTTTATGTGTCTAGCTAGAGTACAGTAGAGTACCTGCCTAGATACTTATTTGACTAAAAAGTTTACAGATCTACAATTATTTTATAGGATCCATTTGGAACAACCCTAAGGGAAACCCTTCACTAGCCGAAAGTCCCTGCCTGTTATTGTTCTCGCAGATTTTAACTTTCAACTTTGATGGACTGATGATTTGAAAACATTTCCCATAAAATATTCGGTGTTATTTGTTAAACCAAGAAAGAGGTCATGAAAAATTAGAAGAGAAGAATACAAGATGTTCTGAATTTTATTGAGGTCATTATTTTTTTAATTTATTAGGGTCGTTTCGTAAACACTAACCAAGTATAACATGTTTTTTTTATTATAAAAGATCCTACTCAAATAAGAAATAGGTAACTGACCAAAGATTTATTGTAATTTATGTTTTCAATAGAGCTGCAATTTTCCCTCACAAAAGTCTTTATTAAAACTTATCTATAAGTGTAAACCTAAAGTTGTAAATGATGACCAGGTCAACAATATTAAAATATATTAGGGGCTTTGATATTGTCCTCGATGATGTAAGTAAGTGCCAAAGTTGATAATACATAGGGCCTGCGTTTTTAAATCGCTAACATCATAATATACTAACTTCATATGTAAAACTCGTCACCACTTTTGCCTCAGTTTATCTCCCAACCGGTCGGTGGCCAGTCATCCATCTACATATTTACATGCCTATCGTGGGCACTGTCGTTTGACAACTTACACTAAAACTACCTGGAAACTTCCATATCTACACTCAAAAATCTACCTTAGTTCGATGATGTTAAAATACATTTTCGACTTGGGAAGTTGGTGGGAAAATCGCCGGGAAAAGTGCTCTTACTGCATTCGAAATTAGACCTACATTTTTGGAGATAGAGCAGATATTACAATGGAGGTTAGACAAAACGGTTAAAAACAATGAAACAGTCTATATACGCCCGCACGTCCTCTTTAGATAAGATAAAGGCCACCTGAAATGGAAGCGACACCAATACTAAATGATACCGATAGCAACCGGTAATTCGTTTACCGATAAAAGGCCGGTCCGTTCTACGGTAAGGTTCAACGAACATATTATTTACACTCAATACGTCACACGTAGAAACAAGTTCGTTAGTTCGTTTCAGCCGAAAGATGTCGACTGCTGGACAAAAGCCTCCCCCAAGGATTTCCACAAAGGACCGCAGAATCGCTACAATCAAGTGGCAGTGGGCGAGGCATATAGCTCGTAGAGCTGATGGCCGCTGGGGCAGGAATGTTCTTAAGTGGCGACCGCACGAACCGGAAGATGTGGCTAGGTGGCCGACGATCTGGTGAAGGTCGCGGGAGGTGCCTGGATGCGAGCGGCGCAGAAACAAGTAATCAATGGTAATTAATAACAATTTATGAGATTTATCCTATACAGCTAGTTGACCATGACCGGTACCACCACTGCCATTTTTAAGTAGAGCTTCTAGTGAGAGAAAAATACTCTACGAGTTTACTTAGTCCTGATAGAAAGTTGAAGTAACAATTAGACCCACAAAATAGGTAATTAATCAGAAGCGAATAGTAGAGCTCGAAACTAAGGATCAACTTTACCCAGTGCATAGCGAATCAGATTCCAAAACAGGTATAAAACTTTTTTTAATGATATTATGCACTTACTACATGGAAACTAAGGCTGAACTAAGGCACCAGCTAACTTTAACAGCAACTTTATACGGTGTTTTTGTATGGAATTTGACAGATTTTTGACGTTTGTTATAATCAAAGTAAGATGGTGCAACTCAGCCTAAGCATTTTAAATTAAGCTATAAAACCTGTAAAATATTTCAACTCTTTCTGCTCGCAAAAAAATAAAAACACAAGGTCAAATTGATGCTGCTATAATCAACGGTAGACGTATTAAAATGCTCTCTCATACGGTAAACACTGAAGGCGATTAGAAATGCCCGGCGCAGGCGCAGCTCACCCTAGGTTCTGGGAACATGGATGGAGACCGCTGAAGATTACATAATGATCACCTATTTCGTGAACGCAGGCCACACGGTGCTCCACTTTAGTGATGTGCACGCGCATGTAGACAACTATCGATGTTTTAAATTTTAAAGAGCAAGTGCATAAGTAGAGCGAGCTCCCCTGAAACAAACTCAATACCTACTCGTAGCTTCTGAGAACGTTACTACAGAAAAATGCATAAAACAGCATCATGTATGCAACCAGCTGTCGTGGGCCGATCGTTGGATTGGCCACGTCGCGGCATCGTGATGCAATATTTTAAAAGATTTTTTGGGAGTTCTATAAATATTTAAGGAAGATTATGTACTTATGTAATTTTTTACGATTCATGTAAGATAAATCTTAAAAAACATGAACTTAAGTATTTCATAATAAGTAGTAAAATTACGTCACAAATCAAACAACACGTATTAATTTAAACAAACACGGTCATTTCCGAGACAAACTAATGATAACGGTATAAAACAAATAAGATAATGTTTCCTTGCGAATAAAACTATCAGCTAATATTACAAGACAATGCAGTCATAATAAATATTGTTCAAATAGAGCATGATTTATCAGTTAGCCAGAAAGGAAAAACCATTGTTTTCTGTCTTGTTCGGTTATTCCTTTACTGAGAAAATGGGCTTTGTTATCTAATGAAAACTGCATCACTGACAAGCAAGATTAAATCTCCCTTTAATCAGTTTGTTGTTTATAGAACATAATTGAACGAGTTTAATCAAATTCAATCATAATATCGATAGATTTTTACACGTCACGCCTACACCGTATATTAAAAATTAATATTCTATTATTTAGTTCTAATAATGTGGTAAGACTTTTAACTAAATTTTAAGAACTTACGTAACCTGTAACCGTTTAAAACAACTAAAATTTATCATGATAAGAATGTAAGAATTAAATTAAGTGTAAGAATTAGCCACTAATGTCTTTAAAGAGAGCTATAAAATGCGTACTAATTTCCTAATCACTGCAATAACGTTACGTTATATTGTGCTTAAGTGGCTCTATCGTTTATGATAACTGTGAGTTACTGAATGCTTTGATTTGGTTCATTTTGCGATTTAATTTAATTATATTTTGCGATTATTGTCAAATGTGATGACATTATTATAATTTCAGCCAGTTGCAGTAATCTACGGTTGCAAGTAAGCCGTAGGAACGCCACAAAGTGCGATCTCCCGCTTTTTTACAACCGCTGCTCATAGCAGCAAAATAATAATTAAAAATATCGATAGCAGGACCGGTTATTGTGGAAATCCTTGGTGGAGGCCTTTGTCCAGCAGTGGACGTCATTTGGCTGAAGCGAACGAATATCGATAACACGAAAACCTGTCACCTCCCTACGGTGACCATACAGCACCATAGGGCGCGCGCTATTTCCATAGCTAATTGCAAATTGCGGGTCGCTGTCAACGCGTGCTGCTAATGTGTCATAACCGAGCGGCCACCGCCATTATCGTGACCTTTAGGCCCTTTGTACATAAGGCTACGTAAATCTTAGATACCCAAAGATTTCGGCCTCTAAGGCCCTTCGGTCACAAGGCTACGCAAGTCTAAGGCTGAGTTGCACCACCTAACTTTGACCGTAACAATAACGATAACCGGTGCTTTTTGTATGGAGTTTGACAGATTTTTGACGTTTGTCAAAGTTAAAATAAGATGGTGCAACCCAGCCTTAGAGATTTCGGCCTCTATGGCCCTTCGTACATGCTACGTTAATCTTACATACCCATAGATTTCGACTTCTAAGGCCCTTCGGTTACAAGGCAAACCAAATCTTAGAGATTTCGACCTCTACGGCCCTTCGTACATGCTACCTAATCTTAGATACTCATAGATTTCGGCCTCTACGGCCCTTCGTACATGCTACGTTAATCTTAGATACTCATAGATTTCGGCCTCTAAGGCCCTTCGGTCACAAGGCTAAGCAAATCTTCGAGATTTCGGCCTCTACGGCCCTTAGTACATGCTATGTTAATCTTACATATCCATAGATTTCGGTCTTTAAGGCCCTTCGGTCACAAGGCTAAGCAAATCTTAGAGATTTCGGCCTCTACGGCCCTTCGTACATGCTACGTTAATCTTAGATACTCATAGATTTCGGCCTCTAAGGCCCTTCGGTCACAAGGCTAAGCAAATCTTCGAGATTTCGGCCTCTACGGCCCTTAGTACATGCTATGTTAATCTTACATATCCATAGATTTCGGTCATTAAGGCCCTTCGGTCACAAGGCTAAGCAAATCTTAGAGATTTCGGCCTCTACGGCCCTTCGTACATGCTACGTTAATCTTAGATACTCATAGATTTCGGCCTCTAAGGCCCTTCGGTCACAAGGCTACGCAAATCTTAGAGATTTCGGCCTCTAAGGCCCTTCGTACATGCTACGTTAATCTTACATACCCATAGATTTCGGCCTCTGAGGCCTTTCATACACAAGGCAAATCTTAAATACCCAACGATTTCGGCCTAGGTATAAAGCCCTTCGTACATTTGGATAAACTGGACCCACAGCTCCAGCTGCCAGAATGATTCTTAAAATATTTTTGTGATTTGCAAAGATAGAGTCGGTCAGTCGGTTGATTTTATTATTTTTCTCAAAAAATATTTTTAGCGTCGAAATCAAAATAGAAAAGTCTTGCAAATAAAAAAGTCATCCTAAATACACACTCGCACGTGTGTTACAATTAACCTTACGCATTGCTGATCAACTCAGCAAATCTTTGGCGGCGAGATTTACAAAGGAACTGCCGACAGATCTATCATGTTCGATCCACGAAATTTAACACTATTATGCCGATGTGGCCAACATAATGCCATTATTCGGCCACGATTGGGGAAATTCTGTTGGCCGCTATGTAAATACGGGTCCGTATGAATTCTTCGCGGTTGGATGGACTTTGTGAACAGAATTTGCGGCGAATGCCACCGCTTTTGAGGGTTAGTAAACAGTAATCGATGGAAATTAAACCTTATCGTCGAAGGATTACAGTGGTTATGTCTTTGTTGCAAATGCAATGTTATGTTTGTCGAATATAGGGAGAACCAAACATGAAATGCATTTGAAAATCTTTTGACATTCGAATCTAAAGCTTAAGTCGTTAAGTTTAAGAGGAATAGTTGCGCTTAGTGGATGCATAATTAAATTTGTATAATATCAAAAAAATATTAATCACGTTATAGCTGCACGGTAGCCGAAATTATTTGTGGGTTTGTACGTTTGCATCGCGTAGCATTTCTTTTCCCAGTTTCTTCGCATATTTGTAAGAACACGTTAAACTAACAACACTAAAATGCTTTATGGTAATGTAAACAATTGTAGTACCTACTTAGTTATGCATTGGGAGAAAGAAGAGACAAAATGTGTAGTAGCGTTTTCTGGAAATGATTCTTACTAAGTATATGAGACCTTCCTTCAAGACTCAATGGTAGTTCAAGCTCAAACCTATCCCCGTTACTAAGTTTACGGCCTCAAAATGGTCTATTTAGAACACGCGTGAAATCTATTCTTACGCAATCCACACAATTACGTTATCACTCACGGTACATTCGCGCCCAAACGCCTTAAGCTCAAAGCTGTCTAGTACATATTATGTTGCAGTCAAAACTCATAACCAGTCAAAACCACTTTTGACTGCAAAAATCAGTCAAAAGTGGTTTTGACCGATGCCCTTGGTCAATATCACTTTTGGTGTGAAAGATTTTGCTACATTTTAAAATGGTTATAATATGGTACACATTTTTGTTGATTTCCAATTTATTTGTATAAATTTTGAGTAATTGGTAAAATTTAAAATCAGGTGAAACCAGTTTTGATTGATTTTTTGCAGTTAGAAGTGGCTTTGACCAAGGCCGTTTGTCAGAACAACTTTTAACTGCAAAAAATCAGTCAAAAGTGATATTGACCAAAGGCGTCAGTCACAAAAACCACTTTTGACTGATTTCTCCAGTCAAAAGTGGTTTTGAACGATTATGAGTTTTGACTGTAACACACAGTCATAACATATCAAGCTGAATTCTGTGTCTTATGTAGTTGGGATAGATGCTATTTTGCACTATGTGTAGTCCGATCTGCTGTACCTAATATTCGTAATCCGTAATCCGACCGGGTGGGTGGGCAACTACCCCACTATTATAAAGAGCGTTGCGTAGGCGCTATTATTTTACACATTTTACACCGGGACCACCAACGCGTTCAAAAATTGAATTGCGCAAAAAATTTATGCGAATGTAATGACCCGTTCGTGAGATTCTGGCGGTTTTCGAGTATTTAGCTCTTTGGAAGTTCACTTACACGTAAATGATCACGCGCTGTGAATAGGCAGTCAAAAGGCTGATGCAGTCAATGGTATAATTGACGGACTGGTCCAGTAAAGACTCAGTGTTCTTTGTGCTCTTATGGGAGATTATGGTTTTGGGACAGCACAAAGGATGTAAAGATACAGGGCGTCTGTAAGTGGGTCAGTCAGGAAAAGGACTTAATACAAACGAAATTGATGTTAAACTGGCACAACTTTCACGAAAACCATTTCTTGCATCTTAAAAGTCTCACAAAGTACAGAATTTTTGTCAGCTGTTAATCAGTATGAACTTCTATTATTAGTACACTCATTACACCGACTTGGTATACAACCACACTGTCGGCCATTAAAATGTCTGTAGTTAGCGAGACTCTAAAAGGAAACATTTTTATTGTCAAAAAAACTGTTCTTTTATCATTGATCATCAGCTTAATTCCATTATCAACAACATTAATGTCTACTGGTCATCAGTCTGCGAATCTCCAACACAAATCTGCGTCCCTTCCAAAAAACAAATGAAATTACCGATCGCACTATAATAAACATGTCCTACCATGTCATAGACAATATATCAATACTAGCTAATGATCGGACGACTACATCGTTGGATACAGTCCTTACGATGTACTTTTATGACGATAATCTTTAAGCTATTTTCAGCCTTTTTGTTAACAAAATAAGAGTGGTGTTGGCTAATAACTATGTCAGCAAAAGAAAAACTTCTGCTCCAGGCATTACAGCTCACTCGCCCATACACCAATGCGTATTAATGATGGACAAACCGTACAACGATTAGGACCCATCTGTTATGACGCCTCCTGACCCGAGGGAGACGTGGTTGAAACAGTAGATTATTATTTATGGTGCTCATAGCCGTGATATTGGCGCATATATTGCGTTGTCAATCTATTTTACTTTTTGCAGAAATGAGAAGAACTATCAACGAGTATAAGTGAAAATTTAATTTGAAGCGCCCGATAGAGTCCTTAAAAAGCGCGTTTTTAAAGGCCTATTCGCAGAATATAAATTAGTTCTTATCGCGCTTACTCACTAGAATCAAACTAACCCATCTTCTATGATGTAATAGCGTAGGTACGTTGTTGTTCGTTTCAACCTAAAGCCATCAGACTTTAGCTACACTGCTGGACAAAGACGTCCCTAAGAATTTCCACAACGCCTGGTTCTGCACTGCCCGCAGCGAGAAAAAAATAAGGTGTTTTGTGTCAAACAGTTAACAAATCGACATTTTACTATCTACCTAAAAATATATTAAGCATAAGACTCTAGATCTAATGTAAGTGCTGACACATTAACATTTGCCCCTACCTAAGTTGGCGTTGTAGTTTGAAAAATAAGATGTCATTCTATAACCGCACAAAAATTCAACAACCGTAAAAACAAACCGCAATACATATCCGAAACCGATAACTCGCAATTACTTGTATCGACCGTTCCAATTCCATACATTTTCAGCCAAAGGACATGCACGGCTAATGTATGGAACTGGCGCATGGCGAGCTGGCGAGTACTACGTACGTGGCTTGCGTCACCCTGGGCTCGGTTTCAGTTTTTGATGCTTGTGGTCTGTTCACAAGTGTAGACAAAGGTATTAAGTAGGACTAGCTTTTTCTCGTGAATTTCTGTTGGTCACCTATTAAATGAATCTATCACTGAAAAGGTTTCGCACGCGCCACACGCAGGGAGTCAAAGTGGTCGCCATGGACGAAATCGGTCGGGTGAATCATCATCATCATCATAAACACAGTCTCAATCCTATCTCTTTAAACTAATTTCAATCACCACGTCCCAAATAATTCAGTGCACAGTTTTTTGTTTTTATTACTTAAAAAACAGAAATTCTAGTTGTTACATTACTACAAATTAAACAGTTGAAACATTTTCGACTAATTTGGCGTCAGTTTTGATGAAATAGTAATAGAACAGTGACGTAACAGTGCAGGCTGGCGCAAGCGACCGCAGGCTAATTGCGTCCATCCTTACTTGACGGTAAGCCGCTAGGACTTGTCCATGGTGGATTTTAGCATTTTTATAGAATATCAGTAATTTGTATTGCACAAATTACTAGTAGTCCCATAGAAATCCTCGGATCTTGAGTCGGCCAGTCCGACACCTTTTACCGTTGGGCTTCAGCGGGTTAATAATATTGAAATCGTAGATATTACTTACATAATAACTATGTCAACACCAACGTTCAGATATCCTCAGTAAAATGGAGAGTAGTATCAATATACAATACTTAAATACAATATTTAACTATAAATATTCGCACACAGATTGTTTCACTCCCTTCCTTTAATTAACTTTCTTTAGTTGCTGCATTGTGATTAGTTAGTCAATTTATTATTTAATATTTTATATTTTTGTGTCTATAGATTCAATAATAACACCTCCAGTATAAACTCCGCCTAGACCGCGGTCGTGCCTGGACACAGCAAATTGAAATTAAAACTAAACTGACTGAGACACGGTGCGATTATGGCGGAATTGCGCTTGTGAAACGACATTAGCTGGAGCTTCTGTCTCATACTCTTTGTTGAAACAATAGTTTCGTTAATTGTAGAAAGGTTTGTTAATTATCAAAGAAGTTGGAATTTTTTCAGGCCCAGATTTCTAGCAGGTTTTGATTGGCCAAATTCAAACGGAGTGATTTCAGGCACAAAGGTTAGACGATCATGTTAAAACTATAAACCTCTGTGGTCACTAAAAGCTGATAGGTTTGAAGCAAATGATAAATAATTCAGAATACCTACATTAAATTCAGAAGAGACTGGGCACATTTCTATGGGAAGTAGCCCTTGAACCAATAACGGTAGTTCGTTCGTTTCAGCCAAATGACGTCCACTGCTGGACAAAGGCCTCCCCCAAGGTTTTCCACAATGAACGGTCCTGCGCTGCCCGCATCCAGGCTCTTCCCGCGACGGTAACGGTAACGGTAGTTACTGCTTTTTTATTTTTATGGGGGAATACCTCAATTACACCCAAATGCGAAAGGGCATCAAAATCTGTCCGACAGTTGTAAGAAAAACAATACTTTAGAATACATATAGACATTTTTCAACAAAAATGAATTGTTTCATACGCGATACATGAGAGCAATGACGAGACGGTCGCGCATATTAACGAAGACAGAAATGTTAAACCTCCACAAACTGCGTCTAAAATAAGAAGACAAACAACTTAATCAAAATTTGACATTCCAAAAACAATTTTATCTCAACGGTCATATCAGGAGAATCACGAAACAGTTTGCTCGACAAATAAGGTGTAATAAATGTTATCACCCGGACTGTGTAATTAGAGACGGTGTCGTGTTTGCTTTTGGATGGGTGACCGCGTCGAGCGAGGACACTGTAAAGCTCCGCTGTAAATTTGTCTGTTGCATGATTTTTGGGTAAGGATTTGCTGGACGGCAGCGCGAGTTCAAAAGGTGTCGCGATAAACGTAGAGCGAGTTTTCATACGCTACGTAGTTCTGAAAGAAAGAAAAAGTGTTTATTCAGTATCATCGACAATACACTTACAACAATACATTAAAAGCCTTTAAACGTATAAAACTGGCCTACATTATGACCTCCGTCATCATAGAATTACAAGACGTTAATATGTTTTGTTGTAACGGAAAATGAATAATTTCTACAACTGTAAATTATTTTAGTGTCTTGTAGATTTTAATTTTATAAAGGTTTAGGTTACTTATTTTAATGAAGCATTAGCATTGCCAGTGTTTTTATCGTCTATAAGACAATATTAGGCTGGATTGTAACATCTTACTTTAACTTTGAAAAATGACAAAATCTGTCAAACTCCATACAAAAAACACCGGTCAAAGTTAAGTGGTGCAACTCAGCCTTAATGTGTTATGTACACCGTATCCTTCTGGTCCAAAATGACTTATGGCCTTATTATTTTTATCAAACCAAATCTATGCATTTTTTTTCACAAAGCGGTGACAACAGACAATACGAACTCTGAAACGCTCTGCTTATCACAAAGCGCCCACCCCCTTCATTATCCTGCAGTATCTTTATACTCGTACAAATATTGTCAGCGGACCACACACAATCATGATGATTGCGCTCATTCTCATCATCGTGGCAAAACGTGATGATTCTGATTTGTTCTACGTAAATTTTGCGCAAATATTGGGAGTAGCGTCTTGGGTTATTTTTAATTTTCCTCTGCGAATAGCTTGAGGTGTATTGTGGTATAGGTACGGATACCTATAACTTTTGAATGATGAAATATTGATACTTTGTTTGTCATAAATTATGTTTGTCTATTGTCTTATGGAAAGTTTGAAGAATCAATAAGGGTTCCGTAGTCCTGACTATAGGACGACTAGCATAATAAAGAACAATGGCATTTTAATACAACTTATTTTGCAACAAACAGTAGGTTTAGTTTAGTAGTTTAAAGTTAATATTTAATTGGATTAAAAATTTATTATGATAAAAGCTTTCGACTGTATAGTTTGACTTTAACTTCAAACTCCTCCTATGTTCTTCTGATTAAATTCGTTGAGAGTCCAATGACAGTTCCCCCGGGACAAACTTGACTTTCACTGGTTGGATCAGTCAAGCTATAGATCCTGGCTACACAGGAGTTGCAGCTGTGGGAATGAAGTGAGAATAGTCCCGTTGTATAGTTTGATCTGGAGTCATTTACGTCTCTCTCGTCACTCAAAAGGTCCAGAAATCCTAAGTTCAGCAATTGTCTTCTAAGCACCTAGTCCTAAGACAAAACTATGTATGTAAACCCCTTTTCTTGAATTTGTGTCTGTCTTGTTGGTTGTCCTAATTAAATAATTAAATAAGGGCAGACTATGATAATTATGTCAGAGGCCTCGAATTTACATTATAATAGGGTGAAAAGACGATCTGGTGAAGGTCGCGGGAGGTGCCTGGATATGGGTGGGCGGCACAGGACCGGTCTTTGTGGAAATCCTTGGGGGAGGCCTTTGTCCAGCAGTGGACGTCTTTCGGCTGCAACAAACGAACGAACGAAGGGTAAAAAGAACTCTTTCGAGTCCATAATAGGAAATACAGGTCTTCATGCGTGTAATAGTAAGTACTAATAAATACTTAAGCCACAGCGTATTTCCGTAAAATTATACAGGGAAACTAACAATAAACGGCATGCCAAGAATTTAAAATCCAATCTTCGCAGCCGTTGACAGCACCATACTTCAGAATAAACACCATCAGCGCCCGACCACAGCAGTTTGACATCAATTACGAGCAACGGTGGTACAGTCGGGTACAATAACATATTCGTGAATACCAGACGTGGAGTTCCTCTAAAAGACTATTTGATGGCAGATAGTAACTACTTTCGTCGTTAAATGAATTTTGCAGAAGCACACGTGGTGAAAAAATAGAACTTCTAATTAGGTAGAGCTTGTAATAAGATTTAAGGGTTGCACCATCTTACTTAACTTTGACAAACGTCAAAAATCCATCGGAAATAGTGTCCGACCGANCCATAAAAAGTACATAGTAATTGTCTCGTCACTTCTCGTTTAAGTAATTTTCTCAGTATTAAAAGTACATAGCAATTGTCTAGTCTGTTCTCGTTTAAGTAACTTTCTCAGTATTTAAAAACAAGTCAATAATGTAAAAGTATTAATTAACATTACATAGTAACCCTGTTTAATCTAGATCATTCAGTTCTTGAATTTAATCTCGTTAAATATCATATATCAATAACCTATAAGTATTAAATAACATTACATAGTAGCCCTGTATAATTTAAATCGTTCAATTGTTCTATTTAATCTCGTTAAATAACTATTGACGCAAATCACATTGTTATTTACTCGTAACTCGCAACCTAAACTCACATAAATAACAAACCGGTTTGTTACGCGCCAATAGTACTACCAGTTTCTCGATACAAACATTGTAAGAACGATTCACCGAGCGAACTCATTTGCATATTATCAGTGAAACGTATTTTTTCTATTCGCCACGGCCGGCACTCACTCGCTAGATGATTCATAACTAGATTTTACCTGCCTAATGTTTGCGCGCCGCGCCAGGCTGCATTCCATTTACATTAAGAAATATTGTTTACTAGCTTTCCGCCCGCGGCTTCGCCCGCGTGGAATTTTGTCTGTCACAGAAAAACTTTATCGCGCGCGTCCCTGTTTCAAAAACCGGGATAAAAACTATCCTATGTTCTTTCCCGGGACTCAAACTATCTCTATGCCAAATTTCATCAAAATCGGTTGCGAGGTTTAAGCGGGAAAGCGTAACAGACAGACAGACAGACAGACAGACAGACAGACAGACAGACAGACAGACAGACAGAGTTACTTTCGCATTTATAATATTAGTTGGGATTGTAATTGAAACTTAACCCCTTAACTGTCATTGTCTTGTATAACTTTTAATAATTGGAGAAATTGTTCTATTCTGAGTATGCTAATTTAAATAAATAAACTAGTAAACTAGAAATAATAATAACAAGTGCCATGCATACTATTTTTGTATTAAATAAATATTTCAAGTAATAATTGAATACTCGTAATAACAAAGTAAACAACTCGTTTAATTAATTCATTGGTTAATTGTAAACAAAAGGCCAAAGATATCATAATAATATTGTTTCAAAACTAAGTTAGCTAAAATTAGCGTTTAATTAGTTCATTGTGAGCAAAAAAATTAAAGGTATCTTAATAACATTGTTTCAAAACTAAATTAGCTAAAATTAGCGTTTAATTAGTTCATTGTAAGCAAAAAAAATTAAAGGTATCTTAATAACATTGTTTCAAAAGTAGGTTAGCGATAATTAGCGTTTAATTAGTTCATTGTAAGCAAAAAAATTAAAGGTATCTTAATAACATTGTTTCAAAACTAAGTTAGCTATAATTAGCGTTTGATTAGTTCATTGTAAGCAAAAAAAAAATTAAGTAGTGTCCGACCGAAACTAGTTTTACGACCGAAACCGAAACCGAAAACGAATTTCGGCAACGGTGTCTGTTTCGGCCGAAACCGAAACCGAAACTTCCTTACAAGGCTCATATTTTGAGGCAAAAATGAAGAAAACGTTATTATAATCAGTCAGTCTTTATTGTTTTCTCTTTCAATTGCATTAAAATTGAACTTATAAAGCGCCTTTTCGAATCGCTAAAATAAAGTGACAGTGGGCGGGGCACATAGCTCGTAGAGCTGATGGCCGCTGGGGCAGGAAAGTTATTCCACTAGGTGGACCGACGATCTGGTGAAGATCACGGGAGGTGCCTGGATGCGAGCGGCGCAGGATCGGTCTTCGTGGAAATCCTTGGGAGAGGCCTTTGTCCAGCAGTGG
The DNA here is from genome assembly GCF_004193835.3 of Ostrinia furnacalis. NCBI lineage: Eukaryota > Metazoa > Arthropoda > Insecta > Lepidoptera > Crambidae > Ostrinia > Ostrinia furnacalis. Next base: position 214,209 of record NW_021132019.1, read on the forward strand.
ACGTCTTTCGGCTGGAACGAACGAAAGCGCCTTTTTACTCTAAAAGGTATCAAATTATGTACCTATTAAAAAAAAGTCTAGATTTTTTTTAATTACTCGCAATATTCAGGACATCTAGGACATCTACATAACCCGTCCCATGGTCGGGTCTTTTACTTTAATAATTTCTCAATACAAAATTGGTAGTACGTAAGTTAGTATCTACTGTACTTGCCACTTGGATACCTTGGTGATAAATACTAAAATGAACTTTGAAACTGAATCCATAATATTATCACCATGAAATGCACTATAGTCATAACTAACTACCTAACTAATGTTTGTTTACGTATAGCATATGCGAACCAAAAAAAAATGTATAGGTTAGATTAAACTTGATTATACTTTTATCAGTCATATTGAATATTTTTTTTTGATGTTTACTACCCGCTCTTGTTGTAACGACATAAAACGATATAAAACTTACCAAATTCAAAATAAATCACTCGAAAATTCGCCACCACAACAAAACAAAACTAACAGCAAACAAACAAGCGAGCGAATCACGACATTGGCTCTGATCGGGATCGGATTCATTCCTCATTCAACGCGCCGAACATGACCGATAACAGCGCGGAAACTCCCGAATGCACATTCGGTTTCGGTCGTAGTTTCGGCAAGTTTGCCACCGAAAACGAAACTAAACCGAAACTCGTGTTTTTACCGAAACTTAACCGAAAACGAAACCGAAACCGAACATTCGGTCGGACACTATTATCGTTATAGTTACGGTCAAAGTTAGGTGGTGCAAGTCAGCCTTAAACTTTCGCGTTTCTTTGAGCGATGCGCGATATTTATTTTAATAGGTAGAGCTTAGCTAGGAAAGTTGTATTTTATTGACGAAAATCTGTGTTTTCGATAAAGATTTTGAGTTCTCAGTCAACAAATTACGATAGTAAGAATTATTTTTTATGTAGTATCATCGCATATCAGTTTCAAACTAAACTAAGAATATAGTTTCTCAAATTATTTTTGCTAGCGATTGAATCCTTATTAAATCTTTCCTAATCCTTATTCAAGATTCAGACTAGGAAACTTAGCTAAAAACTTACTGAAAACAAGAAATATAAGATATCAAACTAATCTAGGTGCTTGCTGCTCTACGTATTGGTATATTATCGCGCTTGACTGTACGGTGCAAGATGGATTTCTCACGAAGAGAAATTGACCACAGAATGATAGGTAACTCGCATTGTCTGTTTGTAAAAGTAATGATTTTGGTGCTTTCTACGAACGGTGTGATGCGTACGTCCACCTTTATTGCTCCATCTTGTGGTTGTATGGTTTAATATTAATATTGGAGATAGTAATTTCTGCAGGTCCGAAAATAGACAAAAAAAATTTGGTGGTATATGAGCGATACTGCTCAGTCCAATACTACCCATCTCCAGTCGATTGATCGGAGCTCGATACACACCGATCGCGAAAATCTCTTGCGGTTTTACACATTGTGGCAACATTAAGTTGTCATAGATGTAAATATGCAATGATGGTGAGTTTGATGTGTTGTCGACTCTACATTGATCTACATACTTGGGTCCTAATGGTAATCCTTGGATACTTTTGTCCAGCAGTTGACGTCATTTGGCAGGAATGAAATGAACGAGACTCTACAAACTTATCGGTCAGTTGATACTAAGATTTAGGCTGAGTTGCACCACCTAACTTTAACCGTAACTATAACGATGACCGGTGTTTTTTGTATGGAGTTTGCCAGTTATTTGACGTTTGTAAAAGTTAAAGTAAGATGGTGCAACCTAGCCTAATATTAAGTAGATTTGGTTCTAACTGCCAGTTACAATAGTGTGTAACTACAAGCTCTAAAATATTAAGTTAAAAAATACTTCAGAAACAGTAATTTAGTTTCCTATTTAAAAATGATTTATCCCACCATTTAAAAACCATTAAAGACGTGCACAGAAGACCAGTGTCGTGGCATTCCGAAGACGCTACGACACATACTGAGGGGCCCAACTTTTCAATATCTGTATTTTCAATTTTTTTATATAACTACTGTGTGATACTGAATTAACATGTTTTTTTTTCTTTCAAATGTCCTTATTTCTGGACTCTAGAAATAAAAGGTGGGCTTCAAGCTTAATATACGTAAAAATAAACAATCCAAAACTACTGTTATGACTACAGGCGACCCTTAGTTCGCGGCGGGCGACCACTAATAGCGCGTGGTCACGCGCTTGCGCCCGCGCACCTTCAATACGAATTACACGCAATTCCAGTATAATCTCTAGCCGTAATTGTTGCTACAAATAATATGGTGGTAGGAAATATAGCACTATGTTTTGTAATAAAAAAAAACAAAAAATCAATGACGCTCAGGATATTAGAAAGAAAACATTGTAAAATGTTTAAGTACTTTTTTTCTCTTCGGTTTATTTGGCTTACACAGTAGTCAGTGATAAAAAAACTTTTTGAAACTGACTTTAAAGAAGAAAGTTACGACATGCTGCAAAAAAGGTCATTCATTCATCACTTGTAAAAGGTTCTGGAACCAAAACAACATTAACCACTAATTACCCAAACAAAAAAAAACAACAAAAGAAAGCAGAAGCCATCGATAAACTAATATTGTTAACGCCTACATTACAATGTAACTTATCTTGTCCCATTACAAGCTAATTACGACTTTATTGCGACTACCTAGGGAGCCGGTGAAAAAAAACAATGGCCAATGTCCAAACATTGTCACTGGCCGCTTTAAAATTTACAGCCTGGGTATAATGGGTGCTGAATAGCATTTGTTTCCTTTGCCACTTTTGAACTTTTAAGAAAGGAACGAAGAATCTTTGTGGGTCCGTCGGTTGATTTTCAATTGTTTTTTGTCAGTTTCATTTTTTCATAGTCGTAGTAAATAAGATTTTTGAAGTGGTTTGTTTGTTTTTAAAGTAACACAAATTGCGGCACTTCATAGAGGAAAAGCTTTATAGTAGGTATTCTTTTTACACATTACATTTTCTTATGAATTTTAATATTGTTATATACGTAGATAAATGGTTTAATCAAAGTTTATTAAAACATCATTATTTAAGTAAAACAAAATATTTTTTTTTTCTCTAGCTAATGTCGGTCGTATTCGTATCAGCTTGGTTATTATAAAAAATAACACACTGGCATCCGAAATCACCGTTTAGCCTATTTCCTTCCTTACCCCAAAAAGTCCATTTTGGACGGTAGACCGCAAATTTGTCAGACCACCTTGCAGCAGGATTTATGGCCAAAAGCCAGGGACGTAAGCCGTGACGGGGCATAATCTGTGCAATTTATGTGCGTCTCTGTTGACTCTATGCGCGCCATTTTTGCTAAGCGCCATTTGGTTAATTATTGGGAGCATTAAATCAATTGGTGTTTTGGCGATTTCATTGATCGTTATTTTTGTTATATGCTGGGACTATTTAGTACACGATCACTTATGTATATTGGACAACTAACTTCTGAATAAAATATTTGATTTGATTTGACCTACATAAGCTTCACCAACTTAGCTTAACTCTTGGTCTACAACAGAACTGTCCTAGAGATTTAACTCTTTGGCTGTACCTACTGCCGCACCATGGTTCTATCAATGATATTATGCACAAGTACGATATGATTGAGATTTAAATAAGTACCCTATCCGCTTAAACTTCAATATAAAAATCTACTCGGACGTTCCCACAACAATCAACGTCATTTTTTTATCGCAAGGTGTTCTCTATCATTCAAATGCTGCAATTATCGATACTTAAAACGGACGCAATCGAGTAGGCTGCATTCATATAGACATCATTTCAATCTTATAAAAACTTTATCAAGTGTATCTCCAAATCGATCACGCCCTAGGAAAATTGTGATTCGGGACCATTCAAAATCTGCACGTGAGTTGAAGGTTGGCCGCGGCATTAGAGAGGAAATCCGGGCCATTGTACACGACACTCCATACCTACCTGACCAAGATGAAAGGAACAAAATACCCCTAAGGTAGCTATCCGACCTTTTTTGTCTATAATTACACGGTGTCAGATAGAAAAAAATACGCATTCGAAAAAAGAACATGCAAATCAGATGCAACGGTCGCAGCAACCAGTTTCTGACGAAAAAAGTTTTTAATTTTCTCACGTTAGCGTACTGGCAGTTTTTTTTTTTGAAAATTTCTAATGACGGTTTAATTTGAAGAATCCTTTGGGGTTTTGGGTTTTTTTGGAGCTCATTGTTTAGAAAAACAAAGTCTCGTAACACGGTTGTCGCAAAAAAGTAATTGCATTGTTGATTTATGCAATTTTCGGTTGCATATATTTATTTTTTATTAGACTGTCGAAAATGTGGTAGCGAGACTTCTTTCGTTTTTTTCTAAGATCCCGAGATAACTTCAAGTAGCGCTAGTTGAGAAGTGATTTAGGATAAAAACAAGTTAAACTAGTTGCTGGAAGGAAATTCAGAACAACTAAAAATACTACACGAATCTACAAAAAATGTTTTATTATGCTGAAAAAACTTTTTATAAGCGAAAGGTCGTCAATTCGATTCCCACCTTCTCACAAATTTAGTTTTAGGTGCAACTCTTAACGCTAGAAAATTACAATAATTTTTATGTTCATGTAATATTTTACATTAGCACAAACACAAACGATATAATTATTAACGTACTTTATAAAATGTGATTAAACATTTCTTCTTAACATGTCAACCGCTGACAATAATAAAATATCGATTCTTCGCTATTCTGTTTCATTGCATCACTAAGAACAAACACAATGAAAAAAACTTGCACTTTATACCGTGACGTGACAAACAAAAGACGACCGCATCTTCTTTTGTCAAGGCGAAATAAATTAAACTATCTTCAGGGGGAGATTTTTACCGTTACGCATTAAAAAAAAGTTTTAAAAAACCTGTGGGAATCTAAAAAAGTTAACGCAGGAAGTTGCGAGTGTAAATATGGCGAGATGAGGTTGGAAGGTTTATGGGCTCATATTTAAAAGATTTATTGGAGGCGAAACTAAGTGAAGTTTTGAACTGTGAATGGTAAACAATTAGAAAATTATCATGACTCTTAGAAATAAAGTTGGATAAAAAAGTTTTGCAAAATTAGCAGCCAGTTAAATCATAAAAAAACATTTTGGACTCGTGGATATGATGAAATGACATTCAACCTGTATTCTAAGTAGATTATCAATGTGAGGAATAAAATACATCCCGAAAATTCAAAATAATAAACCTAAGAAAATACATCAAAATGCATACAGGTACATAGAACCTGCTCCTTTTTTAAATCGTTTAAAAATAACAAGCTATCGAATCTTCAATATTATACAAAACTCTGCTAACATGGTAATAACGGCATCCTCTTCTATAAAAGGCTCTAATTTAATTACCTCGCCGGCCCATATAAAGCAAATAAAAAGCAACCGGAAGCCGGCGCTGTTGGCTTCCGCCTAAAAAACTACCAATCTCGACGGAGAAATTTTAATCAAAAAAACATAGAACACCAAACACACCGATTCTTATTTAGGGCAATGGTTCTCAAAGTTTATAGATGTAAATGGAGGTTTTTAAATCTTTTGGAAAGTACACTTTAATTCCTTCATGATATTGAATTATGTTTGTTTACTATAAAGTATTTTTACCTGAAAATGGAAACCTCCAGTCCACCTCCTCCGGATGATAGAGAGCAAGAGTTAACTTTTTATTAAAGGACTTCGGTGGTGTTAAACATAGTGTTCTATTAAAAAATAAAAAATAACCTATTAATCTAATAATAAATCAATCATCAATGAAATGTCCATCACTGGCAAGTTATAAAATACTGACCAGAAATAAAAAACATCTTCGTTACATTTCTTTTTTAACTTTTTAAAGTAAAATCTTTGGCGGCCAGTGACTGCGCCCTCTCAAAACTCACCCCACGTTTTTTTTTACTTATCGCAGCGTGTATGTTTATAAAAACATTATGCACATTTTTTAAACGTATCTTCGGCACATCCAAGGTGTACTGTCATTGTGCAAGGGACATCTTGAGTTTTTAATAATTCGTACAAGAGCTTTTTATGTGCGAGTGTGTTTTTTGAGTTTTCTCACGCAATGTCCCATTGAAGAGAGATCTGTGTGTAGATACATCCGCGGACCATTGTTGAGATCACGATCGGATGGAATAATTTGAGAGGTTATTAAAAAATGAGGACTGTGTTTGGAAAAAATTCGCGCTGAAATTTTTGCCAATTGTTATAAAATTATCAAAACGATTATTTTCTGTAAATCGAAGCTCTACATTTGATTGTCCGATTAAAATAAATCTTTCCATAAAAACCATAATTTGGATGTTAGATGAATTAAAGTTGTAAGTATATTTTGTATCTAGAATCGGTTTGCTCTATTTTGTTATTGAAAAAAATATATTTTAAAGTTACAGCCATTAAAACTGAAAGTGATAAATTCGTGTTAATGACTAAAAGGGTAACATAGTCAAAAATAACAAAAAGAAATAAACCAAAAAACAATAGCGTAACGGTTGCACATAAAAAGTGCACACGTTCTTTTTAGTCAATTTACAATGCATACTATTATGGCTCCCGCATATTAATTACGTCACAAAAACGGTAATTTAATATAAACTAGAGGACAAAAATCGGGCTAATGTTATTCAATAAAAGTGTCTGAAAAACAGCGAGAAAAAATTCAAAGGGGTAGATAAAAACAATGACAAAAAATAATATAAAGGTCGGACATTACGCTTGGCGGGGCAAGCTGCTAATTTCGTTAAAGAGATTTATGGATTCCACGCCTTAATTTCTTATTCTCATACGGTAATTTAAAAAATTGCTAATTATTCGGTTAGATTTGCGACGTTACAGCTGTAATTCACGATGCAATTTTTAATGTTTTGTTTTTTATTTAGGCTGCTAACCCTTTTTCTGCTGATAACATAGATTTTTTTTAAATTATTGGGCAAACTAACTTTCCTCCTTTTAAATTTACATCATCACTAAAAAATAGAGCGTTTATAAAATAATAAAAAACCCGTTTACTGAACAAGATAGACAACAGCACTTATGTAGTAAGTCCTACAGTAGTGTAATAAGTTCTATTTTACAATTAAAATATGTAGTCTGATATTATGTTGGCTGTACCCTGTTCCACAGAATACCTTGCCATCGTGGGTTACTCTATTTCGCCACCGCAATGAGAATGACACGATCTTTGCTAAATGACAATCGCGATGCAGTCCATCCCTTTCACTTTCGATGTGTCGATTGAGTTGTCTATGCTATGATTATTGTTTGTGGCCGACCCATTGTTCTTTTTGCTAAATGACCGCTTTTCGGTCGCGCTTTGAATTTTGATGAGGTAATGAAACTTTTAAAAGCCTTCTAAAGGTTTCTTTCACGTAGCTGAATTTTAACGGCGTCATAGATAGGGTTGCCAGGTCCAAAATCACAAAAGCCGGACTTTGTGCTTCATTTGGCCGGACATTTTACCCTAAAAGCCGGACATGAGACGGGGGGGGGGTGCAATTAGTAAGGTAAGGTGGGGCACAATGTTACAATGCATATTTATCCGTCCCTTTCTATTAGTTGTATGATGTTGGTATACACGTTTGTCAAGCTCATAAGAGCTGCTGAACTGAGCCGCTGAACATCATACAACTATAGAAAGGGAAGGAGAAATAGGTATGCATTGTAACATTGTACCCCGTGTAATATTGTGCCCCACCTTACCCTACTATCATCATCGGTTTTTGACCAACATCCTGATACGTGCGCATATGATTCTGTGGCTCGACTTGCAAATATCCAAATTTCCAAATAAAAAGCCTAACAAAAGCCGGACAGGCCGGACAAGGCAATATTTGGCCGGACAAGGCAATATTTGGCCGGACAAGTCCCTAAAAAGCCAAACATGGACGGACGCCTGGCAATCCTAGTCATAGATAAACTTAATATGTTTAGTTTAATAGGGAACAAAAACCAAAATCAAAATAAACACTTAACCCTCCAAATATTTGCGAGAAAATTCTATATGCCCACATCAAACAGTAAATCTTCTAAAAACGCACACTCACGACGCAGATGCAAAAACAAGCCCACTAACGAACGCATAAATTATTTAAATATGACTTGTAACGCTGCCTGGGTCTGGGTGACATAGGATATGCATAAAAGGGTTGAAAAAAAAACGTGGGGTGAGATTTTTTAAGCCAAGGGCCACGGTCACGGCCAGTTGCATGATTAGAATCCATTGAATATTTAAATTGTTTTTTTTTTCGCACGCAGATTTGAAGATCGAACGTCTTTGAATGTATCGGTGGGAAGAAATTTGAATAGGTACATGTAGATTATAACGGTCACTGCTATTCTTTAATAAAAAAAGCTCGAGGGATTTTTATTGCTTTTTTATTAATTATTATTTCGCTCCATTGGAAAACATTGAATGATGCTTCATGAAAATCAACCTTGGAATAAAATGCATTTAAATGTTTATAGCGATACGCAGAAATGCCCTCTTGATTAAATACTGATAAAATAAAACAGGAATGGAATGCACCTCCTGAATGGGGTTAAAATAAATATATCACTACATACACACACCCTAAATAACAAAACACTTGAAAATCATGAGCAATTAAATTTTAAATCATAAAAGAATTCGCAAAAGTGCTATCTTATCTATGCTCCCACAAATCATCGCCCGTATTCAGACTAAAGGCCACTGATCAAATCGAATTCAAAATCCGAACCCCAGTCCGAACCCTTGTCTATGGTTCTCAACCCATTTTTTATCTGTTGACTTATCTGTCCGTACATGACATCGGCACCTGGCCGCGAAGAAAAAAGTAAAAAATTGGCAATAGAAAAAAGTATTATAAAGGCAGGAGTACAATGTATTTGATAATCCTTTCTGCTATCGAAGATTCGATACAGACATGTGTAATGCGCGGAAAAGTATTGTCGACCGGACATTTTTTGGGGAAGGATAACGTTGGTTAACATTATTGTTAGTTTTTTATCGTTATTCCTTGTCACGCTAACTTGCACATCATTAACGTCCATTGATTTCAGTCGGTATTACCTATTTACGAGTATTATCATACACTGATATTATTAAAATGATTACTTAATTAAATAATTGCAATAAAGGTACAAATGGAAAAGTGTAATTAAAGTTAATTAATCTAAAATCAAAAACATATTATAAGCGCTTGTATCAGTTGTTTATTCGGACATCAAAAACAACACATGATTTTCCAGTTACAAAGTTTTCTAATCTTGTTTAACCTACATTTAATCAAAAAACCCATGTAGGTAGCAGACTACTGTACTCCTTGATAAAACAATAGGTCTGCTGGGCACACGTGTCCTTATCGATTGCTGCATGCGGGCGCTACGTCACAGGACGCTGTTTTTAAAAAGCGAACTGGTTCGTGACGTCGCCGACGTTCGTATTTTGTTTTTGAGACAAATGACGAACGATTACCGTGTGGGTACATTCGATCGATACAATGGCGGTGAGAGAACGGTGGGATTTAGATTAAAAACTATTATTATACACTTTCTAGAAGAAAAACAAAACAAGGGACCTCTACGAGAGAGTCTGCCGTTACGCTGAAGCAAAAACTTAAGTAAATGAATGGTTAAATTACAATAGTAACTTAGTATATTATTACATATACTTGCATGGCTTCGTTTTACATAAGTAAAAAGTAAACAATAATATCAATGATAAGAAAACTAAATTACACGATTTATTGATTTTCGATTTGACTTCTAACAAAGACGTATCATTAAACAAAATAACAATGCAATCGCCCTTTTAAAAAATAACCGTCCTCTATTGATATCGAAGCTTAAGATACACATGGTCCAAAGATCTAATAGATTCCCACGTTAAAAATCGCAACGCATCTTTTTATTGGCAACATCGGACATAAAGGCAGATGTACACTCACAAAGAGGATTTAAAAAATCGCCTGAGAACTATCTTCGAGCGTACGGATCACCTATGACCCGCGGCTACGGTCCCGGACGTTAAAAAAAATAAATTAGACGTCCAATGAAAGAAACTATTGTGTAAAAAAACTCAGGGGTAAGACTTTGCGATTTGAATAAGTAAAAAGTGTTCGCTAAAACTGAGGGGTGCCAACAAAAAGTAGGCCCCACGTTTTTTAGCGGACAGTTATATTATAAACTATAGTGTTACGTATAGCAAATTGGGCTCGGTCAGATTTCTCACGGTGGGAATTGCAACTGCATATTTGTTTAGTTATTGCAAAGCAAACAGTCAATCATTTTGTATTTTTATACGACTCTACATTATGGTAAAACTAACTAGGCACTTAAATAATAAGTAAAAATCAGAAATTATTGAGTTATTTACATTCTAGCCTTAAACTAAAAGATTTATAATGGTCAAAAAAACTGTGGCCGAAAATTTTATTATGCAAATATTTAATTCTATTAGATTTTTTTCTATGCTCTTAGACATCATAATTACTTTCTTGTGATGGGAGCTGTTTTGCAATCAGAGTGTGTAGCCTGATGTGCTGTCGAGTGTACATACCTAGTCTTTGTTCATTGAGTAATAGTGTTGTATTCTTCGCCTACCAGTAAGCAGTAAGGAAATCGGTGTGTTTTTTTAGTGATAACTGTGTTACTTGTACTGCAACCGGAGTAGTATTGCTGTGTTATAGCAGTGCCTCTTGCCCTCCGAGTATCCACGGAAGACCAGCGTCGTGGTGTCCCTTACGACACCTCGACATGATACTGAGTGGATACCGTTTCGGTGACACGCACATTACCTACTCTCTTTACTTTTGTTAAATATTATTGATGCTGTGTTGTGTCGCTGAATAAAATATTTCATTTCATTTCATTTCATTTCATTTCATTTCATTTCATTTCATTTCATTTCATTTCATTTCATTTCATTTCATTTCATTTCATTTCATTTCATTTCATTTCATTTCATTTCATTTCATTTCATTTCATTTCATTTCATTTCATTTCATTTCATTTCATTTCATTTCATTTCATTTCATTTCATTTCATTTCATTTCATTTCATTTCATTTCATTTCATTTCATTTCATTTCATTTCATTTCATTTCATTTCATTTCATTTCATTTCATTTCATTTCATTTCATTTCATTTCATTTCATTTCATTTCATTTCATTTCATTTCATTTCATTTCATTTCATTTCATTTCATTTCATTTCATTTCATTTCATTTCATTTCATTTCATTTCATTTCATTTCATTTCATTTCATTTCATTTCATTTCATTTCATTTCATTTCATTTCATTTCATTTCTCTTTCTTTTATCGGCACTTATTTTGAAAAGTTACTGCACGTATAGCGCAATTTTTTTCAATTTTAAAAAACAACTATCCGTTTCATCACTAGTTTTAACTAAATTAATTTTATTATTGACTTGACCCCTATAAGTAAATCACCTATCCAAAACTCGTACACATCCACTTGACATCAAAAGCTAACCTTTTTTCTTATCTACACTAATATTAAAAAGAGGAAAACTTTGTTTGTTTGTTTGGTTGTAATGAATAGGCTCAAAAACTACTGGACCGTTTTTTAAAATTCTTTCACCATTCGAAAGCTACATTATCCACGAGTAACATAGGCTAAATTTTATTTTGGAAAAAAATAGGGTTCCGTAAAATATGTAGATAATGTAGTCCACGCGCGCGAAGCCGCGGGCGGAAAGCTAGTCTTTTATAATCATGTAAATGCCGCAAACACTGACTTACCTACTTATCATGCATACCTTAATGGCCACAACTTAAGGTTTAAATTCGCTTGTAATTTGTTTACGTTGACCGCGCACCCGCATGGTCTCGCGATAAGAGGATAAAAACGGACATGTTTTTGTTTTCCATTGAAATGTTTTGTTTACATGTTAGAAATAGAAATAATGACGCACACCAAGGCTGATAATGCAAAGAGGTAAAGACTGCCACAAAGTAAATTCGACACTTGTAAGTAAATTCGTTGGTAATAAGTTCTGTACGTCAATTAATCGATCAACTTATAATATGAAGTTTGACGAATTTACACGTCATGCTTTTCCCTATGACGAGTCAGCTCTAGCAAATACCAAAAAACAAAGAAAATTTCTTTGTTTTTTTGGTATGCAGACGACAATATTAAGAGAAATGGCGTATTTTGCATGAACGTGTTAATACTTCCATTTCAGTCCAGGCTCTATTTCTGAAATGTGATCATAATTTTCTTTTTGAGATCCACTTTGTACTTTAGGGAAGTCTTTCTTATCGGCCATTCTCAGATTAGGTAGTTTTTACGTGTCCGGGCTGTTAAATCTTTAAAAATGACAAATTAGAGACATGCAAGTATTTTTATATGTTACTTAACAACCTTATCCAGTTGTGCATAAAATCATATGCCTCTATTTTAAGTATTAGTGGCTAAATTAATTTCATGAACCTCTGTTCTATAATTACCGTGACGCGTCCGCACACCGACTTAATGTTAAAAGTTGGCTGTAATTTTTATGTCGTATAGATTTGATTTACTCCATTCAACATTTTAAAGAGTTTATAAGATTGTCTTATACTTGGCAAAATATCTTTTCAATAGAACCATTCTGTAAATAATTATAATTGAAAAACCGCTTGTCCGAGCTAAAGTCCTAATTACCGTTACGTTTTCTGTTCGTGGTCATACTAGCCTAAGTAATAGTATTTGACACATCATTACCGCGCGCGGCGCTAGCCCTTAGTTAGTGCCTTGACCTGTTAGCAAGTGGATGTCTATTGCGTTGGCGTAACCGTCGATGAATTGCGTTAGAGTATAATTACCATATCTTTGGTTTTAAATTTTTCTAATTACCATGTCCCTATTTTTATACTAGATTTATAAAGGTAGATCCACGTTGTTAGTTTAAATAGAAACATTACTTTGGCTTCCGTACATTGTAGTAATACAGTATTTGCATACCCTGCAGATTTTGGAAATTTTGAAGAAAAACTATCGTTTTATAATTTCCATGTACTAATTACCATATATTTATAATCACCGTTGTATGAAATTATTACCTACAAATTGCACTCACGATTGAATAAGTATGATAATAAAATATTAAAAAATACCTAGACTTTCGCATGACATGTTTACGGACTTTTCTTCCAATCTGACATCAAAATTTTGAAAAGATTTCGTTAGTTACCTCGAAATAGATTCGATTTCATGACGAATGTTCAGCTTCAGTTGCTGCATGGTTGTTGGATTATAGAGTATATTTTAACTCTTAAGGTAACCCCACAAAAAGAAGTTAGCTGGAGTAAAATCGGGGCTTCCTGATGACCAGGAGATGTCACCCCTGTGTGAAACATGTCTTGTACCAGATATTTATTTTTCTATCCATATTACCTTCGCCCTAAGAAAAGGAGATTGTCCAACAGTAACACTTACCTGGCGTGAACACATTAAGAACAAAAGGGAACAAATGAACAGACAATGGGCCTTTTCAAGGCGAAAGTGTATAGGCACTATGTACCATCCTAGACTGCATCCTACCTGCCTTGTTATGCATAGAAAAAACTTCGTGATATGCAATGAATACTGGGCAGAAGAAGCTTGGAGAACAAACTATTTACAAATGTAGCCATGTAGACATATGGCATCGACCCAGCCTCTCAAATGTAGAAATACTTTAACGTTTTCAAATTAAAGTATTACAAATCTTGAGCTGTGCACCTTGGTTTACAAAGTCCACTGAAGTGATACCAAACTTCAAAGAGGAAATCTATTTGCTGCATCCCTTCTAAATTCTGAGAACTCTACATTCAGGCTCAGGAGAAAGCGAATAGCATCAATCTGAAAACGTTTTGTAAAAGAATCGAGGTAACAAATCATGGGATGTGCAGAGCTGGAACTGTCATTATTACAAATTCAATCCAATCTGTTAAGGCTGATGGCTGATCGCAGATAGATTAAAAAAGGGAAAAAAACACTAATATCATTAATTAATTTTTCGATATTATGCATAATATTAGGTTATCCGAAAAGACAAATTTGTGAGACTTGATCCATTATCTGTATCCATCGTTTGTACCACATTTAAAGCAAATAAAATAATGATGATTCAGATTCTGATTCAGCTAAATGCTCTCATTTGAAATGTGACACGTAGCCCCTTCTTGCTGAAACTAAGTGTTCCTGTTATAGCCTCTATTCTTGCAGTATACTGAAAATATCTTAATTCAATAAATAATTAAAATTAGTGTTTTTCTTTTTAAAAAGGGTTTTAAGAGTACCTACAGCGTTTTTTATGACGCTATATATTTGTGTACAAATTTATCAATGCAAGATGTTGTTTTGTTTGTTATTTTACATATCTTTTCTAACTACCGTTAGATTAAGTATTAGCCTTATCTAATTACCGTGACCATAAAATTTTTGGGCCTCATTTGCGCGAAAACCGCTTTGAATAATTTGACGCCTTTACGATTATTCAATTCGTATTTTTCAGGTGTTTTATATTTAAATGCGTTTAAGTCAATTAAGCCAAATTTCAAAAATAATATGGTAATTAGGCTGAGAACGCCTAATCGTGAGAATGACCGTTATCATTGAACTCCTCTTATTTCCTTCTGAATATTACTTTTGTACTACAAAAATGTGTGTCAATAAAATAATATTTTCACCAAATTCGGTAGCCTACCATAACAATTTTATATTCAAATGGCATCTCACAATGGCCGGCATTCAATAGGTCATACGATACGTCATCATTCAAGAAGCGCTTTATTCCGCTCAAAAAACACACATCTATGAATATGCGCGGGCGCAGATGCGTCGTCCACTTTTTATGATGGAGTGCCGTTATGACACAGTGTAGGGAAATACGGTAGGTCTCATTCAAGGATTATATCCTTAAGAACGCGTATATATCAAAATCATCATCATTATCAAGTAAAGTTCACGGATTGCTTACATTGTAATATTATGCATGCTGTGGTTATCGTATATGTGGGAGCAGTTAGCTAGAGACCTTTGGATTAATTGTTTTTTTTTATTGTGTTTAATGCTGTATTTCATGTTGATAGCTCAATAAAATAAATAAATAAATCAGGTAAGTTTTGGTCTCCGCTGCGCTAAACACGAACTTAACCCGATGTTAACTTGTCAAGTAGCCTCCTAGGACATTCAATAAGAGTAGGAATGGTCTGCTGAAACCACACGGTCATCGGTCTTTGATAATCAGAAATTCAGAACAAAGATTTCATACAATACATAATTATAAACTTCGATCCTTTTAGATACGGCTCATACGGCTCTCTATAAAGCAACTGGGTCTCATTATTTTGTTTTCTGTAGCAGACATAAAGTAGGACTTTACATAGTACACATGCGTGCATAATATACATCTATTATCGTACACATTATTTGAGAACCTACTCGATCTATTTTTATTATGGTGATGCGGTTTTTTGTGGTGATAGATCTGTTGAAGTATTGTCCGATTGATTTCGAAATCGATGGGAAATGGAACAGTAGAGCTTGAAAAGCGTTGATTTCTGTTCTTTTTATGCAAGCCAAGCCAAAAAAATGTGTTATTAAATAATTATATTTGCTGAATCAGGGGCTTGATGAAAAATCTCATATTAGTAGTGCTCTGAATGTCATAATGGCACAAGGACATGACCAGAAGGCCGTAGATTTGCGAAATTAACTTAAGCCTACCTCATATTAGCTCATTCTAAGTAACTTAAATGATTAGCATTTAAGTTACTTGCTAACCGACCAATATTAAACAGACCTAAGTGATACCACTGCGTGGGAGGACGGATCAACATGACTCATCCGAACTGACGGATTGCAATATGCATTATTATTATAATTAGCTCGTGTCATTGGAGCCTCGATAGCCAGAAATAATAATAAAGGTGTTCAAATTGCCGCGGGGCTTGCGTGGGGCGTGCGACATTGGTCAGTGGTCCTTGTTTTCATACAAATCTCTCACATCCTGCGGCCGCATACATAAGTCGATTTGAAACGCATTTAATGTAATTCTTCGACTGGGTTGCACCATCTTACTTTAACTTTGATAAACGTGAAAAATCTGTCAAACTCCATACAAATAACACTGGTTAACGTTATAGTTACGGTCAAAGTTAGGTGGTGCAACTCAGCCTTATTATTATTCTTCGTACAGTAGGTATTTCTTGTAGCAATTTGTAGAAGTTGTAAGCTTTGGAAAGGTTCTACAATATACAGATAGTTTGCATGTGTGTAAATAAAGTTACATTAGCAGTAACTAAATTATGTAATGCATAAATAATTAATCACAACCACTTATGCTAGAGATTAACCGACTGCTGAAATTAAAATTACTTTCCTGTATTCAACCTTATGTAACCTCTTATTTTGTCCAGTGATTCGTAATTTATTAGTCTATTAATTTAGGTTTATACAATTTCGTCAAATTACTAATCCTGTTTACCTATCCAATCTTATTAACATGTAAAGATCAATTACTTCAAAGATGGGCGCGCGTACAATGAGTCAGCCCGATCGAATAGTTGCATCACGCGTGGGCGGGCGGCGATCTATCGCGCAGCACTATCGTCTTCAATGGAGATCTTATTTTGACTTATTTAATTTATTATCATAATTATTTGTTTATACATCACTAATTGTCATTTTATATTGGAATTTACAAATTAAAATTTAACTTGTAGTTATTGGTTATAAGACTGAAAATGAAAAAGCTTTTTATTTTATTTTGTGCTGCTTACAAAATGTTTTATTTTACTTTCAGTCTATTTTCTATCGCTTAAACGGTTCTTAGATAATTTTCATTTTCATTTTTCAGGACGTTAATATTGAACTACATTATCAAACGTATCAGGTACGAATAAGTAAGTAGGTATCATATTGCTTAAACCATAAACATTTTTAACAAGTGTTACTCTATAATACCTATTAGCTTTTATAATTTGTTTAGTCTTATAAGATTGCCTCTTATAAGAATCTCATAAGATTAATCTCACTGAATAATTTAAATGAGTTTCCTCAACCCATGACTCACGGAATTAATTTATTAGATGCACTGTCAATCGAATCGACGCCTATACTTTCATATCATGCAAATTGCTATGCTAACAATGAACTCGTATTAAACATATTTACAAAATTACATTTGCTGCTCTAATCTCACAGTTAGACTATTTACAGAGCCATATTTTGTAGCTGATAAGGGTGGATTTGGATTAGCGCCAGAGTTTCCGAAGTGCAACGTCGGGTTTGGTATTAATATTCATATAGTATCGCAGATGGGAGAACAAACGGACGTACCAGAACAATGATAGGAGTGGGCCGTATTTATACATCGGTCCTGGACGGCCGCCTTGACCGATATCCATGCTGAATAGACAGACCGGTTGGTTAATTGTTGAATAATGTGAATGATTAATTGAATTATTAAGATAACGAGGTAGAGAGGACTAAGCCTTAGTGTAATTTCGGGGTATAAAAAGTAGACACAAAATCGGAGCTTTATATTAAGTTGCACTGCTTCTTACTTACTTTCAGAGAAACAATCTCGTAAGTCGTAACTTATTGGATTCCAATTGGACTATTGTATTCTTATTAGATTCTTATAAGTCTAGCTAGGTGTATATTAAATTTTTGCTAACTCTTGACGTTTAATGATAGTTAAAAAAATGTGTAAGTAATGTATTTTATTTAATAAAGCTTATAATAATACTAAGAGCAAATCCTTAGCTTAGACAAAGAGTTTTTTAATAATTCAAACTACATAGTAATACACAGTTTCAGAAAATATAAACAATAGATAAGGTTGTCAAATAAAACTTGTCTAAATGCGCACTGTCCGACCCTTGCCCAGCTGACGTGCAATTTGCGCGCGCGCACCATAACAGGCTATCGCGCTCGTACGTTTTCATTAGAGCAGCCAGGTTGCTTCACAATGTTTCAGTAACGTATTAGTTTAAACTCTTTGTTATGAGAACTAGCTCAGTTCAAAATGAAATAAAAATGCAAAAATTAATGCGGATAGCCAAACAAAGCTTTTATTTTAAAAAGATTTACCAATTTTCATGGTCATCGATAATTTGAAGACAGTCTATTTGTGCTTTTTTCACCTGTTTCGTTTTACTATTACGATTCTGGGTAAAGAATCTATACTAATATTATAAATGCGAAAGTAACTCTGTCTGTCTGTCTTGCTTTCACGCATAAACCACTGAACCGATTTTGATGAAATTTGGCATAGAGATATGTAGTTTGAGTCCGGTAAAGGACATAGGATAGTTTTTATCCCGGTTTTTGAAACAAGGACGCGAGCGATAAAGTTTTTCTGTGACAGACAAAATTCCACTTTTATTATGTCAGAAAAGTGAATTTTGTAAACTGATAGGATAGGTAGGTATGTACTCGTATAACGTATGTTTGTTTTTATGATAATATTTAAAAAAATACAGAATCACCATTATGCTTAAAAATATTAGACAAGGTATTCTGAGAGAAATTGATGAGAAGAAATCTTCAGTTGCATTCGGTATGGACCTTTAACTTAATGTTAGTATCTTTTATCTCATCTCTCTCAGCATCTTTCATCTAATCTCTCTCATCTCTATATTAGAACGATAGTAAGTTAGAACAAGAGATACCTAAAGTGTGTGTGTGTGATATCCACGTGTGTCCCAATTATAACCCTTTCAGACCTGAAAATTTTTTTCTACAAAATTTATGTTTTCTCGGATTTTATGTAACATTTGGTCCATAAGGAAAACAAGAAAAATAATATAAAAATTTTTCGACTTTCCAATTTTTCAGAAAAGTACCCGCACTATCGTGCGGGTTAGGACTAAGTGCACTATACGCACACTCGTGCATAATTAATAAATTAGAGGAAATCCATAAGAAAAGACCCACTTTTTTGGATATTATTATTAAAATTTAATAATAATCAGCTTTTACTTGAATAAAACCATTCCAACTCATGACCCTTGAAGTGTTATGAGCTCCTGGTGGAACAGTTAGAGATTATCATAACAAATGTGTTGTATTTCCATTTTAAGAGAGCCAAGTCATCAAACACGAATTATTCTGACTCTCCTCTTTTCATCTTATGGTTAGACATGAAATTTAACGTTTTTCGTTGAAAAATACCATTCATCATAATGGTGCTAGTGCCAATCAAAGGCAATCGCTGTCAAATTTCTAATAACATGACTGACGCTGGTGAAAAACCTGTCGAAGTATATAAATCTGTGTGGAGGAACTGCTTAAGTATACAAAATTACTAGTGCACCAACATCCTGCTCTTACTCAGCAAAAGCTGTACTTGCATCCAAATAAATACTGAAATCAAGCATCAGTCTTCCAGCTGTTAAAAGCCAAACAGAGCAAGATTCATTTCTTACAACCTGCATCTGTCAGTAACATAATATACTCATTATATAAAAGTTACTCATCTATTTAGTAACTATTAGACACTCTATCCATTTTCTGACAAGCTTACAAGACTTTGAAGGCTGTACTTTCCACAAAAGGTATGTCCTCTAGGGAAGTGGGATGGTCATAGGGAACAAAATTCAATTGGCTTCGCCACGTTGCGAATCCTAACGTCTTCAGAATGTCACCTATGACTACTTATCGTATATTTAGTCACCAGAACAGATACAACTGGGGAAAGAAAAAAATCCATGTATGAAAGCATACCAAACATTTTATCAGCGGAGGTATTAACGGCTCGCCCAGTTTTTCTCAAGTAGTAGTTATTGAAGCATTTGGCTCCTAGTCTATAAAATTATGGCCAAGGAAGTTTCCAAAGTACTTCATTGGAGTCTGTACAGTCGAATAGATTGATTATCTATCAATATCTTTCATTTATTTTACAGATATGCCCTTTGCCTCCATATCCTAGCCCTTTTCTCTCTTCAATTGGCGTAATACATGGTAAAGTTACTTTTACGGAGAATTGAGCACTACTGGTACTCCCTGATGGCTCTGCAGGCTCAGATCTAGCCAAATCAATGGATTGCTGGCATAAAATAACTGCATTTCATACTATTTCCTTCTTTTGATCTAAATGGTGCAGAAAGTAGCTTTCGTTTGGATTTTTTTTTAATATCTGAGTCATTTTCATCACCTAATAAGCATAAGATAATGTTTTCTGATAATTAAACTGCTACATCAAAGAGTTAAATTAAAAAATGACTACTATTTGAATTAAATATCCAAAAAAACAATACGCACGAGCGTGCCGTTTTTTCCGTTTAAAAATGAATTTAAACCGAACTGCTACGATAGTGCGCATTAAATTTAAGTTAGTTTTAAGTAAGCAATACTATAAATTATTTTAATGGTTTTTCATTTATTTATTAGAATACAATATTTACTTTATAATTTATAACATTTTAACAACAATACTAGCAAAATACTATTTTTTTATATACGTACCTCTCCGGGAGTTCGCGCCTAAAAATTCTGACATCTTTCACAATCGCTGTCCGGCGACCAACTGCCCGCAAGAGGGTCCTATATTTTTTATTAAAAGTATCATAATACGCACGATCGCCGTGTATCGATTTCGTTCCGAAAAACAAAATTTTGCCAAGCAAATTTTTATTTTAAGTCAATGCGCACGCTTATTTAAGTAAGGTCTGAAAGGGATAAGTTGACACTTCACCAGGCAGCTGGTGCCATCGAGTGCATTTGATTAGCGGCCGATGGGATATTAATGGTGACGGATGGACGGACAGCGCGATTATAGGATTACATGGACTTGCCGCTCTGGTGCACAGCCAAATTAAACATTCTGTGGACCCTAGTAGACTAATATGTTAGGTAATACGAATACATCATCATTATCATCATCATCAGTATTTTAGTCTCTATTTTTTCGAATTTACTAAAGGCAAAAGAATTTGGCCTACACTCCTACACTAGCCTAACTACGAGTAGGAGTCTTTAATATTATTATAAGCTCACATTAATGTCCGCAAAAGCTGGATTAAGCTTTTTATTTAATTAAATACATTCCAACCGAATTGAGAACCTCCTTCTTTTTGAAGTCGTTTAAAAAAGTGTTTTTATATCTGTTTCATTTTTTTTAACTCTCCTTAGTTCCAGTAATTTAAAGTCTGAGCAGAATTTAAAAAGGGCATTTTTATGGTTTAATCTTTTATTTGGGTTTGCTTTTGTCGTCGTCCTAAGTAGCCAAATGAAATCCTAACAATATGTACAATAGAGCTCAGTATTATCAAAACTTGGCAATAAGTTACTCGTTAGGCTCTATACAAAAACATACGCGGTATAACGATAACACTTTAGGATCTATAGCGCCTTACTCTACCAGCAACTTTTGTTCCAATATTTTGTTTTGTCTAATACACTGCCGGCCACCGAAACATCCATCTAGCTAACGGCCCAAAGGTGTGGGCCTCCTAATTTATGGCCTGCCCGAATATAATAATGTTGTACTATTATTTTTACTTATAAATAGTCGTACAGGGTGTAAGCTGCCCGCCCTTCGGTTCTGCACGAACGAATCCTATAACAAGTTTGTTGTATTGATTCATTTAGTAACTATGACTACTTTTTGTCTATAGTTTTAGTAACTTCCAATTTATGCAATAACACCAGGTCTTTTAAAGTAATGTGTGTTAATACAACTACAAATTTTCTTTCACATTGAAAGAGTGACATTAAAAAAGAAAAAGAAATTGGTAGAAAGTCTTGAAAAGTTATTAAAAATAATATTTTAAGCCAGTTCGTATGCTAAACTATTTAAAATGCCAGATCTGGGTCTCTTACCCTATAAAAGGTCGACAAAATGTCATTAAAATTGTCAATTGCACTCTGAAACAATGTTTCTAAATATTATGCTCTAAAAGTGTGTCAAGGATATTTTCTTTTTTTCTCAATTGGTTTTCCCGATGCCAGATCTCTTGTCTAATGTCTATGCTTGTGTACAATCACTAGGGATATACCCGGGCCCGCTGATTGAGTTGTAACCCGACCGGCGGACGGCGGGCAGTCGCACAACAATTGCCTTGATGAGACAATTGGCGGCCACCGCGCCACTGGTCGCACCATTACCGCGTGCACTGCGGGACAGAGATACTGCACCTTGTTAGTTGCACTTGGAGATTTTTTAATCGTTGTTGCTTTTGCCACAAAGATTTTGAAGACTGATTCTTTTTGTTTTTCTGAGATAAGCTTTAATCTGCATACTTAGCCACGTAAAGAAATCAAGCTATCATAACACTAGTATTACTATTGATCATTTTCAGTAAAATTTTAGCTTTCCGTTTTCGAGAAACACATCTGGCATTGGATATTATATTTTTACACGCAATTACTTGTTAATATTTTCAGTTTTCTGGCTTGCTTTTTGACTGTTTGATTTTTAATGACATAAAAACAAAATATTTTAAAATAACGCTACTGTCCTGTAGTCTATAAAATCTGCCAGCACTATCCGCCAAGGTTATCATTGACCAATTAGATAACGCGCGGTTGTTTTGTCCCGCAGTACACAGCCGGCCGTTATCAGGACGTCCCGCCGGAACCGCGTATCGCTTCCAACCTGGATTCGTGTCATGTGCACTAACAGTGCACGCGGTCACACGTATGGACTATACGCCAATTTAATTTTGCAATGGTTAGTAGGACATTGGATAGGAAACCCAAATTACAACCATTACTGGACAAAGGCCTTCCCCAAGGATTTCCACAACGACTGGTTAACCAGATCTTCGGTCAACCTAATGAGAAGCCTGAACAGGTTTATCAATAAAAAAAACACTTGATATTTTATCAATTTAAAAAGATCACGCTTTAATTGTGACAAACTTATCTAATTTTCATAGAGCACAAAAAATTGGCGACGAACTTCCGCTTGCTATCTGTCTCAATAAGTTAACGAGGCACTTTCTAATAAGAATCTGCAGTCACAATTTTGTAATCTATTCGGCAATGACCTAACTCAAATTTCTTGACCATTTTTTCTTTTTGTTTTACTTTTAATCACATATATTTATTCCCTTACTTAAAATAGCTACACACGTATTGAACGTAATGTTAACCCCTATTTTAGAAATGACACAAAATATGTCCAGAAAATGTCCAAACTCAACTGGAAACAAGTCAACAGAATTGAATTCTATAGCCTATAGAGCTAACTCTACATGATTACAATATCTGGCCAAAAACTAAAGCTCGTAAACGCAGTTGTAGTAAAACTGTGAACATTTCCAGAATAAACTAGGAATATTGGAAAAAGATAAAGTTATTTACCATGTAACTTTATTGTACTGGCCCGTACGACGCAGGCCAGACCAAATTGAGACGTTTACTCGTATTGACAATAAAATGGCGGCGCCGCAGTGAAATTTGTCCCGTTACGCGGCTGTACAGACGAGCGTTTTATTAGGCAGGTGAAATTAAAGTTACTTTTTAAAAAACTTTTTTGATAAAATTGACATATTAAGAAAAACACAAAAAAGTTAGCCGCTAATTGCGGTTGCGGGAAGGCGCTGGATGCAGGCGGCCACCAACTAACCATTGTGGAAATCATTGGGGGAGGCCTTTGTTCAGCAGTGGACGTCCTATGGATGATGATGAATAAAGTTAATTTTTTTTTATTAAAATTCACAAATTATGCTGACCAACATTTTCAATATGTAGGTAACAGTTTGAATGCGTTTTCTTTGTTTTTTCTTTCGGGATTTTTGTCGTATGGATTTTATTAACAACTAATGCTCTAATTTCTGCTTTCATAGGTAAGTAAAGTAGGTACATAAACATTGATAATGACGTAAAATGTGTTGATAGTCACGATGAACGTCAGCTTTTTAATGAGCAGCCTATTTAATTAAATTTATCCATAAAATACTTTTAGCTTTTGCTGTTGCTCCGTCTACAATCACTAGATTTAGTTTTGTCCATTTATCATAAACTCAAAACTTTAATAATCGACCTGTATTATCAAACTTATAAGTAATGTATTTTTACGCTATATAGAAATTACATTAATTTTAATTTGCTGTAATCTCTCAAATAATGAACTAATCAAATCATAGATCATTGGAAAAAATGAACATTTAAACAAACTGATACCATAGAAATATGTATGAGTCAACATGCACAACCTCATTAAAAATGGTCGAATCATAACAATATCCTGATAAGAATATTGTAAAGTTGATTATTTGGAATATTGTGACAGTGTGGGATACTAGTTTGTGTTTATTTAAAATGTTTCGTTACACTTTATTCGTGGTAAGGCATAATTATTATTATTAGGTGTAGTATAATGATTTATTTCCTTTTAAATTTCTTTTAACTTAAATTACATAACAAATGGTATGCTGTGTGAAAAAAATAAAATTTATTTATTTGGTTTTGTTTGCAATTTTATCCAACGTTTACTCTGTGAGACTAAATTTTGTTTGTATTTTGTTCACAGATGATTATCAAAATTGTTATAGCTGCTTCAAATGAAACTGCTTCAGTACGATTAGAGCCCCTTACAAAATATAAGTAAGTATTTCAAAAAATAATGTTGAAACTGTGTATTTAGCGTCAGTTAACACTACATAGTATAAAACAAAGTCACTTCGCTGTCTGTCTGTCCCTATTGCCTTGATCATACGTACCGAGCAAACGGGCGAGACAGTGCTCTCGGCCGAGTATTCGGTGTGTATGAACCTCAGATCATAGAAAGAGAATAGATATGAAGTCGCGCGTAACTACAACGAGAACCAGTGTCCCCACATTTCCCCCACCACAGCTCCCACACACACATTCAACTGTGTAAAAACAAAGCGACTGAGAGTCTACTACAACATGTGCAACCGGCTTAAAAGTGCTGTGATTGGCCAGAAGGCGTGCCTTATGGCCAATCAATNGGTATGAACATAACGCCGAGTGCTCGTCCGAACGCTCGAGTATGTGACTCGCTCACCCAACTGTCTCGATCGAGTAAACATTTTACTGTCTCGCCCGTTTACTTGGTACGTGTGATCAAGGCTTTAAGCCTTGATCATACGTACCGAGAGGGCAGTGCTCTCGTAGTAGTACATGTATGAAAATACGCACTGAGTACTCGGCCGAGAGCACTGTCTCGCCCGTTTGCTCGGTACGTGTGATCAAGGCTTAAGTATGCTTAAATCTTTAAGACTACGCAACAGATTTAGATGCGGTTTTTTTCAATAGATAAAGTGATCTTAGAGGAAGGTTATTAAGTATTATACATTGTACCTGTGTTTATTATACATTACTAGCTTTCCGCCCGCGGCTTCGCCCGCGTGGAATTTTGTCTGTCACAGAAAAACTTTATCGCGCGCGTCCCTGTTTCAAAAACCGGGATAAAAACTATCCTATGTTCTTTCCCGGGACTCAAACTATCTCTATGCCAAATTTCATCAAAATCGGTTGCGAGGTTTAAGCGGGAAAGCGTAACAGACAGACAGACAGACAGACAGACAGACAGACAGAGTTACTTTCGCATTTATAATATTAGTTGGGATAGTTGGGATTATACAAAGCGGTGAATTTTAGGATATCCATAAAAATACGTTATCTATTTAGTAAATGTTTATTACTACTTATTACTGAGCTAATCTAAATTATTTTTCAGGATTGTTGAATTAACGGAAATGGCAGAATTGTGTGGCCATTTGGAGTAAGTCACTTAAATGTTTTTTGTATTTAAATGTTTATTAATACTTAAACCATCGTTAATACCTCAAACGAGATTCTTAAAAATATCCTTTTTCAGGCTATCAGAATCCGAAGATGAAAAATTAAAGGTAGGTATGAACCTAAAACTGTTAATAATAGTATCATTATTTATTCTTGGTTGATAACCTATAAATTTTGATATACGAGTATATCCTATCTTACAGAAAACGGCCCTTTGTAATCTTGAAACGAAATCAATAGATGGGTATGTATTTTCTATTTGAATCAACTTATTTTTTTTACAATATCAATGATCGAAGAGTTCGATAAGTACATACCTTTTAGGTATACTTTTATTATTCTTTCCACTACATTTGTGTTTTACTACTAAGCTAAATCTTAGTCGAATTTGGAGGCAGAAAATTCTATTAAAGTTTAAAATATATTAATGCAAAAATCTGAATAACTTAGGCTTTTATTTTCAGGAAAATGTACATCAGTGCTTCCAGTGTCTGCAAATGTGTTGGGTATGTTTATATTAATATTAATTAATTTATATGTTTGTTTAACAACAATAATATTTTATGTTTGACTCTTACTATTTACAGGTTTGAAACTAATCTTATAAACAAAACAAAGCTGACGCACGATGAAAGAAATCACACAGATTATACAGATACTCCTCTTAGTACTACAGTTTCAAGATCAGATGTTAATACTAGTAGTACTAGTGTAAACGACACTGTACTATCAAGTGAAATAAGTACTAATATCGATTCAACAACAGATTTTACATTTGAAACTCCATATCCGATCACAATAAGCGAAGTGATGACTTTGCATGATACCACATGGAATACAACCAACCCTACGGATTACACCGAAGAATTGAGTGACAAAACTCCATATGAAGAAACTGATGTATGGTTGATAGACTTAATTTTAATATTTAATACTACGACAACAGATTCAATGTTTGCGACTACCTATCAAAATAAAACAAGCGAGGTGGCTGATGTGACATTGAATACAACCATTGACACTATTAATTATACTGAAATATTGACTGATAAAACTCCACATGATGAAACTGACCTGAAAGAGGTGATTTTGACTACTTACCGAAATAATAAAACAAGCGAAGCTTTTGATGTGGATAATACAACAATAAATACAACCAAGAGCACTATTGATTACACTGATGAATTAAACTATACAACTTTGCATAATAAGATGGGTTTATTTTCAAAACGGGAAATTTTGACAACTATTGCTACGATAACAGATACGACAGTTGAGACAGCACATGAAAATAAAACAAGCAAACTGATTGCTTTAGATTATACGACGCTAAATACAACCAACAACACTTTTGATAAACCCAATGATACAACTTCACACAGTCGAACTGATCTTTTGTCGAAAGAGGAAATTTTAACAACTATTGCTGCATTAACAGATACGATAGTTGAGACTACGTCATATGAAAATAAAACAAGCAAACTTATTGCTTTGGATAATAACGACACTGTTATTTATGGTGATGAATTAAGTGATAAAACATTGCTTGATGAAATTGACACATGGACAAAAGAGGAAACTTTAAAAACTAATGCCGCCATATCAAATACGACAATTAAGACTATATCGCTCCCCGATGATGAATTAAGTTATACAGATGATATGGAATTAGCTAAGGATATATTAGAACAATATCATGCCATGAAAAACGCATCTACTGATATTTTTACAAAAGACTCAGAAGAAAGTTATCACAGTTCTTTTAAATCCTTCGATTATAATAATTACGATAGTGATTATGGTGATAATAGTGATTTTTTTAAAAAAACAGAGAGTGTTACGAACTATGAAAAAAACACAGAATGGTGGAATAAATATAGTTCAAAACAACCATACAAAATATCTAAATCTTCACCAGATACAAATAATGATAGTGAAGAGTCTCATACAACTCTTACAAGTTTTGCCAAGAATAATGATGATGAAATTAGTACAAAGATAATTAAAGAATGGAAAGATGGTTCAGGAGACGGATCCAATTTAGTTGATGATGATGATTTTAATGAACGTACGAGTGATTCAAAAACTGATACCTTGTAAGTTTTATTACGTATGTTCACTTTATTAACTAACGTGGATTTATGTATAATCCGTTATTATTAAAAACATTATTGGTTTCAGAAATACTCCGACGGACACAACATTATCACAAAAGAACAGTAATATCAGGTACGGTGAACGTACGAGTGATTCAATAACTGATGGTACCTTGTAAGTTTTATTACGTATGTTCACTTTAACCACCAACGTGAATATTATGTATATTCCTCTATTGCTAAAAACATTTTGTTTCAGAAATACTCCGACGGAAGCAACATTATCACAAAACAACAATAATATTCGGTACGGCATTATTGCGCTCCTTGTCTTTCTTTTGGGTGGGATAGCTTTAGTTGTCCACTTGTGGTGTGTTAAAAGAGGTTCATACAGTAAGTATTATTATTATCAGTTTCTTTAATAATTTATATTGAACTTTAAGAATTTTTAATAAGTACACAATTTTCCTTCTAGATTTAAATGCGGCTAATAGTAGTAATATAGAAATGGCTTCAAAGTAAGGAACTATGACATCTTTCTAGGAATAAAGCCATATTGGAAAACTTTGAACAACTTAATTTGTGACGAATTACATTTATTTATTTTTTATTTTATTATTGTGAGGTGGTCTTATTATTAAATGGTCTATAAAAACGCTCGTCTGCCCGCCCTGAGTTTGACCATGATTCGCACGGGCGCTGTCGCCCACTCGGTGGCGCGGTGATTTATTGCAAATGGCGTGAAAGCGAAAACGCCCGTAAAACGCGGCGTTTACTGCGCGTTCGATTGCTTCATGTGTAAATGCCTTTACGCATCGTTGTGATTGCCTTTGATTGTGTATTTTGTAAACATCGATGATTTGATTTTTATAGCTTTGAATAGGAAAGCGACTGAAATTATAAGTTTGATAATGTCTAAGATTTTTATTTTGCGAATATACAAACCCATTAATTTTATAAACTTTTATTTTCTTAAATTTTGTGTCCTTTATATTCATTTTCCCTGCCGTTTTTTTATTTTTATTCATTGTTCTTAAAAAAATACTATTCCAACAGAAAACACTTTACCAATAAGCATGTTTTGTGCGAAACTTAAATTAATACGTACACAATTTAAAAAAAACTTTTTTTATCCCTCTGGTACCTTAATCACATGGCTTATCCAAGAAGATTAGTTTAAAAAAACATGGTAAGTTTTACAAAATTTAAGTGGCAACATCAGAGGGCCTAGTGTGAGTTTACATCTAACGCACTCACTAGTGAGCGCGTTAAAAAATGTATGAAAATTTTAGTTCTTCAAAGTTTCCGCTAGGGGCGCTGTATACAGGGTGTTAGGTAAATGGGTATATGAGCCGACACTAGCCCATGTTAACATGGGCATATAAATGGTATGGTGAAGTCAGAAATTTGATATCATCATTTTATTTTTTTAAATTTTCATACAAAATACATTTTATAAAATCCGATTTGTATGAAAATTTAAATTATTAAAATGAAGATATCAATTTTCTGACTTCACCATAACATNGCATATAAATGGTATGGTGAAGTCAGAAATTTGATATCATCATTTTATTTTTTTAAATTTTCATACAAAATACATTTTATAAAATCCGATTTGTATGAAAATTTAAATTATTAAAATGAAGATATCAATTTTCTGACTTCACCATAACATTTATATGCCCATGTTAACATGGGCTAGTGTCGGGTCATATACCCATTTACCTAACACCCTGTATATGTCAACGTGAAATTGTGAACTCTGTCAGTTTATAATATAACGCGTTAGATTGTAAACTAACAGTGGGTTAGGTTAGGTTAGATTGTAATTTAACTACGTCAGATTATAATCTGACGGATATCACAATTTTACGGTGACATATACAATCCGTCATACATTTAATGTCATTTTTTGAAGCGCGTTTTAATGTAAACTCACACTCAGCTCTCTGACCGACTCCGGGTCCAAATCGTGCCCAGTGATCGGACGCGCTCACGGAGCCTTATTTATAGCCGGGCCTGGAACTGGGGGCTTCTGGAATTGTACTTCATTAGTATTGTTTGTTGATAGTCATTTCGCATTGAGAACTGCACGAATCGCTGCACTTAGATACCACTTCTAAGCACAGTCAGTTTAGACTGTAGATTTCAAACAATTCAGGATGGACTAAATAATCTAAACGAATCAATTTAGTAAATTAACTGTTCTAGCATTTTCAACGAACTTAAACACCGGTACCTAATATTATCAGACAGCAGAAATAGTAAATAAATATTATGGTATATAAATATGTATAAACTTAAAAAAGACAGGGCTCTATCTGCCCGATAGTAATTATAAAGAAACCGGAAACTGAACGGAAGGTGTGACTTTGGTCAAATACCTGCCCTGTCCTGCATAAAAAATACTTTTGTCAATCCTTGGGGTAGGTTTATTTCCAGCAGTATAAGAGCGCTTTCACATTTAGGCGACTTAAGCAGTGCGACAAACGCGCGACAGACGCGCTGCCGATAATTTCATACTTTAATATGACAGCGGATGCATGCCTTCACATTATAAAAACGCCACTGCCGCGCTTCTGTCGCGCTTCTAACACCCTAATGTGAAAGCACTCTCATGCCCGTTTTCACCATCAATCCCTAATTTTTAAGTGACCCCTATGGTAACACAAAACAGGAATTTTGTTTTCATATGGGTCACTTAAAAATTAGGGATTGATGGTGAAAACGGGCATAATTGTTAGTACTTGTATGGTGCCTGGATGCGGGCGGACCGGTAGTTGTAGAAGTCCTTGGAGGAGGCCTTTGTCCAGCAGTGGACGTCATTCGGCTGAAACGAAGACGACTTGTCTGGTATGTGTCTCTCTAAACATTTTTTTTTTTTTTTTTTTTTTAAACATTAAGAGAACACAATTTTTATTAAGTTCATTTATGAAGCCTTCTCGAATCAGAATCGAGAATGTTACATAGTCTAGGTCACGCGGTCCGCAGCCCGTGGGAGTGATCCTCAGTCGGACGTCACGACGAGGTCCACACGCGAGCAACCTGGGAACTCGAATAGCCCATATAGGTAGGCTCAATGTGGGAACTTGAGTAGCTCATATTATATGAGTATATGAGTCATATAGGCTCATGTGGGAACTCGCGAGAAGCTTAGGCTTAAGAGCATAACACAGTTCATAGTCGGCCGTTTGGTGTAGTGGTTCAGAACGGACTACTATGCCGAGAGGTCCCGGGTTCGATTCCCGGCCGGGCAGAAATTGAAATGATGAATTTTAATTTCTGTGACGGGTCTGGGTNTAATATGTATGTATTTAAAAAAAAAGTATATAAGTAGTATATCCGTTAAGCTAGCACCCATAACACAAGCATTAAGTTGCTTACTATAGGGCTAGCTGGCGCTGTGTGAAATTGTCCAAAGATTTATTTATTTATTTATTTATTTAATCGTCAACGACAGTAGGGAGCTGATCGGACTTAGTTTAGATGCGCCAAAACCTGGTGAATCATGTCACCGTAATTTATCTATTTTGTAGAAGATATTTTTTAAATCTATCAGTGGACTGATTTAAGGTAGACAGGTACTTTATGGTGATGATAATGATTTTGATTCAAGGCTAGCTGTAAAGTAGTGAAATTGTAAAAATTTGCAATTGGGGCTTCTAAATTGCCACAAATGTGTCTAAAAGCTTCTTTAAGAAAAGCTCAATTCATTAATCTACTATATAAAAATAAGTCGAGTTTTCCTCCCTGACGCTATAACTCCAGAACGCACGAACCGATTTCCACGGTTTTGCAGTCGTTGGAAAGGTCTCGGGCTTCGTGAGGTTTATAGCAAAGAAAATTCGGGAAAAGGGGGTAAAACGGGATCCACGCGTACGAAGTCGCGGGCGGCCGCTAGTCAATCATATTTTAAGTAAGGTTTTTATCAACACTTCTGTAATCTAAAAACAATCAGTTCCAAGAAATTCATCAAATCAAATCATTTATTGCTTTGCATTACATCACATTAATCACAGAGTATAATATTGCCAAATTTTGAACTCTAAACAACCTTGTCAGTTTTCACAACCACCCAAAAGTCTCACCGCAAGAGTCCTTGCTCCAAATCGGGCTAGGGCCAAGCGGGGCGTCGCTGGCGTGCGTCTGCGCACCGGTCGATCACGCGCCGCCCCGCCCCGCCCCGGCGACAAAACATGCGCGCGTCATGCGAGATGTGACAAGTATTGACCGATACGCAATAAGGCACCAAGTATAAACGTTTACTAAAAGGCAACTTCTAAAGTTAAGGTTCGGCCAAACCAACGCGATCACACGCGATCAGCCGACCTAAAGGTTCGGCCAAACCAACGCGATCAACCGGCGTGCAGAGATGGCGATCAATGCATTAAGGTCTGGTCGCCATCGCTGCACGCCGGCTGATCGCGGTGTGATCGCGTTGGTTTGTCCGAACCCTAAATACATTGATCGCCATCGCTGTACGCCGGTTGATCGCGTGTGATCGCGTTGGTTTGGCCGAACCTTTAGACACTAATAATACTGATAGTTCGTTTCAGCCGAAAGACGTCCACTGCTGGACAAAGGCCTCCAGTTAGTGATAGTGTCTGCTTATGATTTTGTAAAGAAATTACAAATTGTGTGAACTTACCTGGTGTTCTAGAGATGCAACTCAGGTAGACCCAGGTAGGCTCCCACCGCCCCCGTTGTAGTGACCACGCCAACAACGCCACCATGACTTGCACGCAATTTAATCAATATCCATTTGAAATAAAACTATTTTTTTGTTTCAAAATCAAAATCAAAATCAAAAACAACCGCACGATGAAAAGAAAAAAGCTGCGACTCCGCGAATCGGAAACGAAACCGACCATATTGACAGGTTCAAACTGCCCAACTGCCAGTGTTGCCACTTTGTACAAATGTTACTGTTTAGAAATAAGTATTTTAAAAGTTTGATGAACTACAATAATTACGACAAAATAACTAATTCTAAAAATATTTAATGGATTTCTAAAACAAACAGTGAAACTTAAATAAAAGAAGTGGATCTACTAGAAATTCATTCACATCCATAAGTATAAAGTGATGTTATTTTCGCTACACCAAAATCAGCATTTTAACTGGATCAGTGTTAGAATGTTGTTGTTATATTTTAGTATGACGAATGGAAGAGTAGATATACACCTGTTGCATTTCAAACTGCTATCGGTGCTATCGGTAATCAATGGTCACTTCAATAAAAAACCTGATCTCAAATCACGCACAATTGAGAATGTTACTAGGTATGCAAAATCACTTGAAACCTATGTTACAGTTAAGCTTTTACATTTACAAATACATTAGTTTTTATTTCATTCAAAAATACCCAGTAGTTATGATTTTATAGGCATTCAAAGTTCGCTTAAATATTGAGTCCCGCCGACGGTCACGTGACCCCGTGTGACGTACATTCACAGCGTCCGCTCACTAGAAAACGGATATAAACATACTTAAATATTATTTTTTTTGTAAATACAAACTTATTATACATATTAACACCCAGACCCATCACAGAAATTAAAATTGAACCAAACCCAAACTTGATGCGATTGTGTCGTTTTATTGCGAATTACCTTCCAGCTCCATCATTAGACCCCGATTACTATATAGAATTAAAATACTCATCAATACAAAACGAACGAGCCCAAACTCGATGCATTTAAGTCGTTTTATTATAGAGTTCCTATGGCCACCTTCCAGCTCCATCATCAGATCAGCTCCATGTCATCATAATATTGCATGGTCATCCAAATCACATGTGTTTGCGAAATTTCAGCTTAATCGGTTGCCTGGAAGTGGGTCTTAATTCAGTTTGCAAGATTCCACCCATACAAATATGAGCCAGTCGTTGTAATATGACGTCACGCGCATACAATGGCGGGCCGGCCGCCGCCCGCACTTTTAAAATTCAATATCTTGGAAACTAATTGACGTATCGAAATAATTCTTTCACGCGTATTTTTTATTTTTAACAGAGAATACAGAAAGCTAAAAAACAAAATTAGTGAACATTCTTCATTGGAGCTGATTCGCTCTCACATAACCCTGACCAGCGACCATAATGTTCAAAAGTGAAATGATTGACAGGCGGACAGATCGAACCAGTAAACAATTACGGCTCTCGATTATTGCTGTATCGGGCCATGCGCAAGAGTGCATATTTAAATCGGCGCAAAGGTCGCAAACTTTTGACATTGTTTTGATTCTATTGTTCGATAAGTTTCGCGGGTTGCGCCACAAACGATTGGTATAATAAGATGATGCGCTTTGGTTATAGTATTTAGACTACGAGTAGAGGAAAATAAAATTATCGTACGAAAATGGTTATTGATCTCCCCCTACTATCTGATAAGAAATCTAAATCTAGATCCAAAGAAACTTTTTCTTCGATGTGTTTTTTTTTTCATTTCAAAATTATGTTATCAAATCTAACGTTCAAAATTGTTCCACAAGGGGAGCGAAAGTAATTTATGTGATGTTTTGTATTAACTTCTTAGGAACCAAATGAAGTATTCATTAATTCCTATTCTTAGTATATTACCTGATCTAACTAAAGGTTTTCATTTTTCAAATAAGTATCATAATGGAGTTACTTACTTTTCAGCTAATCTTCTTTCTTCAAGAGTTGAGTTTACAATATTCTAAAGAGTTACGAGCAACGCACTTCAGCTTCCTAAAGTTGCAAATGTCCACAGGCTACGATGGATATCTAGGCATAAAAGAAACAATACGGGGGCAGATACTTCAATACATCATACTTTCCGATGATGCGAGTTCCTCACAGGCGTAGAACAATAAACTTTCACAGTCTTAACTTATACAGGGTGTTAGTAAGAGTGTAAGGGATAGTTCGGTAAGGGATATTCAGTAGAGCCCGTTCCAGAATTAGATGATCAAAGTAATTTGGGCAAATAAGAGCTGATCATGATTTATATTTTTCTCTTTAACTATCTAGTAAATACACATATAATTTTGGTACATTTGTGACTTCAACAGCTATTTCGGTGTTATTTTCAAGTTTCAAGGTTGTTTTATTTATTTTATGCTACTATAGTTACATTTTCCTCCTATAGTTGCAAATTCAGTTGTGGTTGTTTTTTTTTTTGCATTTTTGCCAAAAGGTCAGGTTTGGCCCTACATCCTGTATATCTAATCGGGCTCCTCCCAGCCCGATGGTACCGGCAGATAGCCAGAGAATAGAATCTCCGGTACAGTCAATGCCGGTTGCGACACAGTCAAATGTCAAAATAAGGTCAAAGGTAATTATCGTTCGCGTGGCATTCCTGCTGATTTATGCAGGAATCCAGTGATGCGCGTGTGGTAATGGTTTTTGGTATAGCTGTTTGTTTCCGAGTGTGGTAGGTCGGGGCAAGAGCTGAAGACTCGTGTGGAGTTGGGTGGCCAGACAAGTCATGTGTGGATCTACTACAAAAGAAAAAAAGCAACCCATTGCCATTCCATTGTCCGTCTCTCTGTTTTTCAAGATTTCCTAGTTGCTCTAGTATAGATAAGAAGCATGTTAGTACAGGAGTTCATTTAAAATTGCACTGTATTTTTTGTCATTACAAACACTGGTTTTCAGTAGGTACCTTTTTTGGGTAACTCGTCCACTTACCCACAGTGGGCAGACGATCTCACAAAGAATCTCAGGACGCTGGATGAAGGCTGATAACAACTGGCTACTCTGGAAATCATTTAGGGAGGCCTATGTTCAGCAGTGGACGTCCTGAAATCATGATGATGATCTTGGGGGCACTGGGGGATACAAACTACAAAAAGTGGGAGAGAAAAAATATAAAAAAGTGAAAGTACATACATAAAGGCAGAACAGATGACAGTTTAAATCACAAAGCTCACTAAATAACCAAATTAATTAGTTTCAAATGCATATTTTTACATTGCTCAAACGGCAACAGCCGCACCGGTTGAAAGGTGAGTGCACGGCGCAGTGGGTCAGTGAGCGAGCGCATGCGCATCCTACAGGAAAGGGCAATGGGCAGCCATTATGCTGTACTATAGTATGCCAACTTGAGCTAGTCGGAACTACATTGTTATTAGCCGATATGTTGAAATAAAGTGGTGGTTAGGCAAAATATATGCGACATTTATAGGGCTTTTAATATTATTTATTAATCATAAACAATCTCAATTTGTTATATCTTTCAAATATAATTAAAATTACTATTACTTGGTATGAAGACCTCACGTCACATTTCCCCTTTTTGATTGAAGGACTTCTTTCTTAAAAAGAGATGGAAATCCAGGTTTTTTTCTTCACGTGATAAGGTTTAAGCTGGGTTGCTTAAATCTTGGCATTGTAATATGACAAGTTTTAATAAAAAAAATCATATTGCAGTAAGACGCTGGATGCAGGCCGCTGCAACCGGCAGACCTGGAAATCATTGGAAGAGACCTATGTTCAGCAGTGGACCTAAATTCCTGTGGCTAGAATCATGATGATGAATAAAAATGAAATAAACACGCTTGATATTAACTAATAGATAGATCTGCCTATCTTTTGCTATGGTTAGATATAGAGCCTACCTCTAGACTGTGGTGTTCCGCAAAGGATGTACCGCGGCACACTGGTGTACCGTGGTCATTAGATGGTGTGCCTCGGAAAAATAAGTTTATCTTATAAATAAGTTTATCTTATAAACTTATTTTTAGTAAGTAAGGGTATAAGACTAATAAAGGTAATTACTTAAAATAAAATTTTTCATGTGTGGTGAGCCATCAAAAAATTTCGTTTTCCTAGAACGCAAAAAATTTATGGAACACTGCTCTAGAGCATGCGATTTTCCGTTACAGCAGAAAAATCCCTACACAGGTGGTGATGAGGAGCGTCCATTAAGAGGAGACTGAGGCACTGGGTCGGGCAGCGATCCTGCGGGAAAGGGCAAACGGCGATGCACTGGCGATGCACGTAGTAGGAGGAAGGCGGGGTGTATGGATCACATTTATAATTCTAACAAGAAAATGGTCAGAAACTTTAAAAGAACACTAAATACAAAAAATATTATAGACTTTAAAGGGACACTAAAATAAGGAACGAAATGGAATCAGCCTAATAATTGTTTATAAGACACCCTCATAAATGTCTTGGCGCCATAAAAGTGCGGAGAAGGATAGTCAGGATAGTTGATCCATGCACAACTAATTTATTAACCAACTGCGCGAGAAGAAGGGTCATTTTATTTAAACATCCTGAACCTTTTACTGAGACCCAAATCCTAAGATAGAAAAAGGTTAACAAGAATACTGCTTCAAAACATCAATAACTAATTGGTTAATCAAACTTAAAGACATGCATATATGTAGGTCTTTATAAAACTGAACTTAGAACCTAACCCGTACTTATTCCAACGCATCTGTCTTAGATAACGATCTAGTGCGGCGCAATCGAAATCTTTATGCAAACTGGGAACATCCCGCAGATTTACACTTATTAGGCTCACGACTGACATCACCTACGACCTTCAAGACTAACTTGCCCTTTATCTCTCATCGACCCTACCCTCGTGATTATAAAGGCGAGAATCGCTTGCCTATCTGATGACTTACCGGTCAGCAGTCCGTGCGCTGTCCGCTTATCCATTGAGCCTTCCCATGACATTATTCGCACCTTGCCCTCACTACTGTCTTAAACTCTCCACGCGATCTTCTATTTTGCCACTTACAACTACAGCTTAAAGTCGCAATTTGTTTGGAAGAGGAATGTGAGTTGCGACGTTTGGACATGACGCGAAAAATAGCGCATCTAAGGAACCGATGGCCCCAGAGATGGACCCCGCGTTTTATTTCCAGCAAGGAAGACACGACTTCAAGCGATACATGGGGAAATATGGCCTAAGTCCGTTCAACCGTATTTCACTGTGGGGTCAGTGGGGTCTGCTCGGCGGACATTATTAAACTGTTACTCGCGGTCGTGACTTATGTGAATGTTTAAGTAGTGGTTTGACTGATAGTTTCGCGTGTACCAGTGTTTCTCATGTGAATCCCGACGTCACGAATAGGGTTACCATTTGAGAAACTGACGATCTAGTCCCGGTTGTGAAATGGCTTTGTTTCGATGCGGATTCGAGTAATTACGACGTTAAAAATGGTATTTAGGATTTCGATTTATTGTTGGTTAGCGTTTTAATTTAATATGTGGGAGAGGTGTTAGTCTGCCGCACAACCCCCAAATTGCTGCAGGGACACATCCTCAGGTCAGCGAGTCCTGATTGGAGATTCTTTTTGTCGGAGGTTAAGACTCACTTTGGGTCGCTGGAACATCTTAGTTAAACTTACGATAACATTTCTGGGGGTAGTTGTATTATTTCTTAATTTAATTACTTTTTCCATCCTAATACGACCCTGTAGTCTTTTATTTGTTTTAAGAAAATTGGACAATCATTTTGACAAACTTAGAAGAAGGATAAGATCTGATACATGATACGGAAATATTTTTTTTTATAAAAAAGCCAATATACACAGAAAGGCTGCAGTTATTCTGAAGTATTTACACTAACTTTACTATTTCTGCCAAAACTAAACAGTCCTCTCATGTCCGATAGATATCTTTAAAAAGGCTACACTAGTCACGACTTAAAATAAGAGGGGTTTCGGCCGCATAGTGCATACGTGAGGGTGTCCCTTGTTAGTCGAAAGCTGTTGTGTAACGGCGATAATTTGGTACGTCGGTAATCAAGTGGATTGGGTTATTAGCATAGATGATCCGCCTTCCGCCATCTTGGCGAACAATTGTTTCATACGCCGCCATATTTAAATAATAAGCGCACGCGCAAGATTCTCCTCAATAGAGTTTTACACAAATCAAAATATTTATCTTGTAAAAAGAGGTGCATTATTCACAATAAATTATGAGGTAAAGTATATTTTTATGCCTAAACTAGAAGAATAAACCTTAGAATCTCATGGGTAGGTACTAATGGGATGGGATGATGCGGACAGCCCTACCTATAAACTTACTAATATTAAAGTGGTGATAATTATACGACTCAATTATTTAATATTAATTGGCAAAATCAAAATCGACAAGACTAAGCCATTGCTTACTTGTTAAGCACTTCTCTTTATGTCCATTAATAAAATAGCAAGAAATCGCCGCGGCTAATAATTCCTTAATAACATTATTATGTCCGTGGGATCGTAACTGTACTTCTAACATAGAAAAGCACTCCATCAACCTCTACTACGTACTCTCCACAGGTCGCAGCTTTTCTAATTACATGAGAAAACTAATGCAATTCTACATTACAATACAATATTCTCCTACTTGTCGCGTAAATTGATTATCTAACGAAGAGAGCTTCCTACTGCTGACAAAAAACTTAACCGGCTTAGAACTGAGACACGGCACGCAATTAATACAGTTTTTGCGGGACAATCAGGAAGCCAGTGTAGCTGTAAACGGCGAATTGTGGGAAAATCGGGGGGAACAATGGGAGAGATGGGTTTTTTCGGATGGAAGAGCGCTCGTCGATGGTAATTACGCGACCGGCTCGTATGTTATGATATGGGAGAGCCCGGCGGTACCGGCGCACGTTACGTTAACGTTAATCAATAGTTGTGGGGTGTAATTAAAGTAACTTTCTACTGTTTGACAATAGAGTCACTATGATCTTTATTTGTAACTTGTGGTAAACAAAGCTGTAAGCAAATTGAAGAAAAAACGGTTCAAATAACAGGGAGCTTATATATATACATCAAATACGTCAATCCGACGTCCTATACCATATTAAGTGTATTAGGTACTACAGTTTTCTATTTACTAACATTTATGTTGAGGCCGACCCAGGTCACCAGATACGGCTGAAAATTAATCTTAATTAAAGTTACATTTCACGTATCGTATAAAAATATAGTCATACCTTTAACGCCTCGTCAACTAACCGACTGCTTACCCGACTCGGTTCAACCCACCCGCTCATGACTTTTTCACGAGGAAAAATCGCAGACAATAGTTCGCAAAGAAGCTGAGAAAGCAACCCACTAGTTACCATGCACTGGACAGTTATTGTGCGGTGATCACATCATTACCTTCCTCATTCCGAGGGTTAAACGAGCGAGTTTGTGGAGCCGGCCTTTGTTGCACTTCCTCGAGTTCTGTTGGCCGCGTGTGATCTTTGTTTGATGGATCGGCTTAATTGATATTGGCAATTAGAATGTTGGCAATTGTTATTGTTAAAGTTGTTGCAATTCACGAAGGCGAGTGAAGCTTTACATGTGTGGTGGCTCGCTACTGTTCGTTTTTTCAAAAGTTTTGATAGACATTACACTATCGTTATGTGCGCTAGCTCAAAGCTTACTCGCCTTCGTGAGTTGCAAGAACTATACACTCGTCATCAAATAAATGGCACCTCCCGCGACAAGCACTTTCATAACACTAATAGTGTTGGAGCACCATGATTGTGTCAGAAGAAAATCTTCAAACTTCGCGTCTCGGAAAGTGCGATTTATTTGATGTTGAGTGTAGTAGGAAATGTAACGAAATTTCACGAATATCGATAGGATGAATTCGTAGATAGAGTGACCATTAATGTTTCTTGTAATATCTTTTTAATCTCATAAACCATGGTGGCTTATATCTATCCAGAAAAACATACATTTGTAAAGGAGAACTTGCTCTAGATTTTGGAACTTTCATTTCAGATATTGTAAAGTAAAGCGGAGAACTAGAAATTACTAGTTCATGATATTAGTTTCTTTTTTCATAATTAATTTTCTAATACATTACATGCGTCTTCGCACGCAGCTCACTTTTAATTAATGTGTACTTTTCAAGCTTCTTGTATTTTTATTTTTTTATTTCAACTAGATGAAAATCTTTTTTGGCTAATGAATAATGAATTCAATGTTGTTATCATGAACGTCCAAACCTATTTGCGAATTACTAGAAACAGCAATTCGTACACAAGAATGTGACCTCTGCCCTGTGCAGTTTAAACGCGACGTGGTCAAGGTGATCCCACGGGCTGACGTGTGAAGTGGCACGCTGCATGCAAATGCTGGTAATACCGCGCCATACGGCACGACCGAACGCTTGACATGGGAAACTGTACTGAACAGAACCGAAAGGATTTTGTTAGAGAAACTTTACTATAGGTCATCATCTTTAAAAAAAATACAACGGATAACTGATCGACTGTCATGATCAGGCCGAAGGTAGGAGAAAGCTTCGTTCATTCGTTCGTTTCAGCCGAAAGACGTCCACTGCTGGACAAAGGCCTCCCCCAAGGATTTCCACAAAGACCGGTTCTGCGCCACTCGCATCCAGGCACCTCCTGCGACCTTCACCAGATCGTCGGTCCACCTAGTGGGAGGCCTGCTCACGCTACGTCTTCCGGCTCGTGGTCGCCACTCAAGAACTTTCCTGCCCCAGCGGCCCCGCCCACTGCCACTTGATTTTAGCGATTCTGCGGGCTATGTCAGTCTCTTTGGTTCTCAGGAAAAAAGCTTTACAATTGAGGAACTGTCTATCTTACCTCCTCTTAACACCAACTACTGCATCTCACCTGATGGAAATTGATGGTAAGACTGAAGTGGATGCAGACTTCACCAGGAATCCTCAACCATGGAGAAATTAGCTATCTCACCTCCAACTACCGAAACACAACAATGCTGTCAACATTGTTGTTATAGTGAGAGAATTGAGACAGATGGCGGTAGCTTACCAGGCAAATGGATCAAGCTCTACCACCAACTACATTATATTGAGCAGATAATAATTGGCCCTGCTGGATATTGATCCCGGGACGTCTAAGTCCAAGTCCTATCACTGGACCATAGGTAATTAATAAGCAACGAGAAATAAATAGTCGCACATTGATATGCTCTACTTAGTTGTATGTTATCAGACGTATATTAAGTATTATTACTTATGAATAGCTATAAAATTGAAAACCAATAAGCAATTTCCCATTATGCAAACTAAGTGGTGTTCCTTTAACCTCCGGTATCTAAATAATGGATACTAAACATGCTCCAAGTTTATGATATGGTTCATTATTAACATAAGCTTATGGGAAAAACAGACTGTAATCTGGAAATGAATAAGAAAACTTTATTGAAGTAGTTGTGATACGAGCAAAAGTAGAGTTATCATTATTCATTAACTAAAAAATCACATTATTAGTCTTGGTCAAGTCCGCGCTTTTATGACTAATGTATTTTGTCTTCCTTACATAATGTACAATGTAGTATTCCCTAGTCTGAAAAAGAGATGCAATCTGTTCTTGAAATTTCGTTTTGCCTGATATACGAAGATGATACGTTTTATAGTGTATTAACTATACACTGATCATAACTTAATCGATTCATTATTTGATTAGACATTACCAAACTTTTAGAAACGTTTTCATTTCAGTTTTTTCTCATCTACAAAACCACACTATCCTACTTCCTACTATATTTAATATTATAAATGCTAAAGTTTGGATGTTTGGATGTCTGAATGTTTGTTACTCTTTCACGCAAAAACTACTGAAAGGTTTTTGATGAAACTTTACAGTATTATTGTTTATAACCAAGAATAACATATAGGCTATAATTTATGACGATCTGTGACAAATAAAATTTCACAAAAGCAAATGCTAGTAGTTAATAATTAAACCGCTGCCCAATTTCAAAACCTACACTATCAATTTATAAACCAGACACCATTTAGCCCACAACTAAACGTTTTACCCACGCTGTCAGCCAATTAAAGAGATTTCGCGTCTCAATAAGCCCGTGCCCGTTCTGATTCGCTACAAATCACCGCGGCGCTAAACGTGTTTATTAGCGATAGTGTGCGCCCGCGCACGCACCCAATTACTAGGACGCGGCGTGAGCGGTCAATGCGGTGGTGTATGAATAAGGTATTTTAATTAATACCTTGAATAGAGACTTCAGATTGCACATTTTTGGTGCAAAATCAAACTTATAGCGCAACAGGTGCTATTAATGTTTAGACTGTCGAATGTCCATTACCGATGGAAGGAATGACAGTAATATTGTTCGCAATATTACTCATTGTGTCCGGAGCCTTTTCATGAAATATAGTTACTTGTTAATTGACAGCACAACAGACTACATTTTTGTAATAAAATCATACTATAGGTGACAAAATAATATTATTTTTCTAATTTTTTCTCATGTTGCAACACATATTTTACTATTACTTGAAGTCCTTTAACATATTAACACTCTTATGGTTGCAGCCTCATATGTCATTCCTGGCTTAATTTATAAAATCAATTAACCAATTCTACCTTTCCCTGTACATCGTACAACATCAAAAAAAGTCCCACCTGAAACAAAAACTGATCTTTAAAACGCCCTAGTTTACGAACTAATAGACACCAAAAGAATAAAATCAAACGGCCCAGCCTTCCAGTTTCGCAACAAGTAAGTGTAAAGG
This sequence comes from Ostrinia furnacalis, assembly GCF_004193835.3. Lineage (NCBI taxonomy): Eukaryota > Metazoa > Arthropoda > Insecta > Lepidoptera > Crambidae > Ostrinia > Ostrinia furnacalis. The sequence goes on from NW_021132019.1 coordinate 257,497, forward strand.
CGCGAGCGATTTGTACGTGTCATTAGGTTAGGTGATGCGCTGATATTTAGGCGGCCACGGTTGCGCCACGGCGACACGACTCGCCCGGTTGAACTGATGGGAGCTAACTGCCGGTTAGGTTTAAAGTTAAGGTTTGTGCCATTTGTTTGATGTCTACATACTCTATTACCAGTCAGGTTCACGTAAAGATTATGGTATTCTTATTGAGAGTTGGATTTACCAATACGTATGAAAAATATACTTATTTCTATTGACTGGAATAGCTTTACATCGATCAGTCATTATCACAAGGCCATATTAACACCCGTATTCACAAACGATGCTTGCTTAAGAAAAGCAGCAAATCGAACGCACAGAGTTGAATAGACATCTGTGATTGGCTCGTGTGTCACCCTGTGCGTCCACGCGCACTGTGAGACCTCATAGTAATGTTTGTGAATACGGGCGTATGTAGCGCATGGTAATTTTCAGGTAACGATTTATAAATACTTACCTGCTTAGTAAGATAATCAAGAGTTACATAAAGGAAGTCCAGTTACAAAGGCTACTTCTCCTTCCATGTGAAATACTTGAACAAGCTTTTACAGACCACTAAAAATTACAGCTCACCCTACTTTAAACAATATGGATTTGTTTAGTTCAATAAATTAATCTTGACTATAACGGACTGATCCATTCAGCTATTATGATGCTGTGCTATACCGCAACGTTAACTAAAACGATGGTTTAACTGATCGTCACCGGCATCGCCGCAACCGGCCCGCAAGGTCTGCGGGCGGCGAGTTCGTGTGGTCGTGCCCGCAGCCAGATTAAACTATTGCACCTCACCGACATGTCGGTCGCCATGGTAACCGAAAACACACGACTTTCCACTGCTTCAGCTTCGAAATCCTCACCTTTGAAACCATAGACGCAAGGTCTATTATAAGGATTGTCGTGAGAGGAAAAATGCACGCTCGTGAGCTTATGAAATAGGTCGGTAAGGAACTGTTTGGTCTGGCACGAGTTGGTGACGTGTGGTGTATGATCTTCGCTAATTGGTGTTATGCGGTTGGTGTCATCATCAGGATTTCTTCGCAGCTCCATGAAATTGCTTTCTTGAAAAAGGATCACACTCTAAAGCAAACTTACATAAAACCATACGAGCAAATAAATACGAATTGAAACCTCCTCCTTATTTTAAATTGGTTATAAAATACTTGCAATGTTTGTTATTTCTGGCTTTTCTGGCTGGCTAAATGACATGATAGTTTTGACAAGCCGTTACTTATGCCGTCGTCGCTCTCGGTTAAACGGTATAGCCAGAAAGTATCGTTCAATGCAGCATTTAAGTAGCATCACCTTACCATCAAGTTGCATCACCTTAACTTTATCCGTAACTATATCTTTAACCAGTGTTTTTGAAGATGGTGCAACCCATAGACTATATGTAGTTGTTAAAATCCTTGACTGTACCATCTCTACATTATTTCTTAGACTTTTATAGTTATCTGTGACATCGGTAAAACTTGTCCCCTTGCCATCTTGCGATAGACAATTTTTGCACACGCGTTTGTAATCTATACTTCTATACTAATATTATAAATGTGAAAATAACTCTGTCAGTCTGTCTGTCTGTCTCTCCTTCACGCCTAAACTGAAACAGTTTTTGTCCCGGTTTTTTTGACAGGGACGCACGCGATAAAGTTTTTCTGACAAAATTCTACGCGGGCGAAGCCGCGGGCGGAATGCTAGTAAAAATTATAAAGAGATTTTTCACTGCACTAAACATAGACCTAACATCAAATGAAGCCAAGAATATCCCGCTAAAACGGTTTAGCTTACAATCGAAGGTACAGCCTAAGTCCTGTTGTATTGTGCACTTTAGCACCTGTAATGGTGGCCATTTTATTTATAACTCGAAAATTACACTGCGAGCATTTCATCGCGCTCGTAGATTGTATGCAAGCAGCTAAGGATGCTGTACTTCGCAATTATGTTTTGATATAGAGCTGTTAACACCGTTTGAACTTTAGTAGTAAATGACGTTGATTTGTTGTCACCGGATAGTATTTAATTGTGAAGAAACCCTAGACAGCTAGAGATGGCAATGTTAAGTTTGCCTTGCTATGCATAAAAAAAAGGATAGTAGGAACTCGTGTAACTTTGTTTAACCCTCGCTGTACGAGGTGGGGTGTGACACACCCCAGTCCTTTAAAAATAGCCACAATTTTAAAAATTTGCATGTGCTGAATTTGAAATTCTCAGTAGCTGGAATTATGACACTGCTGCTTCGATCAGCGTTGCAAAATCAGTCCAGCGGTAACTACCAACTGAGTTACATGCCTTTAAAGTGCGTGTGGGTGTCACACACCCCACCTGGTACGGGACGTTGTTAAAAAGTTTTTAAAAAAATCTAACAGTTTTGGTGCATTTTATATATTTTTAGCTTTGTCAATTGAATAAAATTCAATACAAATATTATTTTTCGTGATTTTTACGGTATCTGAAATTTTCAAGCACTTTTAGTCAAATGAGATGACTTTTAGTGCGAATCTGGAAGTTTAGTACTGAGATCCGAAGATGTATGTGAACATACACTTATGGGCTACAATTTATACTTGGTGATACAATTTATGGGCTACTGAAATGGAATAACATATTTTATAAATAAATAAAATTGTTACGCTCCCATTTTATGCATTGAGCATACTCATTTTCTTTCATCAGAATTGTGGTAAATTGAAAACCGATGATCAAAACAAATTTATACCCTTCCAGTTTTTAATTTACTTTTAAATTATAAGTAAATACTTGTACTTTATTAAATAAAAACGGTTGTCATAATTAAAGGCACTAATTAAAAATTATACATAGGAAACTGATTCCTAAATTACAAGAACAACGGAAATTGTGTCTTTTTGTTTTTTTATGATAAAAATGTTATAATACATATTTTCAGCTCAGAGCATTTCTTAAACCTAATTAACATACGTAAATAATCAATATTAAATATTAAATTCCACCTAAAAAAATGTTGAATGACAATTTTATCACTTTGTATATTGGGGTGTGTCATACCCCACCTGGTACGGGACGTAACTTTTAGTCACCTCGTACACGGAGGGTTAAAACTATTGAATCATTAAAAATCTATTGGTTTAACATGAACATTATATATATATATATATATATATATATATATATATATATATACTTATAATAAATCTGTAGAGAGGTCAAATTCTGTACATGAAATATATTTTCAAAATAACTATCAGAGGTGATTAGCGATCGACTGATGCCAAAAATGCAATCAGTAAAATTTTTGTCTGTCTGTCTGTCTGTCCGTCTGTATGTTCCTTATAGAAACAAAAACTACTCGACGGATTTTAACGAAACTTGGTACAATTATTCTTCATACTCCTGGGCAGGTTATAGTATACTTAGGAATTCCCACGGGAACAGGAATTAGCGGGAAAATCCTTTTGTATGAAAAATCTAAGCTGCTTAAGTTAGACGCTTGAAATTTAGCATGCAGGTACCTTAGTAAACTTAAAGCTTAGTTACAACAGGATATTGCAAAATTTCCACGGGAACGGGAGTTAGCGGAAAAAAAAATTGTATATATGAAGGGGGTACGGGATCCACGCGCACGAAGTCGCGGGCGGTCGCTAGTTACAGAATAAACCATTATTTCTTAACCAAAACCATAAGTTCTTCAAAACTCTATTTGAGGTCAGAGATAAACCGTTTGGAAGATTGTCAACAAAATTACCTACTTTATTACGATCAGTCACAACAACTAAACAGTCACAGACAATTTTTTGACCCTGAAACGAATTCACAAGAGTAACACGTAACTCCTAACGGTATCACTGGTGTTCTTTATAATCTATAAAGTCCGGTCGCCGATAGAATTTCGTCCAATGACCCAAGCAACCCATCCTTATCGCTTGCGTGTAATTATATTGCTGTCGCGCTCGCACACTCACTGCGGCCAGCCGGCCGTTGCACAGTCGCAGAAAAAGCACGTTTGCACACTGTCGCACTAAAACCATTATCTGTCACACTCACCCCAGCTCTTAACCTTCCATCCCCATCGTTCGTGACTGCATCCAGCAAATGTGTGTACCGCAAAGGACCGCAATGAAGATAGCATTGCCTGTATTAATTCATCTGGTTCATCTGGCACTATCGCCGTGTCCCGCCGCACCTTTGAACTAGTTCGCACGGGAAATAGCCTTAATTAGACAATGGGAACTATTTTTGGGATCTGATATGTAATATGGGCTACTGTAAGAAAATCGCCAGCGGAATTGGCTAAATTGTGTGGCAAAATTGACCTTATTACATTTTCATAAGGTTCTACAGCAATAAACTTGATATGCCGCCAATAATCGTGCACTAGACAAAACTACAGACTATAGACTTGCTGCATTTATTAACCATGTCATAAAATGTTGCAGTTTTAGCGAGATATGACGTTATCATTACTTTAGTATAATGTCCCCATTCTGTTCTACCGAAAAAGCCGAAATTTTCGAAAGGCATTTTCATATCATTTTATCTTTATCGATGTTAAAGGTGGTTCCTTTTGAAATTGCATTGCAAAATGTAACTTCGCCGGGTCATACAGATATAAGAGTTTCAGTATCATTTATTTATTTATTCAACTACCAGAATCCTATTTAGCTATATTATACTGAGCGTTAGTAACTAATTAATAATCCATGACTCGTAAATATTACAACAAAACCATTAACACTATAGCCAATAAGCTACGAAGTTAGTAGAGATCCGCGATTCTCTATTTTGTAATGAAAATCTTAAAGAACCTAAGTACTAACAGAAGCCGCCTCACACTTTATAGGGCTCCTATTCCAATACGATGGATCAAATGACGCAAGGGATGCGTCGTGATTAAGCCGCCATCCGTCAGACTGACGCTGGCGATCACGACTACGAGTAACGCTTCCTAGTGTACACCAGTAGATTATAAACTTATTATCTTACGTCACATCTATAACACTTATACCCGTATTCACAAACATTACTATGAGGTCTTACAATGCGCGTGGACGCACAGGGTGACACACGAACCAATCACAGAGCTCTATTCGACGCTGTGCGTTCGGTTTCCTGGTTCACTTAAGCAAGCATCGTTTGTGAATACAGGCGTAAGTTTTATTGACTGTGAACTGGCCATCTTGTTAAGCGACAATAGCCCAGCAGTGTTAGTATCGGACTACCATAAAAGTCCTTTTCACAATCAATCAGTCACAGATTGTTCTTCACAGGGAACAAAAATCAGTAAGAAAGCATAACCAGAATGGTTATTTTTGGTTTAGATGTCGCCGTGGTATTTGCATCATAGGTTCTGTGTGATCTAAAAGCCTAACAAAAGCTTTGTCAGAAGCGTAAACTTTGAAAAAGTATTTTTATCAATGGACGGAAAGTAAATTTTCTATGCCTCTAAGTTATAAGTTACCTACCTACAAAATTTCTCAACACCAAACTGCATTACATAACAAAATCAAATTGAATCCGATAGAGCTGCGAAAAGGCTGTAATAACTAATCATAATATTCAGATATCATTCTCTTATGAACCGGTAATAACCCGTTGCAAGTGGCATAAATCGCGGGTAGTATACGAAGTGCAGCTGGATCGTGCGCGGACGCATCGACTGACGAATGGCGGTAGTGGCCGTAATCAATGAGGATGCATTCCGAAACGAAGCGATGTATAACCATAGGGATAGACTGAGTGACTGTTTATTGCACACTTAATAAATGAGATACTTACGAAATAGAGCAACCTTTAAAACGTACATGATTTATTTATCATTAAAGAAGTCGTCGTCGTCGTTTCAGCCAAATGTTAAACACTATTACTGTTTTGTATGAGCTAATGTTATGAGCTAAAATCTTTGCCGCTTTGAACATGTTACGAGAAAGTGTAGCAACTGCAACTGATTTTAAGCTAAATTCTATTTAATTCTATTTTTAGTGCCAAATAAATATTGTTTCTTTCTTTCTTTTAAATAGCGTAACAGCAACATGATTTTTCATAGTTGCTACTAGAATTCATCAACAACTTAAGAGCATTTGACGCTTTGTAAGTACTAATTTAATAAGTCTACACAAATAAAGATAATTTTGATTTTGATTTCAACAGCCCTTTACAGCCCACTGCTGGACTATGAGCCTCCTCCTCCTACTAGAATTATGTGAGTATAAAATGTTTTTTCACGCGCAGCTAGTCCCCTGATAAGCAAGTAATGCCTCTCATTTCAAAAAGCTTCGTTTATCTTAATAAGTAACCCGGCAATGCTCACGCTCTCTGAATTAATATTTCGCATTAGCCGTGTACCGTAAGTGCGAGTCGTGCGCCGATAGCCGGACGCTGCATCAGCGCCGAGACAGACAGCAATCTGAATAATTTGTTCCGAATCTAACAGTTTCTTACCATTTAGAAGGGGTTTGAGGATGTTATTTGAAGAAAAAAGGGCATTTAAGATGAGAACCAAATCAGCGACCTTATGCTTGCTGGACGATTTAATCCTTATGCTAAAGAGATAATTAGTATGGGATATTTATAGGGCTTAATTCATTTTTTATTAGAAACGGGAAAAGCGATAGTTTCAATGCTTTACGCTTGCTGGATAACTGCTATAAATATAGAGCTGCAGAGGTAAGGATTGTCCCGAAGTGGATTCAAACCTGCAACATCAGTTTGGTAGTTTAACGCGCAGACCACCGATTTTAATTTATATGAAGAATCAATCGATGTATAGTGTGCACTTCCATACATGCCCATACTGATTAATTGCCCGACTAAACTATCAGCCGACAAAAAGTTTGGAGTCTGCACCTAGGCTAAATATTGAAGCCAATTAATGAACTTCAAACTGTACCATCAACATTCAATTTTCTAATCCGGATCGTGCATTTGCCGGTCTTGATTCAGGACTGAGACTGACTCCACTTAAACATAGTCTGATTGATTAACTGCCCACGATGCGAGTGCACTGGGCAGACACACGATCTACACCCGTTTGTAATGTTTGGATTGCTCGTCCATACAAACGTTTGCTGTTGAAAGGATGTGTTTGTGCATAAATATTAACATACATAGATGGCACTTTTTTTTTTCAATAATATGCAAAGCGCTTTCGTTTTGCCTTGACTGCTCTATTTGAGATATTTATTACCAACTTCACCTGAGATGAAGACTTACTTCAATAGAATAAGACAACTACTTAAACATCTCATAAAATTTACTTCTCAAGTGACTCGAAGCCGCATTCAGACTGACGTTGTAATCCGTTACGAACCGCTTGTTTTCAGAAAAGTAAAACAAACATTTGCAAAGTCACCACATCAACAAAGTTGCTTGAAACTGATCACGTTGTTTCCCAAGCTGGGTCACGTTGCAAATTGCCCGGGCCTGAGCCTGGACCGTCATTTTACGACATGAAGCCATCCAAAAGTCCTGAGAGAAAGTCCTAGAGGCAGTAACAAATTGGCCGCGCGCGCAGGTTGCGGGGTCGCATGTGTGCGCGGTAGGGTTGGCAGAAACAGCAAGTTCTTTGGCGACATGAGACTTATATTGCTAGTTTGCTACACATATACGAAAACATGTAAATGGTGTATAGTTTCTTAAGCAGTGGTTATTAGTCTGTTATTGTTTCACTGTATGTTTTCCGAATGAAATAAAATAAATATTAGACTGGGTTGCAACAACTTTTTTTTTTTTTTTTCATTTATTGGGGTCAACAAACAGTTTACACAATGAATGCTTATGAGCTATATACAATTCTTACTTAGATAATTGTGAAACCAACATAGTTAACCACATATTACTATAAGAGTACTTAATTAGTAAGTTGAGAATTTTAACTTTAACCAACGTCAAAAATCTGTTAAACTCCATACAAAAAACATTGGTAACCGATAAAGTTACGGTTAAAGTTAGGTGGCCCAACTCAGCCTTAGTAGAGCACCATATTATTATCAGTCGCTAGTTCTTTAATAGAATCTTAAATAGGCCAAAAGACCAGTGGTGTTGACAATGAACTGCCAATTCGAGAATCGTTAGTTTGAGAATTGGACTATTGTTGAGGTGATGGGTACAGCAAAAATTCGTATGAAATACTATGGAAATCGAGATTTATGAAACAGATTACCAATATACCTGATACTTCCTCTGAAAATGCACAGTTCAGTTATAAGGTCAAATTTTGAAACACGTCAGAAAGCTTAAAAATATGGGAATAGAACATTCCAGAAACTTTGCGCATCGAAATACGAGTACCACAATATCAAATTCAAATATCTCTCGATATTAAATTAACAACCCTATCAGAGTGCGCGTGAGTGGACGCGAGCGCAACCATTCGTCTTGTTTAGCTGAATTTGACTTCATAATTGTGCTGCCTTTATTGTGGGCTAATAACGCAACTTGACTAATGCTAGAATAGCGATGCACGTAGGAACGACAAATTATTGCTCTGCTCCACAATCCACATCTAGTTTTGCAGAAATCATTTTAGCTTGGAAAATAATCGCAGGTGTTAGATACTTTTTCTACATTTACATTTTTATTCGTGCAAAATGAAAGCGAATAAATAAATATTATACACTCACATCAAATAATTTTACTGTATTGTTTTTTCTATGTCACATTTACCTAACTATTTAATCTTTTTCTTTTCTTATTTAAATCTAATATTCACTCCAGTATCTTTGAATGAAGAAAGGTTTTTAAATATTGTTTATTACCTACTTTCAGCAAAGGTTATTCCAACTGAGATAAAACAAAGCGATTTGCAACAGTTTAAAAAACAATTCAGACATGACCTAGACAGGCCGCACCCAAATGATAACAATGTCCTTTCCAAAGGCTAAACCTTTCATTACCGGTTTCAAAGAAACACCGCGAGCATTACCATATGAATCAGGCACTTCCGGTGCGCGATGAAACTATGAAAGACAATGCAGCGTCCGGCCCACACTTACAAGTCAATCGTTATTCGTGCGTAGGCGCAGCCGCGCCCAGCGTGTTCACAAGTCCACTCTTTGGTTTTTTGTTTTGAAATTTAATGTACCTTTTAATATGCATTCAGCTTTATTTAGAGCCACATCACACTGCTATTTTTAGCATCGGTTCGGCGATCGGCGACTTTATCAATCGCAATTTTATTGGTATCGAAATCGCCAGGAATCGCCTGTTTTCGCGAGTGTTGTCGCTGCGTCGAGTTCCCAAAAGCGATTCTACCACCCCGCAATATAAAGTGTGCGGTATGGAATTTATGGTCGCTGTATTCTAAATCGCCGATCGCGAGATGCACGCTTGCCAATATTTTATTAATTACTACGTATTGTAAACAACGCTATGCCTGCCTCTGTGTGACGTCACACATAACTAGTGTAAGTACTACGTCTCTACGTCGAATGTTGAAGAAGAATGAGTGCTGTGGCTCTTAGTCAATTAAAGTTCGTTTCAGCCAAATGACGTCCACTGAAAGATCCAATTTTTTAAAGTCATTCGAGACTTTTGCATAGAGCTGTATGGACGTTTTGTAGTTTTTAGCTTTAAATTTTACATTTTAACAAAGAATTTAAAGTGTTTCATACTCGAATTCAATGTCTAATCCTGAAGCCTATAAAATCTTGCACGTTGTGCAACTTGAGCAAAACGTAACTGAACTTTGATAAGGTATTTGTAAGCTTAATGCGTGTTTCCTTAATTGAACAAAAGCCAAGTGGGTGGTTAAAAGTTGGATTGCGTACTTCGGTATAACCTTTTAAAGTTTGAGTATTGTTAGTGAGTGTGTTATTATTATAGAAATAGAAAAAACCTTATACAAAATGTTACACATAGTTCTTACGCTGTTAACAAAACTCAAACGATGGAATGTTCTACCATCCGGAACCATGCCTATGATGAAATTTAAGAAATTTTGTTAGAATTATGAAGACTCTTCATAGATAGCTAGGTATAATTTTCGCTGTTATATTATCCTTTCCAACCAATCCTTTATATCTTGGATGGTGTTGGTAGGTAACAAGAAAACGTTTAAAAATTGTTTTCAAATTTTGTCGTCGTGGATAAGAACTAGAAAATAAATGTTCACCGTAGAGACAGCAATGCAATGGTATTATGTAGCAACAAGATAAGCCAATACACATCGATACTAAATTTACTAGTCATGATACTGAAATACAGGGTGAAATAAAAATTTTGGCTTCTTTTTAAAATAATAAGACTCTACTCATGATACCTACATTGCACAATCCCCAAATATGAGACATATCCAAGGTTTCTGGTGTCATTCCGGTCAGAAAAACGAACTAGAAATTAATAAATAATGACATAATACTAACAAACAAACAATATTTCAATTAATATGCCCTTACTGTTCTATCCGGGCTGTAGTACAGTGTATCAAGTAGTTGCAGACAGTGTGTCTGGCCCGCGCTCATTTGTCCGGCGTAATTGCACCGCCACTCGGTCGCGCTATAATTTATGCGGACTCAGGCTGTCTGTCCACTGGAGCGGAGAATAGATGAGCGGTAGCGGAGAGTAGTACTCAATATTATCCAAGTTTTCTTATATCTCCGCTATGTTCCATTGGACACGAATTTGTAAACTCATTTTCGCACACACGTACTAATTCATAATTTAAATGGCAAGCATCCTTGCTTGCTTCGATAACACGTAGAAAACTGATTAATGGAAACGGGGAAAACCATGCTATAATATTTGATCACTCCGGCCACCTACCTCCTACTATTTACTCACTCAGAATCAATGGACAAACAAAACCCGAAATAGCTTCGAGTCTCAGTTTCTTCTTTCCACTACGTTGCCTTACTAAACAATGGAATATTCCGCTACTCCTCTCCGCATTACACTTACCCCGGTAAGAGAGAGTACGGTAGAGAGGAGTACTGCTGCCTCAATCAGCTCAATGGACAGGCAGCCTTATACGGTCTCAAGACCCGCTCAGAGAAAGCATATTGTCTAGGACTCTGTAGGAGTCTCGAATTTGGGACGAGTGGGAGCGGGTCAGTGACGTGGGTCTTACTTTTTGTCCCGAGGATTTTTAATAATTAGCTTATTTAAACTTAGTTTGGGTGATGCCAACAATTTATAATAAACTTAGGGGCCAATGGGCCAACCCAGACAAGACATAAAAAGTCTGGTTTTAAGACAACAATGTAAAAGTCTTGCACTCACTTGCATTAATTTTTGGGTGCGATATTTGACGATTTGTACCTAAGCACTATTATTATATTTATGTAAATAAAGAAATTTTCCGTGCCGAAGCCGTGTGGTGACGGCAGAGTAGAATACATTTGTCACCAACCCCTACTCTTCCCGCGGGTGTCGTAAGAGGCGACTTAGGGACTACACATCAAACAGAGAATGGGCAGCAGCGCTCTCTGAAAAACATCAATCTTTTAAACTGCGATCTCCAACCCGCCTGCCAAGCGTGGAGATTATGGCAAAACCCTCCACTATAGTGGAGGAGGCTCATAGTCCAGCAGTGGACTGTAAAGGGCTGTTGATGAAAGAAATTTTCACTTTGAATTTACAACAAAATAATGATCTCCAGAGCTTTTACTAAAAATATACGCTTATTAATTGATGCAGCAATTATTTCATATTTATCTCCACTATTACAACATGAACCGAGTAACTCTGCTTTACATTCCTTAAACGGTCTGACATTTTTATAGTTGGCAAGTTCTCACACCCACACGCCCATTGTTCCTCTAAATGTTATTTAAGAAACGTTTCATTCCGCTAAATGCAAATGATTTGTTGGGTTTCATAATTTTGATTTAATAAGCCATGAACTCGACAGCAAAATAGACTGCACTATTATGAAATATAGCTAAAATGGCCGTCAAAAAATGGACTACACGTAAATATCGTGATCGTGATGATGACCTCTCCCAGGTATTTGATCGATATCATTGTGGTCCACTCTACCTTGAAATCATTGGCATCTGTTGGATTTGTCTCATGACTAGTCTTACATGTATTAAAAGGATGCCAACGATGTCTAAGTCACCCGGTAGATATTGTAATATACGAGTAGTCTTATTACCTATCTATCACATAGACGGACAGAATAGACCACCACAGATGGTATTGAACTTAAAAACGACTCCATATTTTTGTAGTAAACTGTCCAGCAAAATTGTTCTCTGCCAGAAGTTGGTGTCAAAGTTTGCAAAAGTTGTCAATCTTACTCAATAGAAAGTAACTAATAAAATGTAGACTCTACGATAGTGACTCATAAAGATTGTAAGGAGTGTATTATAGATTTATAGATCTTGATGTTATAGATATGGCAATAGAGTCATGTTTAAAACAATAAACGTATTCACACCAGAACACAAACTTTCGTTATAGGTACCTATACCTACACACGAATTAAAATCAAGGCTCTTCTGACTTTACTAATAATTTCACTACGTTCGCATAGTAAGATAGGAAACCATTCAAAGAGTGACTCACCGCGCTGTGGGCAGCGAATGCAATATTGGATCCAATCGCGAATTTATCACTTTACGCTGTAATTGAATAACTATTGACTATTCCGGCTAGGGTTGCCAGGCGTCCGGCTTTAGCCGGACATGTTTGGCTTTTTAGGGACTTGTCCTCCCAAATATTGCCTTGTCCGGCCTGTCCGGCTTTTGTTAGGCTTTTTATTTTGTTGCCGCGCCAGGCGAAAGTCGAGCCACAGAATCATAAATGAAGCGCACGCATCAGGATGTTGGTGACCGATGATAGTACTCACTGATTTTAGGGTAAAATGTCCGGCCAAATGAAGCACAAAGTCCGGCTTTTGTGATTTTGGACCTGGCAACCCTAATTCCGGCCTAATAAGACAAGGTACAGGTACAGTAGATGTGGTCGAAGTAGGATTACAAGCTATATAAACTATGTTTTAATTTACTGTTACTTGCTAGCGATTTGCTTGTGAATAATCATAATCATAAGTGCCACTTGTGGTCTAAACTGAATAAATATTTTTGATTTTGGTTTTGAATAATTCGGGTAATTCGGTTATTGATTGGCATTTGTTTATTTAGATGTAGAAATTATCGTTTATAGATTTTCTATACGCATCTCACTTTCCTGTAAAAAGTAATGACAGCTTAATTAGAACGACCCTCTTTATCCTACCATGTCTGATGTGTTGGTTATGCATTTAAATCTAAAGCCTTGGAAGTATACATACCAAGACACCAGATATAAACATCAATGATCATATCATTACTAAACATTTAATAACAAACGTTACTGTAATCGATTACATTATGAGTCTAATAAGACATGGTATAAATAATGGATTTCCTCCTGCGCTTGTTCCGTCGTGTCCACGTGATTTAGAAGGTGAGAAAACAACTGTGACAATTTTGATTTAGCCATCGCATAAACAATGACTCATTGATCGTTTAACACTATTTAATTATAAAATATAGCCAATAGATTCGAGATAAATGATGTTGAAATGTAAATTATCGTGTTAAGTGACGTGACAATGGGAGAAGCGATGCTGCCGTATTTAGCTTTGAAGCCACTGTTAGTGTTCACAAGCAATTTATTTGAACGAAGACGTATTTTGAATGGTTAGAATTTTAATCTCAAATCAAAATTCCAAAGTGGGAATTTGATACACCAACAACCAGGGTCAATACTTCTCCGATTCACAATAATATCTGCTACGCATTTTTTTATAATTTTCGTAGCTATGTCAAACTTTCATCAATTTTTGACGTAGTCAGTCTATCTTAAGAGAAGAAGAAGACCGGTCACCAATCTGAAATTAATGTAGTACTGCATAGAAATAGAGAGGAGATCGTGATCTTTGGCGCTTGAAGATCTACCATTTTTCAATTGAGACTTCGTATCATTGAATCAACCAATTTTGCCGATTCTCTACATGTGATATCTTACAAAATAGATGACAAACATTTTCAAAATCATTCCATTCTACTCTTTCCTCCAATAGAATTTAGAACAAGTTTCGTGTGCGCCACTCGTGCGCACCGCTAATTGCGGCCGGCTGCGTACGTGTGATGCGTTATCCGAGCGTTCCCAGCGCAGGCAGTGGCCGGCCCGCGATGGTCATCGCTGTCGCCACGACTGTACACTCATGCATAAGTGATTTAAGTTTTATTTCCTTTTTTTGTTGTTCGTTAGTTTCAGCCAAATGACGTCCTATGCTGGACAAAGGCCTCTTCCAAAGATTTCCATATAATATTAGTTCTGCGCTCCAGCATCCAGTACGCATCCAGTAAGGTACTTCCTACGACCTTCACCAGATTTTTTTGATAATGTGGAAGGTTTTTTTTCCACCACGAGAAAGCTCTTGGCCTGCATCACATCTGATGGAAAGTGATTCAGGCAGAAAGTGCAAGCGAGCTTCACCCGGAATCCACAACCACAGAGGAACGCTATCTTACCTCCGACTACCGAAACACAGCAAAGCTGTTTTTAAAACCCAGCGATATTTGGTTCTATTTACACTCACCTTAGCTGGACCCAGGTCTCAAATAGTCTAATAGTCTGCGGGTAGAGTCAACTACAGAAAGTAGGTATCCTTTGTTACAGATGGATCGATGGGATTCAAGTAGGTACCATTATTAATATCATCATCATCAGGTCATTTAGTCTCTACTGCATGAGCACAACCTTGTCTAATTTTCCAGTGCAAATGGAGGATTTGACCTACACTCCTCACCTTGTTACTTTTCTACACCACAGTACACCACGACGTGATATATTATGTTTTTAGCAAACGTTCTGAGGAAATTTAACCTTAGATAAGGATGTTTTGTCTTTTAAGTTGATGATTTACCACTATCTTGTGCGCGATGTCCACATCTTTTCCTTGTTCCTACAAAAAAGATAATTTGGCCAGAATTAGCATAAGAGATCAGATCTCATCATTTGTAGTATAATTTTCCGTAATAGTGTCAAGTTCGTACCTAAGTAAAAAATTCAGGTGACATACCATAACAAACCTTGAGTTGCAAGTTCAAAAACCTTACTGAAAATTAGATTAAAATAGCACATAACAAATAGTCTTTACTTTGAACTACAAAACATTGACCCATCAACGGTAAAATTTTCCTCGGCTCTAACAGATGGGAATAAGGATCAAAGTAACTCACCACTCCCTGAAGATGTTAAGCTGGATCACGTTTGCGCGTGCGTGTAATCGTGCGCAGATCGGCTGACGTGCGCGAGAGAGACGGCAGATACAATCGGTTCCCATGGACGAGCGGTGAACTTCCGAATCTAGACTTCCTTGCGTCAAATAAGGTAATTCCCTTTCCAATGTAGGGCTTATCTGACGATAAAAAATTATCTAATGTTTAGGTCAAGTCATAGTCTAAGTGAAACCTACCATTTCTTGAAGTCTCAAGATGGATTAACTCTATTACAATTACTAATTGATTAAATTTACAAGTTACAATGATCACTTGTGCTAGAATATCATTCATTGTAGATAGCTCTTGGAAATTTTATTGAATCGGCACGATAACAATCGATGACAATTACATTTATGCGATTGAGAATGTTCTACTAAACGATGTCACAGTGACCCGTCAATGAATAGGATCAACGTTTATAGCAGCTAATTACTGGACCATTAGCACCTAAGGCCGTCCTGCTTTTTTCATCTGACTTTCTTCTCATGGTAAGTAAACAGGACATCAAGCAAGAGGGTCGTCCTATGCTACGTTTCCAGGGAAATGTCTCACGATGCTTCAGAATAATTTTCTTTTGTGCAAAGCAATCACTTTCCAAAGAAGTACTAATTTGGATTAAACTTCTAAAAAAGCAGAAACATCCAGCGGCTCAGCTGATCGCCATTAACTTGTTACAGCGGAGTGAGGGGCGACTCACTGTCAACCCACATCTCCACGTGACAACATTATCTGGACTGTCTGTGGATCAAGTGATGAGATTTTCCTACAGATATTATAAAATGATAACTGTTTGTTTGTTCATTACGTTTTACACTTAAGCTACTGAACCACTGATGAAATAAGGTACATAGTAAGTATGTACTCATAAGCTAACTAGCAGCCGCCCGCGACTTCGTGCGCGTGGCCGAGTTGAATTTTGCAAAATCCATTCTTAGTGAGCTCCTACGTTCTAAAAGAAACCCCCATGCAAAATTTGAGACTCCTAGCACTTGTAGTTTTTGAGATTTCGTGATGAATGAGTCAGTCAACCAGTAACCTTTCGCTTTTATAGATACAGGTTTTGTTTGATCTTAAAGCTCTTTTGTAGGCCAAGTGTGACCAGAATCAACTCTATCACTAGCAGCAGCATCAGCAGCGTTACAGACATATTTTTTAGGTATTGCCGTAAATTATGAATCGTTACTGCTCTTAGCTTAAAATCTCAGAAATCTAGATCTGATTACTTTGTTTTCTAATGGAATTAAACAAAGTCAGTGAAAAGGACACGTGGTATTATTGCTGCATTATTTACATACTTTTATCTTTTAAACCCATGGAAATTCCAAAAAACATCATCATTATGAAGATACTTTGACTAAACATTTGATTGTTCCTATTCTTTTCCCTTGTTATGAATTGGAATCTGCCCTAATTATTGTGACCAAGATGTTTTCAAGGCAAGAGTGAAAAGCTAAACACTTTCAAGACACTTTCACATGTTACATCGGATTAGTTATTCATACTAATCAATGAAACCAAACGCAAATAAACAAAATCTTCTTACCTATGAATTTTACACCAATTTCGAAACTGCATAATAAACAGTGCATTGAATCACAAATAAAGTCCACATACACTCCTAATAGAGCTTTAATTCTGCGGCAAAGGCAACCAATTACTGCATATTGTCAAAGTCGGCCGACAGAATCACGACATTGCGTCGAGTCGAGGGATCTTGAGCGATGAAGACTCGCAAAACAGGGATGAGGAGGCTACTCCAATAATTCTACGAATTCTATAATCTTGAATGACAATTGAACTATATAGCATTATTGAGTTCATTGCAAATAAAGGCGATTATGAAACTAGATATTTAAGTAACGACCAAATACCATTATGCAACAACATAATATTATAATCTTCTTAAAAAGTATTTTGAGTAATTTGTAACCAATGCGGTCACATATATCCCTGATGCCAACTATTAAGACATACGTATCAAACGTATCTAGAAATCAACGTATCTAACCATAGAGGTCAAACGTATCTAAATCAGACTGGTGCGGTGATGGTGCCACGAAAGCAAGGATGGCATGTCATAACTAGGCGATTTTAATTTTTTATGTCGCCAAAGACTTAAGTCACTAAATTATAAGCTCGACTCAAGCATACGAGTAAATAGACTTATGATAGGTACGATGAATTTCAATATTTAGCCCAATCACAGAATGAAAATCGAGACTTGAGTGTTATTCAGAAATACCAACCTCAGCATTTACCGTCGAGATATTTCCAAGAATAAGGCTGAGTTGCACCACCTAATTTTGACCGTAACTATGACGATAACCGGTGTTTTTGTATGGAGTTTGCCAGATTTTTGACGTTTGTCAAAGTTAAAGAAAGATGGTGCAACCCAGCCTAACTCTTTAGATTCTACAGTACCTGCTTCATATTTCGATGGTGGCATCGTGTTGTTTGTTGACGAAATACAAAGGAGTGTAGATATAATTGCACCTATCACGTCGGCTGGTCGTGGGCATGTTGAATACCACGGGTTACAAATGATCGGTGACATTTGCTGAAGCGACTGCGTGTCCCCTGCGGAAGACATGACTCTGAACATTAGCACGAATGAGTATGCGAATATTGAAACTACGACAAAACTTAGTACACTCACCAGCATATTAAACCATCGTTTTAATTGCAAAAAAAAACATCACAAAGTCATTTATTTCATAGGCTTCGTCGCTTTCATTCACACATAATGTTTTAGTGATAATAACCAAACTAAGGATTACGTAAGATTGTCTGATTCCCCGATCTGTAGTCACAAATACCTACAACAAAACAGTAAATGCTAACAATAAAAAAACAATACTCATATTGAACTTTGGTCAAGAATCACAACACTCTAGAATACTGTACAAAAATATACCTACCTATAGGAAAATATCGGATCTATGACATTGACTGCTTGTAACATTGTCAAAGGCTATACCGATGTTAATGAACAATACCCACAGCAATTATGCTGTGGACTGACGCAAACCGGGGGCAGGGGGCAAGCGACATCCATAACTCTTCCGAAGAATACTGCGAGCCACAGAGTAAAAACCACCTTTGCGTTGGAGACCGGTTTTTCACAGATAACAGTTGACAACCGCGCGGGGTTTTTAGTCTGTGGGCATATGGTAAGGTCAAGTAATACCTGCACGCGCTCAGACGGAGGGCAAACCGCTGGGTCGTAGGTCATGGGGATTAAGGTCGGTGTACATTGTCATGCAGATGTATGCTAAATACTTTTTGTCCACGCATTGTCTGGTTGTCATGTCGGCGATGTTTTGAACAGCTATCGGGTGGTCGGTAGGCGTCGGAGTATTGGACGTCACGTTTGACGAAAAATATTGTTTTGCATAAAGCAGGTAGATATTTTGTTTGAAGTATTCGTAAATGTTGATGACGGCTTTGTTTTGCGCTCTAGCTTGCAAAACCCAAAGTTACGGGATAGTATTTTTTTATCTACAACAAGGAAGCTCTTGGCCTGCATCCTATCATCCATTCTGGACTCCATCTCTGATGGAAAGTGATGATCAGGCCGAAGGTGCCAACATTATTGTTATGGCGACAGACTTAGGTAATATTGTGGTAGCTAGCCAGGTGGACAGAGCAGTATAAATAAAGAACCCTGCAAGGGGCAAATTTTGGTGTGTTGAACAGGTTTCACACCTGGCAAAAAATTGTTTCGAGTAAAAAGAATCAAGCCAATGTCGAAAGTTATCTATCAAGAGAAAGTGTTATTTACGAGGCATGATGTCTCGTAGACCCCTGAGCCATAAAACTCATAATAGACATTACACAAACAAGAGTTACTACTGGTAACTGATTGTTAAGAGGTGTGTCGTTTACGGCCATTTTATTTGTTTACAAGGCTATAAAGTTTACTATTAGGTACGTAACGCATACCTAAAATTTACACATTTTACCACACACACAAAGTGTTTGTTTTAACACTTTGGAGTTTAATAAGAAGCTATTTAACTACCTACCGTTTTTATAGGCTTTTTATTTCACCTATAAATCTATGCCAGTATTTTAACGATTGCAGAAAATAGTGTATGTATAGGTACTGCAGTAAAAATAAATAATTTTAAACGTAGTTACAATAACAAGTTAGCCAAATAATAACTGTCAGATAAGAAATAAAATGAGCAAAATTATAGGAAACCAAACACAAATGCACCGCAAACCGCCGTGCTTTGGCAATAAATCCATAGACAAACGTCCAATTTCCTTGTTTTGTCGCGTCTTCAAATCTAGGGTGTTATTCTGGA
Source organism: Ostrinia furnacalis (assembly GCF_004193835.3). Taxonomy (NCBI): domain Eukaryota; kingdom Metazoa; phylum Arthropoda; class Insecta; order Lepidoptera; family Crambidae; genus Ostrinia; species Ostrinia furnacalis. Next base: position 277,031 of record NW_021132019.1, read on the forward strand.
AGCACTATAAAAACGTTTTACCCGACTGCGCCACAAGGAGGGTTATGTTTTTAAAAGTGGTGGTGTTGGTCAGACGCTTAGCTCACTAGCAAAAATATAATTTGTGTCAGTAGGTAGTTCGGGTACCTACTACGCTTGAATTCAAGCACTTGAATGACTTATTTTAAGTGTTTTAAGCGCTTTGGAGTTTGGACTAGCTCTGTAAGTTACAAGGGTTCTGTACATAAATTAGTACATAGTGGGGAAATTAAATGCCTTAAAGTATTACATATCTGCCAGTCAACAACATACGAGTAGAACAACAAACATTTGTGTGGATGAAGAACATAATCCCTTTGAAAATGTGTTCAGGTGGGTATTCTCAGATGGTTGAGGCTGGGAGTGCAAGTGTTCCCCAGTCGATGAAGCACATGATGAACTGACTTATTTTGAAGTCGTTTTTTGGTTAACTATTTCTATTGACTTAAAAGTGGTGTTCGAGTGTTTCAAGAATAGACACCCGTTTATACAATAATATTATTATTATTACATTACAGTACGATAATACGGGAATAATAGGCGGTGACCGCAGCAGGATCGCGTAATAGCAGTTCACCTTGTACAATGATGGTACGGACACCAGCACATCAACCTAACACAAAGTTCCTACGTAGATTTTAAGCCTTATTGTTATTTTGTATATGCGCAGTTTGTGAATCTACGTGGTATTCCCTCATTTCATACTGCTGAAGAAGGGACTCTGTTCTCTCCCGGCTCGTTGGTCAAACTGGTAAGCAGTCACTACATCCCCCGATGTAGTGACTGTAGGTAAAAGAAGGTTAGACCTCTTGCCAGTGCTAGAGACAGACAAAAGACCATAGAGGTAGAGATCAGGCAATGCTAAATTAACGTTTGATCCTTTGTTACGTTCTGACGGAAAAACCGTTTTTTACAGGTATAAGTTACTAATATAACTACGTTTGACCTCTGACGCTTCCGATCGTCACTTAAATGTGAGGTGTAATGATAAATGCATGATAAATACATGCTTTTACTTTGTTATTACCTTTTAAATTTTAAATCACCCGAATTGTGTGGTGCTGAAAGAACATTTCACTTCTTTCATCATCAGCCTCCTAAAATATACCTCATATAATCGCCGACTAACTAGACTAAATAGGTAGGTACTTCACTTTTTACGCTTAAGTGAGAAACCGAAATTTGAGTAGGTATATATTTGCAGAAAATTCCTGCCAAATACCTGCCTTGTTATGCATTAAAAAAAAATCTTTAAACGACTCAAAACTCATTGATACCTAATAAGGAAACCACTTTGGTAAAATACCCAGCTTCCCAAGCGCTGGTTTTTATTCTGAATTGTTTATGTATGAAGGTGTCAAAACACAGTCCTGCCCACAAATTGTTCTGAGCACTTAAGGGCATCTATTTGAATACCTACATTCGGTCTATTGTGCGGTCAAGACCGCTTTTGGTATCAAAGCTTCGCCAATATAACTCTTAAGTCTTTAACATAAGGTGCAACATATACCAAGTGTTAATAACAGTCCAGAGACCAAACCCCAGGCTTTCTGGATTAGATTGTTCCTGCTCAGATAGCCTTCTATGAAGATTTATTACTTGAGCATCGAGCTATTGAATTTTAATGGTTATTATTCAAAATATCCTATTGTTCTTAAAATTTGCCCGTTCCGCGGATATTGTTTGCGGTGAGACGCACGCGCATGTAGATTTGTGAGCCACTTTGTTGGTATATAGAACCAACACGGGCGACCATAATGCATGAGATCCATTTATATAGATTTCCACGTAATTTGTTGCAGTTGGAATTTCCTAAATCGTTTATTATTCTGAATTTTACAGAATATTTATCCTGCTTCTATTTTCTTACTTCGTGCTTCGTTGTAACTAAATAGAAGTACACATTGCAATAATGAGTAATATGTTTTATGAAAATGTTCCTAGTTCACAACGCGTCCTTACTTTTCCAAGCAAAGTTATTCCTTTAACAGTGAGTTACAGTGTTCACCCTAACAAAATTGACATTTGACCTGACTATTGCTCATTGTTTTCTCAAACACCAAATATTGAATAAACCTAGATCCAATCCCTCAACTGTGAGAATCCTCAAAAGTTCACGGAGTAATAAATTTTAAGGAAGCGAACCGACAGCTTGATCCATTGCAAGGCAGTTGATAAAGCAGCTGCTAAATGTCGGACAGCGCTTTAGGAATCGCCAGCAGACATCTTCAGCGCTTGAAGACAATACCAATGGTGGGTACAGTTACGAGTACCTTTCTACACCTGTCGGGGCCGGCACCTGAATTATTGTAGCTCTTGAACCTTGCCAATTCTGTGAGAAAAGTTAAGACCTTTGGGATTAGGTGTGACTGTGATGTTTAGTTGGATCGCCAACAAGGTTTGCCTATAAGTTTATAAGAATTCCGTTCATAAAACATCATAGGTATATTTTGAGCTGTGTGTGTGTGTATGCCTGAGAATGCAATTGTGAATTAAATGATTAACACCAAAACCCTAATAAAACAGTTCTTTAAAAACTCTAAGATTATCCATTTAACCATCCTTATTAACCTACTAAGACGATGGAGAAACATGCTTTGACAGATTATTAAAAATAATAACTTACTCTAATTGATTGATGATTGCAAACTATGCAATTGAATAAATAAATAAAAAACCGTATAATGGACAATAGAACCTCCTCCTTTTTTGAAGTCGGCTAAAAAGGGTCTGCTTTTACTGCTACTTCTTTGGCAATATTAAATTTAAAACAGTATTAGCCCTATTAGCTAAGGCTAGAACACTTTCATCACAACCGTAGCCGGGTACATCTCAATACGGCAACTGCCACGATTCTTTATATCAACGTAGGGTTGAAATCAGACAGTCAATTTTTGTCTAAACATTCAGGATAAAACTATGAGTAAAAAAATGTTATTAAATTAATGAAAACCTGTTCATTTACTTTTTACGGTGTTATTTTTGAGTTATACCTAACATGTCTCTAACGCTCATATTCACAAACGATGCTTGCTTATGTGACCCAGAAAATCGAACGCACAGCTTAGAATAAGCTCTGAGATTGGTTCATGTGTCACCCTGTGCGTCCACGTGCACTGTGAGACCATGAGGTCTCATTACTATGAAGTAATGTTTGTGAATAATGGCGTAAGACACACACCGGTTTGTAGTTACAGGCCTCCTCCAACTGTCCCCAAAGCATTGCTTTCTGCATTTAATTGTCCAGTAAAGCTGATATTAGACAAGTATCATATTTCCTTCAACTTCCCATTTTATGTTGGACATCCCTTTCCGACCTTAAAAATAATATACTTTTGTCCTTTTAAAAGAAAATATTGCAATACAAAAGGGTCTCCAATATCTTGAACGCAGCCCTAAACCATGTAATCTGGTGCACTGGCCTGCTATAGCCTCTCACACGACCAACTGATGTTCTGCACGACGCGGACTTGACAGATTTACCTTCTTGCACCAGTAATGAGGCCCGATAACACGTGTAACTGGAGTGAAAGTGAGTGACGAGGGAATGTTATTGGTCTATTTAGCTATATTGATGCTTTATTTACTGGGAATATGTAGAGTGATCTTTCAAACTTCTATCTCTCCAGTAAGTTTTTCAATGACCGATTTTTTCATGCATAACAAGGCGGGTATTTGACCGCAATCGCACCTGGTGTTAAGTGAGATGCAGTCTAGGATGTATAACATATTTATTGATCAATTTAAGGAAATTTATCATGATTTATGAAGGCACATTATAAAAGGTAACCTAAGCCATTCTCAAGCCAAAATCAAACCCATTTGATTTCGACACATTTGAACACAAAATGCCCTGTACCCTTAAGCACGCTTCAATAGTACGCTAGGGCTGTCTCTTACAAAAATCCAATGTGTTTAATAAACTTACGTATAGTTAATGCGGTAGCTAAGTTCATCACAATATCATCACTTCAAAATATCTTAAAAAGCTTTAGTCACGTCTATTAACTGCTGCATTCATAGATCAAGTTCTACAAAGGCATCCAAGGACAATAATTCTTACCAAATCTTTACTGAAGCTTTTTGTAATAATTTTATCCAAAGATCTTTTTACCCATTTTCCTACTCCGTGAGTCCGTGTTTGCAATGAATAGTACCAAAACTTATATACCTCAAAGAGCTAGTTAATATCGGACCGCTGATTCAAGAGGATGCCAGAGTCCAGTCGTTGTTGACAAAACACTCTTTACACTCCAAATGACTAGTATTTATCTAGTGGCAGCCCTAAGCAGCCGGATTGTGCGGGCGCGCAGCTGATCGGGGCAATCGCGAGTCGTTATCGGTCAAGCCGCGACCTTTGCGAAGATGGCTCAGGCCCACATGCCGTAGTGTGATCTTTCAAGTCCCAGATTTAGTGTGTGATTGTTTTCACTGGAAGACATTTCGATAAGCCAATATGCATTTTGTTGCAATTAAATGCTGGTTGAAGCATTGTAATTGCATGTTTGTTATTTTGCCAAGAACATGGTAATGCTGATGCTTAATTTATGGATCGTAGTACACATGATTGCCAATTATGTTAAGTTACTCAAATGTTTAATTGCGAATTTGCGACACATCCATCCAATGTTGCTATTGATATGTTTTTTGGTAGAAAAAATAGTTAAATACACTCTACCAATGCCTCCACATCCACATACTAAGGGTCTGTTTTAATGATAAATTCTTTTGCGTCCAATAAACTACTTTTTTTTTTCACAATTCTCATACGGACACATCTAGAAGCTGTAGTCATACCTTTATACCCTTATACCCTTTAGTTAATATCAGAAATGTACACGAACCCGTGAAACTATCCATAAACCATCTTTGGCGTTTGCTTATACACATTATGTCGAAGTATAGTTACAATTGGTACCATTAGAAAAGCCTGGGACGATGACATTTCGCGTCCCGCGACCGCTTGACCCGGGCGTGTGGACAATGGCTCATAATGATCTGATCGGCCGATCGGAATGCTCAGGAATTAATGCGAAACTGAAAAGGAAAAGGTAACGACTGAAAAGTGGCAAAAACCGGTCTCTGGTTAATTTTTGACGCTAGTTAAACTGTTAAAGATGTTAATAGCGTCGTTGCTTTCTTCATTTGAAGGTAAGATCACTTCCACCATCTGCCTGATCATCAGTTTTTGTGAGGTGAGAGGCTTAAAGCTTCTCCGTTGTAGGTTAAAAAACTCTCTTAGGCCATCGATTTATTATCACATTTGTTGTTACATAGTATTTATTCTATGGTTACATCCAACATGCACCCAATACGATTAACATACGGCGTAAATAAAAAAATCACAAAAATTCAGTGAATGGTTTTCTTATACTTAATATGTTCATGAAATTAGCCTATCTTTTGTGAGCATGACTCCTGTTTGCATTTGGTAAGTCCAATAATTCATCCCAAGACAAATTAAACAACATGACGTTACATGCTGTACTTAGTACTTAGACCCAGATGTTGTCAGAATCTCTGTTGCATTCGCGTTGCGCGTGCATATTGATGCGCCGGCGCGTCCCGGCCTGGACAATGCGCGTGGGCGACCTGATGTATGCACGCCCGCCAGTCAGAAGATACTGCTCTACTATAGAGCTTATTTATTTACTTGGAGAACACATTTGTAAACACAAAATGTGAGAATAAAGTTCCAAGCAAAAGTAAGTATGTATAAAATATTAGGAAACAAATATAGAAGCAAAAAATGTTCACTCTGTGATCTACATGAGATCACCTGTCTCAAGACTCTCAAGCCCAGAGGTTCCAATGCAAATGGGGCAAAATTTTCTGCTGAGTTAGTTGGTAGCAGAGCTTCTTCTAGTTTGCCTGGCTAGCTACTACAAACTTACTGTTCAGTGACGAGTATCACAGGCCAATTCTTTGTCGCTAGTTTAAACCTACATGCCTGTGTTACAAAGTCATGACTGAGCTTTTTGCGTCGCTTCTTTTCAGTCTTGAATTTGGTGGGTAAAAAGTAAGGGTTAAAAATCAGTTTTAATATTAAAAGGACATGATGCAGAGCCGCCTCCCACACATTTCACACTAACCATAGTCCACGCCATAATTGATACGGGGACGCTAAAAACCAATAGCAAACGCGAATGATTTATGGCCGGCTAATGCGCATGCACACTGACTTTATTAACATTTATTATAATGTTTGCTTGAATAATGTTTCAATACGCAGCTCGCGCGTGGGGTTTCGTCCAGTATTGTGGGCAAATTTTAGGACTCGTGCAGTTATAGTCATTAATTTGAGAGTAATAAACATTGCAGAGTTGTACAATACTAAACCGTTCCAGAAATAATATTGACAGGAGGGCGCTACTATGAACATTGTGGTATTAGTTCAGATTTTTGTCACTTTACGTTTCAGAATCGTTTGACTATACCATAGTAGTACCTATACATACATACAGTCACCAGCACATCAGACTGTAAATGTTTGTTGCAAAATAGTGACTATTGCAACTACGTTAACAAGACGCCATATTGTGTTTAGTTAATGCGCCGACTTTCGTAACAAGCATACCGATTCTGATTTTAATCATGTCAATTATAATTACTTGTCCACACCTGTATTTCAAATATCGAATTTCGATATTCATACCTAATCAATTGTACCCTATTAATTACCCAAACATGTCCACATCACACTAAACATGGATACCATCCACTCCCCCATTGATCAACAGTAGAAATATACCTTGCATTCAAAGGAACCTGACAACCTGTACGAGTAACTCAAACCTTGTTATGCATTAAAAAACTAGCTTCGCAGCGTGGATTTCGTGGAAAGTATGGACATAAAAATAATTAATCAAGACTCAATAACAAAAACTTAATAATGATTTATCTCCCATAAAAGTTTTATTTTCGCGACAAAAGGTCAGTTTGTCCATATTACCCTTGGAATATAGGACTGGGCTAGTTCTATTTCCATGATTTAATCATTGTGGTAGTATTGGCATAGAGCATTCGGCATGATGGTCCTTCGTTTGTACCGCTGTCTTCATATTCCTAGAGATATTCTACAAAAACCATCGTGACAAGTCAAAATCAACTCAAGTATAGTATTATGATTGTTATCAGAAATACAAACAACTGCTAAATGATGTCAAGGCTATTATTAACTCCGACAGCTCAGCAGGATGACCAGAATGCAGGCTGAGCGCTGCCAGTAAATCAAACTAGTGAATTATACGCTATGTATTGCCTGAATTCCATAGAGTAAACATTAGGTGTCGCGGATTTGTAATTTGGTAGAGTTCATTTGATACACCGGCAACATTAAAGTGTTTTTTTTTTGTTCATGGTCGCCTTTTTATATTAAAGAGGGAAGTCGAACCTTAACTTCGAACTCCTATGTTCTTCTGATTTCGTTGCTGGTCCAATGACTGTTTAACTTATCCCCGGGACAAACTTGACCTTCACTGGTTGGGTTTTTATTGGCGGTCAAGCTGTAGATCCTGGCTACACAGGAGTTGCAGCGGTATGAACGAGAGGTGATTCCCATCTCACGTTCATACCGCTTATTTTTTATCAATAAATATTACTTTTACCATTGAATGAAAATGTAGCTTTAAATCAACAAAGCTTTTATTAGTAAGATCAAACACTACGCCCAATATAATAGTTAGTAGTTTTAAAAGAATGACACTTCAGTAAAAATAACGTACATATGTTCTATGATTTCAGTAACAATTTGTTAGGTAATTAATACAATTAACCAGCTCCATATCATCCCAGCTCGCTGCGCGCGCGCACTCTGGATGTAAATTCATTCATGCGCATTGTCCTGCCCAACCGGCAATTAGTGCATCGTGTCCTGTCGCAATTACACGCCGTAATCTATGTTCCCGGTAATGGCTAATACAGTGTTTGTTATTTTGGAATATAAACACACTATGTGCAAGTACAGTCGCGGAATGAAAAGGTTCGTCACCTTAGTGTCGGTTTTCTCTTGCACTAGGTACTGTAAGAGTCAAACCTGCCAACATAACCGTGCGAGAAACAGTGCTGCTAACATTTAAATAAATATGACGTTTGCTAACGAATAAGGTTTTGCTTGTTTATTTTTCTATCCCATCAGTGCAATGTTACAAAATGTAGTTTTTTTATTTAATAGATAATGGCAGGTTGAACCAACAAGAAGGTTGTTAGTTTATCAATCATAATATAATCTTCTTGACAAGTTAAATCGTCAAACAACTTTGATCTGAATAATTTTGAACTTTACTGACGAACAGTTAAAGATTATTTTCTCTAATTCGAGATTATTCTGTAACATAGTTTCAAAAGGTAATATGTGCTCGCGATTCGTTGAAGGAATCAATTTGAAAACTGACGAACCTTTTCATTCCGTGACTGTACATACCAATAGCAAGAGTCTTCAAATAAATGCTATCGAAGACAAAATAAATGAAGTTCTGCATGTGTACTCCTTTTGATTGACCTACTGCTTTCTCTATACCTTACAAACTCATAAAAATGTAAACAAATGAATCAACGCACAAGTGGCACAGATTTTTCATAATTGTTCCGGAACGAATTTTCTGCCAATAACGGAAACACTTTCGACCTGCACCCGATAGAAAATTATGATCACCTAATGAAAGTTTCGTTCAAAATCCAATTATTAAAATGGTTGAATGAGCTACTGCATGCTTCATAATTTCTAAACAAGGTTGCTAAAAAGTTGAATTTTTTTATGTAATTCCAACTAGTCAAGAAAAATCTCATACAAAGCCACATTAAAACTAAAGGAAATTCACACGCACACAACTCTCCTTTTCAAACTTTACTAACTCTTGTAAAATTCAATCATCTTTCAAATCTGTGAAGTCAAACCTTGAAAACAATACCCTAAAGCTTCCCGAGTCACCTCTGACCTCAATGGAGGGAATTCATCAGGGCACTTGCAATGAAATTTTCGCAATTGAAGGGAGAGTGTAAAGTTGTGGTTTCAAAAGTAAACTTCGATTGAGGGCACCTCAAAGAACTGCCCGCGAGGGTAAGTTAATGTGGAGAAGGAACCTGTTATTTCGAAGAAAATATTAATGGTGAAGGATCTTTTAATTTCAGTGGAAAATATTGTACGACATGATTGCAATTGACTCTAAAAACTTTCTTCTGTATTCTGGTTGAATGGATTTGAGGAGTTTCGGGTTCGTGTCCCCGCTAGGACTATTAAAAAATAAGCTATCTCTAATAAATGAGAGACATTTAAATAAACATGATTGTACTTATATGCGAGTATTTTATGGATAAGTGTATTTAATTGAGTTACCATACTCTTAGTACAAGCCTGCATAAAGCAAGCATAAAAAATATTCTTGTGTCTGGTCCGGTAACAATTTCTAAAGGAACCAAACCAATCAAGTTAGTACTAAAAGAAGAATCTGTGTTGTTTCATAAATCAAAAAGCCTTCTCCACCTTATCAAGAACTTTAAAACTATGTGAAAGTTTTTAAACTCAGATAAGAACCACTATCCCGATCCCTTCCTCTTGTTCCTTGTGGACAACGCCCGCATGCGAGATTGCGAACTTCGGGCCCTTAAACTTTGGGGAAGTGTCGGGAGAAAGTATTTCCAAATGTCGCGTTATCATGAAAAAGTAGCGATAAGAAACGGCCCTTTTTAACCGACTTCAACAAAAGGAGGCTCTCAATTCGGTTGGTACTTTTTATGTATGTACACAGATTACGCCGGACTTCTGTTATGACTTATTAATCACAGTTGATTGATATGCTGATCAGTAAGAAATATTGAGATAAGTGCTATGTCTATTTTTAATTTTCCTATGTAATTGAAACATGATTAACGTTATAAGGAATGTTCGTTTCAGCCAAATGACGTCCGCTGCTGGACAAAGGCCTTCCCCATGGATTTCCACAACGATTGTGTTGGAATAGACAATGTAATTATTTATTATGTTGGCAACACTGTGCTCTGTGGTTGTAAGCGTTGTAACGTGTGTCTCTAATAAAACTGCAAATTTTCTAAGAAATATCACTTTATTATTCATAATCCCATAAACCTGCTAATAGGTTATGGGCCCAGGCTCGTATAGAACTCAGGAATATAATAAAAGTGAGAAGAATACTGCGTGTGAAATTACCAGCATCCGACATTTTGAGGTTAAGTTCGGGCGGGAAGGCGTGATCACGAGCAGGCAGGAAAGCAGGAGCAACCATGGACGGAAATCTGAGTCTAATCAAGTTAGAGGGACCAAAGAACTGGAATGTTTGGAAGTTTCAAACCACAGTCGTGCTAAGAGGCCAGGATTTGTTAAGTGTGGTCGAAGGAAAGCTAGAAAAGACAGAGGAAAATAAGAAGGTGTGGGATGCCAAAGATGCCAAGGCTCAAACCATAATAGTCACACGTATAAGTGAAGAAGTTATGATACATATCATTTCATGCAATACTGCAGCTGATATGTGGAGCAAATTGTTGGCAGTGTACGAGCAAAGAAGTGAAACAAACATTCACATCATACAGCAGCGCTTCTTTCAGTATAAATATGAAGAGGGGATACAGATGTCTCTATTCCTATCGAAGATAAGAGAGATGCAAAATCAACTGCGTCAGCTAGGGGAAGACATATCAGACAACTTTGTGGTAACTAAAGTGTTGATGTCGTTACCTGATTCCTACAAACACTTTATATCAGCCTGGGAGTCTGCCCCTGACAGTAAACAAACTTATGACAACTTGGTGGCTAGATTATTAGTCGAAGAGGAGCGTATGAAGGAGAAAGCTGATGAAATACCCCAAACTTCAGCCTTTGTTGCGAAGAATACAGTGAACAAGAGAAGTGTAAAGTGCTTCAGGTGTAATAAACTTGGTCATTATCAGTCAGAGTGCAGAAGCAAGGTGAAAGACAATAATAAGACTGATGTGGTGAATAGATCTAGTGGCAAGAGGTGTTTTTACTGCAACAAGTTCGGACACTTCAAACATGAGTGTAGATATCGGCTAAACAAAGAAAGCAATGCATTTGTGGTGTCAGGAACGGGTGATAACCTATTTGAACATTATACGCATTCTAAGTGGGTGGTTGACACAGGTGCGAGTGAACATATGTGCCGCGAAAGACAATTGTTTACGTCATACTCATCTCTTGACAACAAATCCGTGATAGTAGGAAACGGAACGGCAATTAGTGCATTAGGTTGTGGACAGGTGGCAGCACAGGTATTCAATGGACACGAATGGATTGAAACAAGCTTCGAAAACGTACTGTTTGTTCCGGACCTTAAGACGAATTTATTATCTGTGAACCGTGTGACAGATAGAGGTTATATTATGAAAACTGATGAAAGCAAATGTAATTTCTACAAACGGGAAAAGCTTTGTGCAGTTGCAAAACGTCATGGAAACATGTATATTATGGATTTACGCCTAAATTGCAGTACCGCAAGTGCAATTCAGGTTAAAGAAAACATGAGTGAATGGCACGAAAAGCTAGTACATCAAAACACACAACACGTGAAGAAAGTGCTTGCGAACAACAATATTGATGCAACTGATGACATCGTTGGCGATTGTAAGGGATGTTTGGAGGGCAAAACACATCGTTTGCCTTTTAAAACAAGCCAAACGACGACTTCAAGGACGTGCGAATTAATTCACGCTGATGTATGCGGCCCGATGGAGGAGACTTCCATCGGAGGAGCCAAGTATTTTCTTCTTCTGAAAGATGATTTTTCGGCATACAGAACTGTCTATTTTTTGAAAGGGAAGTATGAAGTCAAGGCCTATGTGGAGAAATTTATAAAGATGAGCGAAAATGTGACAGGTAATAAGATCAAATACTTCCGGAGTGATAATGGCTTAGAGTTCATCAACAAGGGCATGAGAGATATGTTTGACAACTGTGGAATTGTACATCAGACAACAGTTACATACACTCCAGAGCAGAATGGAAAAGCCGAACGCGAAAATAGGACTTTGGTTGAAGCAGCTCGATCTCTATTGTATGCCAAAGAATTGCCAAAGAAATTATGGGCTGAGGCGATAAATACTGCATGTTATGTACTGAACAGAACAGGATTGAGTGCTGACAAAGTGAAAACTCCATACGAGGTTTGGACCGGGAGAAGTTTCAATATACAAGATTTGAAGATTTTTGGGACACCAGTTTTCGTACATATCCCAAATGAAAAGAGAACAAAATGGGACTCTAAAGGTGAAAATGGACTTTTCGTGGGCTATGGAGAAGAAACAAAAGGATATAGAATCTATTTTGAGAAAAAGAACACTGTCCAGATAAAGAGAGATGTGATATTTCTAAAGAACTCAAAAGAAGTAACCAGGAGTATAATATTGGAAGATGAACATGAACAAGAAGAGAGTGATAAGCCAAGCCAAAAGGTGGATATGAGTTTGCCAGAGGAAGAAACACCTGCTACGAGCTCCGAAGATTCCGACAGAGGTAGTGTGTATGAACCGTGTACAAGTGACGAGTGCAGCGATGATGAGGCAACCTCACCACCACAGATGAGGGAGCGCAGTCGGCGTATAAGAAAGCAAACATCATTTTACAGGTGCAACAATGCAGTTATGCTAGATGAGGATGAACCGAAAACATATGAGGAAGCTATGAGACATGAAAATGCGTCAGAGTGGAAAGAGGCAATTAAGACAGAGCTGAATACACTAGCAGAAAACAGGACATGGGAATATTGTGAGAAGCCAAATGATTGTAAGGTAATTACTAGTAAGTGGGTCTTCAAAATTAAGTATGTTAACGGGGTAAAGCAATTTAAGGCCAGATTAGTAGCTAGAGGCTTTGAGCAAAATAATGATGTTGATTACAATGATATTTATGCACCAGTGGCAAAGTTAACAACTTTTAGATTGTTTGTTTCTATTGCAACTATGTTAAATTTACCAATCCATCAAATGGATGTCACTGGAGCATTTCTTTATGGAGAAATTGATGATGATGTATACTTGCAATTACCTGAAGGGGCATTTAGTAAAAATAATAATGTTGTTAAATTGTGTAAATCCTTATATGGCCTTAAAAAGTCCCCTAAACATTGGAATGACAAGTTTAATTCAGTAATGATTAAAGAAAACTTTGTAAAATCTAAATCTGATTCATGTCTTTATATAAAGAACAATGGGAATGAAAAAATTTATGTGCTATTGTATGTAGACGATATTTTGACTTTTGGAACAAATGAAAACAGTGTAAATGAGTTTAAAAATATGTTGTGTAGAGAATTTAAAATGAAAACTTTAGGTTTCATATCAGATTTCATTGGCATTAATGTAAAACAAAACTTGCAGTCAGGAGTAACTGAATTATCACAAAAGGAATATTTAGAAAATGTTTTGAAACGCTTTCATATGGAAAATTGTAAACCTGTATCATCCCCTATGGATCAAAATTTTGTATTGAATCAGAACTGTAATGAAAAGTCAGATAAAGGTATTGAAAACTTATGCAGACAAATAATAGGATGTCTTATGTATGCAGTGTGTGGCACTAGGCCAGATTTGTCAATAACTGTATCTATTCTAAGTAGGTATCAGAATAAAGCCAATAATATGTTATTGTCAGCATTGAAGAGAGTGCTAAGATATATTAAATATACATTAGATTATAAACTTGTTTACAAATGTGATGATAACAGAAAACTAATTGGATATTGTGATGCTNCTATACTAATATTATAAAGCTGAAGTAGTGGAACATGACGCTCAACCACCATAAGGAGTTAGAACATTTAATTTACACAATCTTGGTTTGTCTATATATACTTAGAGATGGGTTTCCACCCGGGTAAAAACCCACATGAGGGTAAAAACCCAATAAAAACCCGTTTCATTCCACCCGTGGGTGTTTACACCGGGTGAAAACAAATAATTTTATAATTATTTCAATTGGTATCTTTTCTTTATTTTTATTGAATTTTTCTCATTTAAGTTTATTGATTAATAAGTAATAAGTCAAATTTAACATTAATATGCATTTATATCGTGGCCAAATCGTAAAATTGAACACGTTATGATGATGTGACCAATTATTTTATAAAATGGTGTNAATAAGCATGCTTTCGTGCTACTTTCGAGCATGTGTATCTGTAGCTTTAACATCGGCGTCTCGGCGGTTAGAAATTTTGCGACTTTATCGATTCAGCATCGCGATTTCGCGACTTCATCGCGCGTTTTGGCGTTGCCAATAAACCACTTAATTAAGTAACCAACCAAACAAACTTGGCCTTTACTGGTTGGGTTTTTATAGGCGGTCAAGCTGTAGATCCTGGCTACACAGGAGTTGCAGCGGTGGGAACGAGGTAGGAATAGTCCCGAAAAAAGTAACCAACCAATATGTTATTAATTAAACCACGTATTTGACACTGTTTAATCTTAAGTAAGTATAACACAAGTAGAAAGAGTTTTAATTGAATAAATTAAGTTTCGTTCGTAATAGAGAACAATAGTTTGTGCCACTACTAATACTAATTACTTTAACCTTTTATTCATCGCGTCTTTACCAAGTGTCTTTAAAAAACTCAATGCCCCAAAGAAATCAATAAACAATGCGCAAAAGAACGTATTTTTCCAAACACCATAAAATAAATATAACAATGACAAAAGTAACTGATGCGGAAACAATGTATTTCCAGTATTAAGGTGACTCCACACTGTGTCAATGACAACTAGTGACATTACTAGTTCAGTGAAAAGTACGCCATCCTTCAGTATCCTACTATCCTACTAATATTATAAATGCGTTTGTATGGATGTCTAGATGTCAACATGTTTCACACAAAAACTACTTAACGGATTTTGATGAAACTTTACAGTTACTGTTTATAACCCAGAATAACATATAGGCTATAATTAATCTGTGACAAACTTAATTTCACGCGGGTGAAGCCACGGGCAAAAGCTAGTAATGCATAGTAATAATAATAATAATAATAATAATAATAAATTCCTTTATTGAAGTTACAAGTTTTATCATTACAGGGTTTGGTACAACTTCTTTTAAGTTTATAAAAACCTGTATTAGAAGTGTACCCTCTTCTCTGTGGTAATAATTAATTACATAAAAAAAAAACTTGTACATAACCAAAGAAATCAAATCACTTAATAATACTAACTAAACTAATAGTAACTTATTAACCATCAAGTTAAGCAGCCAGTGTGTGAACGAGTGTATGTGTGTGTGTGTGTGTGTGCGTGTGTGTGCGTGTGCGTGTGTGTGTGTGTGTGTGTGTGTGTATAGTAGATAGTCAACGTATCTTCCCAGTCATTCCAAATGCTCCATTCTCATCTGGTAAATTTGAGAGTGTCGTGCTCCTACAGTGGAGACTAAATGACCTGATGATTAGCCAGTGCTGCTTATCCAGGTTCAACATCAGCTATAATCATCTTTTTCTGAAACTTGTTGTGATTAAAAATCACTTCGCTAACTTCACTTCACATCCAAAAATTTGATGCACAATGTACAAAAAAGCAAACTTTACGTTTACCAGTTACAAAGAAGATATTCGGTACCAACAGTACAGGTTACCTCATGTAGGTATTAATATTTATTAATTGCAAAGTAGGAAGATGCAACAGTGTTTACCTTGAAGTACCATCATTCTTGTATTCTGTTTTTGCTCCTCTTATTGGATTTAAACTGGATGAGCTTCTCGTTTCGATCTGTCACCGTTCAGAAAACTAGTTAGACATAATGTAAAGGCACCCTAACACTGCGCTCCATGCCTGTTATTTATTTGCAGACAAACAATGGATGTTCAATGGGCTATAAAATTGTAGATAATTCAGTGTATTCGCAATTATATGTACAAATTATGTCTGCAATGCAATATCACACTGGGTGAAACGGAATTTTTTTTAAAACTAGTGCATCAGATCAGTTGGAATTGACATGCGACCTATTTACCTTGAAATGAGCCATAAATAACTAAACCATAAAATTGATAACATATATCTAATTATCTATGGACCGACGAACTCATAAAGGTAGCAGGAAGACGCTGGATGCAGGCCGCTACCAACCGGGCGATATGGAAATCATTGGGAGAGGCCAATGTTCAGCAGCGGACGTCTTCTGGCTGAATGATGATGATGATGACCTATGGTCTAGCGAATAGATGCTTGGACTCAGTCGATCCGGTTTCAATACCCAGGTGAAACACAACTTGGAATCGGAAAAAATAATGACAACAGAACTGCTTCAAAACACCAAACAGCTGGGTTATACCATCTTACTTAAACTTTGACAAACGTCAAAAATCTGTCAAACTCCATACAAAAAGCATCGGTTATCATTAATGTAACGGTTAAAGTTGAGTGTTGCAACTCAGCTAGTGTGTGGTCTTCCAAAAAAAAAAACGCACGACTCAAAATGTCTAATTTGAAAGAACTTCTAAAGAAAGAACTAGGGACTGGAATTCGCTGCCTGGAATAATCCGGGCGTTTTTAAGGCGAGAGTGAATAGGCTTACAGGGCAGATATGTACCATCCTAGACTGCATCTCAATTAACACCAGGTGCGATTGCGGTCAAATACCTGCCTTGTCTTGTATAAAAAAAAGTACTAACCTGGATGTGGGCACCGCAGGACCGGTCTTCGTAAAAAATCCTTGGGGGAGGCCTTTGTCCAGCAGTGGACGTCATTTCGCTGAAAAGAACGAACGAACGAACTACTAACCTCTTTCTCATAAGCCAAATTTGGTTAATTGAAACATATTTTGAACTAGCTTTCCGCATGGAATTTTGTCTGTCACAGAAAAACTTTATCGCGCGCGTCCCTGTTTTAAAAACCGGGATAAAAACCATCCTATGTCCTTTCTCGGAACTCAAACTATCTCTATGCCAAAATTTATTAAAATCGCTTCAGTGGTTTAGGCGTGAAAGCAAGACAGACAGACAGAGATACTTTGGCATTTATAATATTAGTATACCTAGATTGTATTTATTTACATTTTTACTTTATTCATGAAACAAAGAAGCTTCTATAACCAAATTCCAGTGCGGCAATGGAATACAATTAATGATACTAGTGCGTGGTTGTGTCAGCGCTGGAATCTAATATACGAGGGAGAATTCCCGACTTTTATCTGAGATATAAAGATTCAGCCGGAATGGAACTGCGTCTTGTAAATGGAATGTGTGTGGAACTCGTGAAACTGGGTCGTGATACTTGGTTTTTGTCTTAATTAAAAGTCTATTTTTAAATAGGACACCCTGTGTCTTTAAGAAACTTCGGTTAGGGCTCGTTAGGGGGCGTCCATAAATTACGTGAGACAATTTTGGCTATTTTTCAACCCCCCCGCCCCCCTTGGTGAGATTTGGTGAGATTTTACCTGACCCCCTCCCCCACCCCCTAACATCACGTGATATTTTTAAAAAATCCGAAATTTAATAGTTTTGGAGTAATTTAACTGACAAAGTGTTTTTTTGTGTGCTTAGTGCGAGTTTGCATTTACCGTTGTCGCTAACGAGTGCACCAAAAAGATCTATAAAGTTTAAGATTTTAGTTCTTGAAAGTATCTGCTAGGGACGCTGTACAATCATCATACATTTAATGCATATCATTTTTTACGCAGTCGCTAGCGGATGACGATCGATATAAAGTCGCACTAAGCCCACTGATTAGGTACGAATAGATCCAGAAAAACACGTGTAGTGACAGCGGTTAGTACTAGGGTCCCATTGTTTTTTTTTACAGAAGTACCTAGTCTAATTATTTGCCTGCCTATATTTGTGTGATGTCCATTGTAATAAATGTATCTTTCTTTCTTTCTTTCTAATTATTGTTCTATTTCTTGCGGAAAAAATTACGTGATATTTCCTGAGACCCCCCCTCTCCTATACCAAGGAATTGGAACGTTGCAAGTACCTTAATCTTAAGGGGCACGATGATTATGATAGGGACATGAATATTCCAGATTTTTTACATTCTGATTTAGACTGGTGGTTACAAGCCATCGATAATTCGGTTCACAGAATTAAAGACGATAATTATCTAATGGAAATATACTCTGACGCTTCAACAACGGGGTGGGGAGCGACTTGTGATGGTCAAACAGCGAGCGGTCAGTGGTCAAAATCGGAACGAAATTTGCATATTAACTGTTTAGAACTTTTAGCGGCCTTTTTTGCGCTTAAAACCTTCACCAAAAATATTAACGACTGTCAGATACTTCTACGTGTTGACAACACCACGGCGTTGAGTTATATAAATCGCATGGGTGGAGTGCAATATCCCCATCTGAATAATATAACTCGAAGTATTTGGCAGTGGTGTGAGGCTCGCCATATACATGTTACGGCAGCTTATGTAAAATCGTCCGATAATGTTATAGCCGACCGGGAATCGAGACGCTCACATCCCGATGTTGAATGGGAACTATCAAGCATAGGTTTCGAAAAATTAACTAAAACACTGGGGTTTCCACAAATTGATTTATTCGCAAATAGACTGAATAAAAAATGTCACATATATGCTTCATGGGCTCGTGATCCTGACGCCTTCGCAACGGATGCTTTCACATTCTCTTGGTCCAATTATTTCTTCTATGCGTTCCCACCAGTGGCCATCATCTTAAAATCTCTTAGAAAAATTATATCTGACAAAGCCCAAGGTATAATGGTCGTACCAGCCTGGCAATCGCAACCGTGGTACCCTTTATTTAGACGTCTTGTTATCTCTGATATAATAGTTCTTAGTTCATCAGATATAATTTTTCCTCATTCCAGCGGGAACATTCGCCACAACCTTACCCTGGAGGCCGCGCTCTTATCCGCGCGGGGTTCCTACGGAGAGATGTCCCGCTAGCTGCCATAGATGTCATGATGGCATCCCTATCAGAGAACACTTTAAAACAGTACGATTCCTGTCTGAAAAAATGGTTTGCCTTCTGCAATGAAAATAAAATTGAAATGTATATGTTACGGCTAAAGATAGGTGCGAACATAAACTTAAGATTAGCCGGCTAAACTTAAGTTTATCTTCGACGAGGTGTTAATGTTAGTTTCTTCTATCTTTAGCCGGCTAAACTTAAGTGTAACCGCAGGCCCTTGGCTAAAAATGTAGAAGGAAATGGAAAAGGAAACAATGTAATATTATTTACTATTTGGACACGAAAACTTTAACAAAATATTAATTACTTGAAACAATATCTAGGCACCTATCATTAAAATAAAATAATAAGGAACCATTTTGGTCATTACAGAATCTTCTGTAGGTAGGTATTTAAAATTACAAAATAAAACTTCTTCAATGTTAATTACTTAAAACAATATCTAATCACAATTGTAAAATAATATGGAGCTATTCGTTGTCTCCCCACCGCCCCCTCAAGCCCTCCGCCGGCCTGGCGCGCCCATCGAATACATTTTTAGCCGTTTCGTTTTGGCTAATGTGCACATTAGCCGGCTAAAGATGGAATATCACGACGCAAACTAACATGTTATCGAACTTTAGCTGCTTCTCGAAGATAAACTTAAGTTTAGCCGGCTAATCTTAAGTTTATGTTCATACCTATCTTTAGCCGTAACATATACACCTAATATTCCGAATATAATTCAATTTCTTACCGATGTCTTAAATACTGGCAGTCAATACAAANTGGTGAGATTTTACCTGACCCCCTCCCCCACCCCCTAACATCACGTGATATTTTTAAAAAATCCGAAATTTAATAGTTTTGGAGTAATTTAACTGACAAAGTGTTTTTTTGTGTGCTTAGTGCGAGTTTGCATTTACCGTTGTCGCTAACGAGTGCACCAAAAAGATCTATAAAGTTTAAGATTTTAGTTCTTGAAAGTATCTGCTAGGGACGCTGTACAATCATCATACATTTAATGCATATCATTTTTTACGCAGTCGCTAGCGGATGACGATCGATATAAAGTCGCACTAAGCCCACTGATTAGGTACGAATAGATCCAGAAAAACACGTGTAGTGACAGCGGTTAGTACTAGGGTCCCATTGTTTTTTTTTACAGAAGTACCTAGTCTAATTATTTGCCTGCCTATATTTGTGTGATGTCCATTGTAATAAATGTATCTTTCTTTCTTTCTTTCTAATTATTGTTCTATTTCTTGCGGAAAAAATTACGTGATATTTCCTGAGACCCCCCCTCTCCCCCACGTGAGATTTAGTGAGGTTTTTGTTGACCCCCTCCCCCCCCTAAAAGTCTCACGTAATTTATGGACGCCCCCTTACCACAGCAATTCTGCATTTACGAGATCGAATCAGAAATCCATAAACGAACTAAAGTTGCTTCCCAACGGATTAGCAAGCTGAAGTGGCAATGGGCAGGGCACATAGAACGCAGAACTGACGGCCGATGGGGCAGCAAGGTTCATAGCCTGTCTTACAAATTCTAACGGATCGATTTTTGCGGGACACGACAAACGGGATGTTCATGTGAACGATAATATTAAAACACGTATACTACTGAACGGGATCCTGCATAAAACGGAATGTCTCCGTGGGATAAAGCCCTAAGGTTGGTTAGTTAACACCAATACTTATCTAAGAAACAATTTTAGTTTTCACCAGGGTGAATCACAATCTTTAATCCCCTTTCAAAAACCGGGATGAAAACTATCCTAATTTTTACCCTGAGTAAATTAAATAAATTTAAATTGGATTGAAATGTTTTTAGCTGAGTAATAAAAGCTGCCTCTTTGTTTAGATTTCAGCCATCTTCATAAGTTCATAACGTTTAAATAAATTAATTTCTTTAAAGTAATTTGGAAAACAAACAGCGTTTGCAGAGTCAGTTCGCAAGTAATTGGTTGAAAATGTTATTAAAATAACCTTTTATTATAAGACTAGCTGTGCCCGTGACTTCGTACGCGTGAAATTAGTTTAAAAAATATTTCCCATTTTTGCAACATTTTTCTTTACTGCTCTGCCCCTATTGGCTGTAGGGTGATGTTATGTAGCCTAAAGCCTTCCTCTATACATTAGCACAATAATAAATTTTCAAATCGGACCAGTAGTTCCTGAGATTAGCGCGTTCAAACAAACAAACAAACAAACTCTTCAGCTTTATAATATTAGTACTTATCTTGGAATGTTTTCCAAGATTAATATAACATTATTAAAGTTATTTTAGCAACGAAAATATTAGTTTAAAGCTTTTAATGTTGATGTTATTTGCATAGAAACTTCGACGCAGTGAATATTATGAAAGTTATTTTAAAATGTTTTGAAGAGATTACTTAATTAATACAAAAGCACTTAAGTATTGTAACGCGACCTCTGTGGTTAACGCTCGCATTCGAATTTGGCGGGCTTTATTTTACAACTCACGGGCTCGCGCGCTCTGCCCGGCGCCCTCTCACCAACGGTCGCCGGCGTCTTTTCTAAATTCGACATTATTGCCAGTCCGCCCATGGCCGCGACGCGCGCTATTTTACTCTCCCAGTATTTTGGTGTTTAGATATTGTTTTGACTGATATAAACCAAGTTTCATGTACATTTCGTTGTGTTAAATTGACAATATACTTGTTGATGATCGAATTGTGCCTACGAACTTATTTCACGACCCCGAGACCAACTTAACAAGTATTACAGTGACGCCCAACTTGCGGGGCACATTCAACACAAGTGTAAACAACGAAAGCCTTTCGACATTTACTTGAAGAACCCACTTTCTATCGTCTCAACATGCCACCGAAGAGGAATGCCGCGAAGACCGCGAGAAACGAGGGATCGAACTCGGACGCAGACTACACTGACACCGAAGTGAACCGGACAGTGGTGTCCTCACCGAACGTCACCATGTCGGAGGAAATGCTCCAGAAACTTGTCTCCAGCATCACCAGGAGCCAAGCGGAATCCAGCCGTACGCTGATAGAGAGCATCCTGACTGGTTACAGAGGCCAACATTCGCACTCATCATCACCACAACCCGACACGCCAGGTTACCCACAGCGCTCGCCTTGTCTCCAGCATCACCAGGAGTCAAGCGGAATCCAGCCGCACGCTGATAGAGAGCATCCTGACTGGTTACAGAGGCCAACATTCGCACTCATCATCACCACAACCCGACACGCCAGGTTACCCACAGCGCCCGGGTAACTTCGCGAAGTGCACAGCGCGCTTCGACGGAAGGTCAAAGAACTCGGACGAGCTCGAAGCATTCATTGATGCCATCGAAGTGTACCGCGAGTGCACCAACGTCAGTGAGGAGCACGCCCTGCGTGGGCTACCGATGCTGCTGGTCGGCGAGGCCGCCGTGTGGTGGCAAGGCGTGAAGTCGTCGGTGACGTCATGGACCGGAGCCCTACAGCGACTTCGAGGGATGTTCGGCGTGCCGCGACCCGCGTATAAAATATTTCGCGACATATTTTCCGCCGAACAAAGTGACGAACGAGCCGATGTGTTTGTGAACAAAGTGCGCGCCTTATTATCAAAGTTACCGTACGTAGTGCCCGAAGCAATGAAGCTAGACATTGTTTATGGACTTTTAGATCGTAGAATAAGAAAACGAGTGCCTCGTGACGCTGTGGACGGGCTGGAACAGCTGATATGTAAAGTCAGGTTGGTGGAAGAGTCGCTGGCAGAGGTGAGTTCTCGCGTTGATAATAACAATAGCGCGAGCCCCGTTAACCCACCAACTGCGCGATGCCGATCGACCGCGGGCGGGCCCGAGTGTTAACCCGTCGCATGCCGTAAACGACCCCCCGAATTCATTTAGTCGTGAATGTCGTGATGAAGTTTTTCTCGATTCGTGTAGTGAATCCATGTCGATGAATAACCCGCGAGTTTTAAATGCGAAGTATAGGGATAGTGAGGGGAAAAGGCGCGTTCGACCCAGGTGTAGTTACTGCAAACTTTTCGGCCATACTAAAGATAACTGCCGCAATAAAGAAATTAAAAGTGACGTAACTACACTTGAGTCGGGTGATAGTAATGTCCTACGTTGTTACGGATGCGGTCAGCTGGGAGTAGTTAGATCAAAGGGCGATAATTGTAAAGGTGCACCCAGTTCGAGTAGTACGAGTAAATCGGACTTTAGTACGGCCTATGTCATAGACAGCGATGACGATCCAAGGCCGCTGATAGAAATTCAGGTCGTAAACCGAACGGGAGTGGCGATTATTGACACGGGGGCCACACACTCTATCGCAAGCCCCGTGCTGTATAATATGTTACGCGAGGCAGGTGTTACATTTAGGGAGTCCAAACGTATCGTAGGGCTTGCAAATGGATCGCAACACCTACAGACGACGCTCGAAGGAGAGGTCAATGTCACCTTGAAAGGTCGTATAATACCTACCGCGTTCTTGGTGCTACCACACGCGCGAACAAGAACCCTATTAGGTAGAGATTTTATTACCAAAGCTGGTATCCTGCTGGACTTATCGCAGAGCAGCTGGTGTTTCAACGATGGGCCGCGGCGTTGGCATCCGTTCATCACCAGCTTCGAATTATCTACCACCGGCAAGGCAGAGCTGATGAAGGTAGAAGCAGCAGACCGGGTACTCCAGGGGCAGCTGAGTACCTGTATAGTGCACGGAGCCCGCGGCACTCAACGTGTTAACGGTCGGAGCGACCCGAAACCCCCTACGATATCGCCTCCCGATGTTTATTGCCCCGGGGCAGGTTCAATGCAGGGGGAGGCTCCCGGAAACCCACTTCATCCATGTTGTGCCAATGTTGATTTAGCTTCTTTTAGTAAGAACCAAATCGAGTACCCAGAGTCACGTGACATGCTGCCATCCGACGTTCCGTCTAGGGGGAGGAGAGGGCCCTACAAGGGGTTCCATAATGTAATTGACGTCATCAACCTCGCTGACGAAGTACGTCATATTCATTCCGCGCGCTATTATACCGCTGGCGATTTATATCGACGAAACCGATTTCGTCATGCTAGGGACGCCGCGATTACCGCGTACCGGTCGGAGGAACTCGCAGAAGGGTATCGCGTCCCACAGCTGACCCCGTCCGTAGGCGATGGGCCGCCGAAACGGCTCAGTCAGAGGCATAGGCGTGGTAGACCCAAGGCATCGTTTGCTGACCTTGACGCGAGGGCGCTATGTCTTGGTCAGAGGGGGAGGTTGTAACGCGNAACAAAATCGATTTTGCTTTAACCGAATAGGTATTGGCTCCATATTAGTAACCTTGGTCATGTTCAGTAAACTCAAGAACTTTGCTAAAATTCCAACACGAATACGATTCATAACATCTTTATCATGCTGGATTTCTTGCGGCACGCCACCTAAGGCTTTCCTCGGAGCTTCCTTATGACTGCGATAAAACGCTTAAGCACACCGCCCCTATCTGCAGTCAGCCAGCACGAGGAATTAGCTCAAGGCCATGGGAAATTAGAAAAGATAAAAGACATATTAATACTCGTGTTCGAGCTAAGAAAGGAAAATAGGTATTATGCTGATGCTACGAGTATTTACAACTTCTATTACTATTTCCGTGATGATGATCTCTGACTAAATAGCAGGCTAGATATAAGTGAGTTACTGGATATTGCAGACAACAAGACAACAATCAGTGTAAACTGTATCAATTCAATATGAACTAGGCTTAGCGCCAGAGATAAGGCTACATTTTCAAATAAAAAAATCCCAGAGACCTTTTTACGAGTAAAACGACCATTGGTTCGTAGTGCTACTGGTCCGTATGCTATAAATAAATAAATAAACACATTCACTTTCATCATGTGTGAATCCGGTTAAAATAACTAAAATATGACCTTCATCAGTCATCACCGACCAATCAGCCGAATTGTGTGTAGTGCCAAGTTTAACATTTTTATCACACCGCATAAAATAAGAGGACTGATTTTTCTTGGTCGGTTTTTTCCATTACATTCGTGTAAGTCGAGAAAATATTCAAAATAACTTATAATAAAATGGAATTACGGAATTCTACCCATCAAAAGATGGGACATATACCCTAGTATCCTGCTGCTGTTGAAATTGTAGTCAAAATCATAATATTTAACACACCATCTCCATCAGTGCTTACTGGTGATCCATATTCAGATTTTTAAGGAGTATTCCTTAAAAATCTGAATAATCTTAACTAATCTACTAAATTAATGTAACGTCATCATCACTAATAGCAGCTAATAGTAAAAGTAGAATTTGTTAATTTATCAGATCATTCTCGAAGTTACGTTAATGGCAAAACACATGCATGAGATCCAATAACAATGTTGCCGAGCAACTTGTTCGAGTAGCAAAGTTAAATTTACAACTTAACCGGTTCGTCAGGCCATCAGGCCCTCAGACGCCGAGATCGAGTTCGATACGAGAAATAATGCCAGCTTTCTTTTACGTTCATTTTAATTTGCTGTTGATTAGCTTTTTTGAGACCAAATCTATTCTAAATAGACCTACCTAAATAGCTACTTCTATCTGTTTTTGGAATCTAATTACTTCTGATGTTAGTCAAATTAAAATATCGATTGAGTTACTAGTAACCGAAGCTTTCGCTGCGACGTTAGCGGAACAGGGAACAGCTGTGCGCTGCGCGTGCGGTGCATTCCTAGCGGTCAACGCACGCGCTCACTCACACACTTCCGTTCTTTGTTGGTGTTTATGTTGGTGAGTTATCATGGCTGCTTCACATTTTGTTTTGTTGTCTTTTCGTCTAATAAAGTCGACGGAAATAAGCATCAAAGTATTTTCTATTTCTACAACCATAATTTCGGCTACCAACTTTCCTACGAGTAAACAAAAAGAAGGGTAAACGAATCACATAAATTATAAACCTCTTACATTATTAGTCAAAACTTCAATAGACACAATAGCTTTTTTACAAGTTCAATCTAGAATTATTATCATTGCCATTACGAAGTCACTGTGTACGAAGAGAAAGACAAGAAACAATAATTTCACAATCGAGAAATGGACATCAATGTAGGAACAAATGTTTCCAAAAAATTAAGTCACCACAAAGCTAATCTCATAAAAAATCTAATCGATTAGCTAACTTTAATTAGAATGACACTTTTCTAAAAACTAAAGTAAGTTTTACAAAAAGTAAATTATTTCGCGGTAAATTACCAACCGAACCGGTATTCAAAACAAAATAAGAAGCTTTGTAGACAATTACGGGGCAGTGCTGGCATACAATTAGAGAAAATTTGTTCGTGAATTCTTCTGAATTCTTCAGGAAAGACGTTAATTTTGCAGTCGCGGTGAATTAGCGCGAGTGAGGCGACAGAAGCCGGATAATCTATGAAAGACTCGCCCTTAGATGAGGACCGATCGATCGAGGTCTCGACTGTTTTGTGCGGTTGGGGAACATGGGAATGGGAACCGAGACAACGTCTGGAGTTTGAGAAAACTCAATGAAAAATGTTTGATAGTCAAACCATTTGTCTGATTCAAACAGCGCAATCAAGAAATAGGGAAGTGTAGTTTGATGAATGTACTAATTATTTTCAAAATCGAAGCGTTTGATTGCATCATTAAATAAAATTGTACCTACATTTCTTTTGATTTATGAAGTTTTTTAGTGCATTAATATGTGTATTCAACAACCAGTATGCAAGTTTCTACAGCATTTTTCTCACAGAAGTAAGGAATAAAATAAGTAATGTAAAGAATGTACGACGTTACGCTCAGAATCAAACGCAGCCGTGGATTCCAAGTTCCAAGTTCTCGAGACATTTGATATAATTCTTAAAGAAAGTTTTCCGCTACTTTTACGCAGACTCCAAGAACTTCATGGTAAAAAACGGGGATTGAGACGATCTCCCTTGTGAATGAGAGGCGGTGTTACACAAACTTCTAGCGCCTTTCTTGAATGCTTTTTGCCACTTTTTTACACAAGAACCTAACTTAGGTTACATTAGCCACATGCATACTTTAGCATACATAGCTTTAGCCGTATTATATCACAAAAACAAAACTCAGGCTAGAATATAACAGCGCATAGGCGTGATCTCAATCATAAGATGGTCTCGTTGATAAATGATTAATTAAAAATGTCCCAAATCCCAATCGAAATCTACAACAGGCCAGTTAGACTGGTATCTATTGGTACCTATTTGTCCGAAGTTAAATCAAAGTCACCTCTTAAAAATTCGTCCCCTATGTACTAAATCTTAATAACATGTTTAAAAATATGGGTGTAAACAATCACACAATTATCATTTTTAAACAGGTTGATTAAAGCAATTCGAACGCATATCACGCTTGTTACAACTAAATTTAGCGGTTACGAAATCGTTTCGTTGCGACATTTGGCGTTGTGTGACCTCAAAGTTAACTTTTTTACGTGACACAATTGACTTTTCCACTGGTCAACAACACAGCACCACGGTGACTGACGTCGTGATCAAGTTCAAAATAATATAAAGGTAATGCACTCGTTGATAGCTGCTGGATTTCGACGTTTGTATTGTTTTCTTTTGTTATTATTAAACTCATAGACCTACTTATTATTATTCTGTGATTTTACTATTAATCAAGTTCGATATTTTGATTTTCGATTTTCGATCAATTGTTATTCGATATGGCGGAGGTAACCCAGTCCCATACCCAGTCGTATGTGGTAGAGCAATAACACAGTAGATAAATTAAACAGTACGGAAGCTTCATACAAACGCTCGAAATCAGACTCACGCACACAGACGCACGCTTTACACGAGCTCTAAGCGAACCTCGCAGTCCATCCGTCGCGGGTGTCGCGCGCGTTGTGTTTTTAATAATAATATTATTGCATGCACTGTCCGCTGTATTTTTAAAAACATGCCCACGAGTGTATTGCGTAGTATACGGCTGCTTGAACTCAGCATCTACAAAACCAGAACTTTCATTTTTTAAACTTCGGAATAATTCTGAATTGTAAAAATGATTAAATATTACTTTTTAAATAAAGTGCTTACATCTGATTTTGTAATAGTTCTTTTTAAATTACGTAATTACGCTTTTTAAAAATGGATGTGTTCTATTTGATAAAGTAATTTGCTCCGCGCGCTTTTGTACTAAGTGATGAACTGTATTTAAAATGAGGCAATAGGTATGTGAAACATATCCGGTATTTTATTTTATGAGAATAGATCTTCTACCGGCCTCTAATACAGTACTTAATCAATTTATTCGATTATGTATTGGATCATTATAGAACCTAATTAACGTTTTATTTTTTTGTTAACTACTTAGTCAATTAATTTATTCCATTAAGTATTTGATAATTAAAAAACCTAAATAAACGTTTTAATAAATAAGTAAGTAAGAACCTTATTAATTTTATAAAGATTAAGAGTGCCAACCCTAACACTCAGTTGAAGTGTAGGTATTTAACTCGCCGAAAGGGCTAAGCTTCCGTACTGCTTTAGCTCATATATATACTGTGGCAATAATAACTGATTAGGAGGTATTCAATTTCCAAAAATGTCCGACTGCCAGCTATGTGAATGACACCACGAATACAATGATAAAACTTTGGTAATAATAACCAAAGTAATAACTGATAATCAGTAATTGTTTTGTTGCTATTAATAATTACTAATAATAGTACAGTTTTTATCTGATATTCGATAAGGTTTCTATCAGAGTGAAGGTCAATGACTGACTTTACTCAGATAAACGTTTTTCTCTCGCGTCTTTTGTTTTCCTTACTTTGCCATGACAAAGCAAGATGTACTTTTTCTTTAAAAAAATATATTTTATCCTGCTCGTGCAATTATCCACATACTAACCTTACTTAATCTTAGTCGTTATCTACGTTCAAAACAGCGTAAACACGACCAAAGTCAGCCAGTACAAAGGTAGCCCTCCGTCCCTCTCAGGGCTCGGCCCAATTCCGACCCTCCAAGAGTTGTGACCTAGTTCCCGACACCCGCTCATTTGCCGGCGTAGGTTTAAAATAGGGTTGCATGTAATCGTTCTTTGCCCCCATATTCAGAGGGATCCGAATCTCTATTGAAAATTTTCTGTCTCATTCCGACGAGCTGCTGAAAACGGAACAGAGATATGCAATCAACGGGCGTTGACGAGTTGGGTTTCATCAATTACTTATGTCATTACCATGATGTTTCGGAGGCCTATTTTTGGGGCATTAGAATCACACATTTCGCATGCTAAACAATCGTATTCATAATTTAGTACTGTCCAAATGTTTTATTATCACCAGAAATTTTTTCAGAAGGTAAGTTTAAGTATTAAAATTTGGTAGTAGTGACCTAAGACGAATATTCCTATTTCTCACATCAACTTGACAGTTAATTGAAACAGGAAAGCAGTTGCTGAACAACCCGTTGTTTTTGCCTAGAAGAAAGTCGTTAATGCATGTAGTTCCAAGGAATTGCTGCACGGAACTTGGCAGTGTAAAGGCCAGCCATAAACATTAAATGACAGAAATACCTTACGTTCAGTAGGTTTAGAATATTAGCCAGGCACTTATTTAGAATAACAATGTCACGAACTCAACATGTTGATCCAGCATCAAGAAAACTGCTAACGACTGATGTGGATTTGACCATCCTTAAATAATGAAATATCCTATTCCATTAATTGTCAAAAGAACAATGGTTGCGTTTTGGGCAGTCAATAGTTTCCTATTTAAGCCAATGTAGTATCTAGTATAATAAATTCAAGTACCAACGCGCCTACTAACAAAATATTTGATGTCACTGATTGGACGTGACAAGGGCAGCAGACAGTCTCACATGACGTATTTTATTACGATTCATGGTTGGACTTTGTCACTGGCATCTTCAGATGACGAGGGCTAATGCTGTGTTACATAATTATGTACTTATTACACGTTACGTAATACCGCTCTTCATTATACACCATACAAATCTGACAATGACATGAAACTAAATTCTAAAGAATTTTACGTTACATGCAGTCTTTGCAGGAAGCAGAACAGATTGTAGTACTACTGGTAACAGCACAAATCAAGTGCTTCAACTTTATTTAACGGTAATATGCCAAAAAGTATGCCTACGCAGTTTTGTTAGTGATGTGACATGCATATGAATGACATTCACAACATAATAGCCTAGTAAAAGTAGTACAGTGTGTACCTACGAGTACCTAATATATGCCTTCACATTTGTTATTGTTAAAGAAGCAATGCAGCAAGCAGTCACTATTCGTTTAATTCCTATTGCTTTTGAAATAGGTACCTACAACACATTTTGAATGTTCCTGAGACTGTCAAGTTAGTTGTACGAGTAATAAGTGTGTGTGACACAAACAAACTGGTTATCATGACATAGTCAGTTCGCACTACATATAGTCCAGTAGAATTAGCTTTTAAATCGGAAATAATTCCTACATAAGATTTTATTGTTTTAATGGCTTCATTGGTTGCCCATTAAGACTCTCCTAAGTTTTCGACTTCGACGGAGTTGTGCTTAAGTGGTGGGGGCCCCCGAAAAGAGGCATTTTTTCGGTTTTCCGGTTATACCGCGTAAAGGACTTACCCTATCAAAAAGTGGTCTTCATGACGGTTGAAGGGCACTTAATCCTGCATTGAATAAGACCAAATTCATATGTTTTGGACAAACCGTTCTCGAGCTAATGTTCGGCAAAGTAGAAAATATACGTAAGGCGACCCTTTACAAGGCTTGGAAGCATGTAGTAACAAGCCATTGGACGTGGAGAGGGTCATTAATTATACGTATATTTTCTACTTTGCCGAACTTTAGCGCGAGAACGGTTTGTCCAAAACATATGAATTTGGTCTTATTCAATGTAGGATTAAGTGCCCTTTAACCGTCAGGAAGACCACTTTTCGATAGGGTAAGTCCTTTACGCGGTATAACCGGAAAACCGAAAAAACGCCGCTTTCGGGGGCCCCCACCACTTAAGCACAACTCCGTCGAAGTCGAAAACTTAGGAGAGTCTTAATGGGCAACCAATGAAGCCATTAAAGCAAAAAAATCTTTTGTTGGAATTATTTCCGATTTAATCAATTTTTGTGTTTAATTCTACTGTGTTGGGTCTAATTCTCGTCACTACACTGCACAACTTAAAATAATTACGTTTTTTGTCGGTAAAAACGTCCTGGTGACGTCACTTAAGCATTTTTCTTATACTGCGTGCGGTCGTTGCGCGTGCGCACAAAGGAATGAGACCGCTCGGACACCGAGCCCACAGCGTGGTAGGGGTGGGGTTGCCCGCTCTTTTGTTTTTTACTACTACTACGCTGAATATTGTGTGCGGATTGGGTTGTCGTACAGGGGTACTACATGGTAAAATAAATCTCGGAGGCGAAAGCAGGATAATCTTAGTAAAAACTGGTCTATTCCGATCCCGAATGATGATTGCTTTGTGAAAACTTGTTTAACGTTTATCGATGTAGGAATTAAGACGAAAACAACATTTTTACAATTCAGAAATAATGTTTTAAATAGCAAAAGTTCAATTAAAGTGTCGGGACAACACTGTTCCACGACAACGAGTTATTGCGGACAACTTAATTACTTTTAAAAGCAAAAAAAAAACAACGTTTGACAGCCAGGCAGGTGCGGCAGACATGCCGTACAGTAGACTTCAGTTGCAGAAGTTGCCGTGGTTGTGTAATGGACGTCAGTTGACGCTGTTTTATTGCAGGCATAAACAAATACACTCATGTTCTAACTACAAGTAAATCTGTTTACGAAATTTCTCAGAATCGTTGTTCAGCTTTCACGATCTAATTCAAGCGAAATATTTGAATACCATCTCATTCAAACTACGGAAGCAGTGGTCGCGCAATAAAATTGTGAAAGTGAACCGTATCAGCCCTACCGGCGGAGGAAGGACCGGACCCAACCGGTTCCGTAGATTGAACTCGAGTTGTCGGAGCTCGTTGCACAACATAACCCATGCTCCACAACCATGCCGAGCAGAATGCCATAGGCAGAGGCTGCACGCTGCGTGGGCTAATGACCCATTATATAAATAACTTTCCTAACCAGAATTACGATGTTTTTATAAACTACGTATAGGTTTCTTAAGGCTTATTATTTTGACGTACACAGTTGTACAAAACCTTCCAGAATCCAGACTCAGGTAATCTTTAAAAATGTATACGGTAGAAGTGTAGACTACCTGTGCACTTTCAGGAGACATTAGCCTGTAAAATGACATAATAAAACCTATGTACACCTTATCATCTAAGAATAGTTTCACCTGTGAACTTCAAAAACTTTAATTTTTGACATTAATGATCAAGGTCAATGCTTCAGTTTAGCTGCTAAACTGTAGAAGTAAATGCTAAACATTAGCATAACAAACTACGTACTACTTACTACTTTTGAGCTACTAACTAGTTGTTTTTAAGATGAAAGTTATTACATTAGGTATTTTACGACGTTTTTGACGTTCATATTAGTGCCACTTGTGGTCTAAACTGAATAAAATATTTTTGATTTTGATAATGGAACTTTGCCTTCGACCTAAAAATTTAAACTTTTATAATGGTGAAGCTGCTCACGCTCTGAATTTAGTTTGCCGAATATGGCGCCTTTTTCATTTACATAAAAGGCATTTATAATTCTGTACCAAAATAAACTTTTGTAACAGTATTTGTCAAAAGAAGAAAAGTTTCACATTTAATTAATGTAGTCAAGGCAACGTAAACGCTCTATGTATTCCATGTACTCTAATTACGTCCTTGGAAGTGCCGCAAGGCTGTATTTTAGAACTTGTATCCATTTATTGTATACTTCACGATCTTGGGTCTTGTATTCATGTGTGTGTGTGTGTATGATATATCCCATCAAAAACAATACTTGTCAAAAAAACCAAGTCTCGCAACTCAGTTGTTCTACGGTAAAAAGTTGTGAGATCCATATAATACCAAGTCCAGGCCAGGAAATCTTTAACGTTTTACATAAATTATTGACTTGGCCATCGCACTAAATAATTTAATTTATACGTGTTTTCATGCGATGGCCAAGTCAATATATTTATGTAAAACGTTAAAGATTTCCTGGCCTGGACTTGGTATTACATGGATCTCACAACTTTTTACCGTAGAACAACTGAGTTGCGAGACTTGGTTTTTTTGACAAGTATTGTTTTTGATGGGATCTCATTTCTTTTTGTATTTTGTAGACAGCAGTTATGTATCTAGAAAACTGGACCGAAATTGAAAAATTTTACTCGACTTGGCGGTTGCACTACCGTGCCCCCAAATATCATTTCTTTTTGTATTTTGTAGACAGCAGTTATGTATCTAGAAAACTGGACCAGAATTGAAAAATTTTACTCGACTTGGCGGTTGCACTACCGTGCCCCCAAATATTTTAGTTTTTCCTTGATTCATACACCAAACACTACTTATATTCCAAATTTGAAGGTTCTAGGTCTGCTAGAAGTGCCTTAGAGTTTTGATGATCGGTGAGTCAGTGAGTCAGTCAGTGAGTGACAAAATTAAGTAACTTTGACCCGTTATAATTCTTAAACTACTGGTTCAAATTGAATGAAATTATAAATATACCGTGTCTTTACAATGCGTGCATAGCTAATGAAAATTCAGCCTTCTAGTTTTATCCACAACGAAGTTACAGGCGGTCGAAAATGGCCTGAATTGCTTCGAGAAAAGGATGGTACGGCCGTGCCGCTTTTTTGCTCGACTTGGTGGGGGCACTGCCGTGCCCCCAGATTTAATTTCATAATTGGTAGACATCTCTATTTAAATCATCGCACCGTTTCACGTCAGCCGTACATTTTCCGGATGTTGATCCATGTTCTTTGTTGGAAATAGACAGTGGAATGTACCATGATATCCTCTGTTGAAATCCCCGTACCTGGCTCTATGCCAATCAATACCTAATAAATTAAATTGCATTTTGGCGTGCAAAGAGATCTCAGAGTGGAATCTAAAATTAACCTTCCAGAAGGTACAGAGATCTAATTATGTAGAAATTCTATTGTGAAGATGGAAACCAGATAAATAAAAGATTTAAATTCCGTTTGAATCTTAACACTAGTGGTTGGCTATTTAAATTAGTTTAATTATGTATGTAAATAATGTACAATTTCTCAACTAATATGAAATATGTTGATAAGAAAAAACTGGATTTTAATTAATTACTTACCAGTGAATATCAAACAAGTAAAACCAGAACTGAATCGATTCCTGACAAACAGGGTCTTATTGTTTTTGTCACACACCAACACCACGACGCAAAATGGTTATTGACTTCTTCCTAATACTATACTAGGCATTGATGCAGTCTGTGTTATCGGTTTTGGGGCTTGACTTGAACTTATTATTTGTATGGACAAAGAACCACGGTCGATGCCCAGACGGCATGCCTGTCACTGAAATGATTTACATAATTTGAAAGAGTAGTAAGTCGACAGCACCTCAGACTATAAATTTTAGATGCAAAATAGAACTTTATTACATTACCACTACATAAAAATGCCGAAGCTAGATTGTGCTGTTTGTACATTAAAATTCGACATATTTAAAAACAGCTACAGAATACGGCGTCAAATCAAAACAAAACATACGATCTTAGTTGAGCGAAAATAAATATTTTTTCTTGATTTNGTATAATAAAATTGATAAGTCATTGTGGAATTCTTCCACTGGTGATGATGATGCGTGCATTTATGTACCTACTGTAGATGATAACTACAATTGAAACCTTAGAATTCGTTTACGAGGTGATTTGCATTCAGAGAACAATATAATATACGTGCCTAGACAGACAGGTCACATCACATTACATCTCCAAGTATTTGATGACGCGCGCAGTACGAACACTACGAACTGCTATTTATAGGGAGTTGCGTGATAAACGTTGTTGTTAGCTGATATCACAGACAAACAATAAGACATAAGTTTATATTACACCGCACGGGGACAGAATTATGCGGCACTGTTCTGTTGAATTAACGTAATCAGTTAAATTGAACCAAACAACAATGCTTTGTAATTCAAATTTAATTATGTGGTTTTTTCCTGCTTTTCGGTCCCACACAAGTGAGATTGAAGACAATTCAAAACTACCAATAAAGAACGATTAGCGTTAGATAAGTATTAGGTATAATGCAAAACTGCACAGAAAAGAAGTACGCCTACATTGGGGCATGGGGGCTAAGACTAGGAGATGAGTAATTGTCTCTAGAAAGAAGGCACTGATTATAAACAAGCTAATTAAAGCTTAAATTCACCCATGGATGCCCAGTATCTGTTATCTGACCGTAACCGACCGGAAAGAAGTCTAATTCTTGAACTGGAAAATAGGGATATATGTATATGATACAAATATTTCAAGTTAGTGAACCTGGCAACAGTCGCATACGATCTGGAGTCGTACTTAACTTTAGCTTCTTATCTGTGTCATTAGCAACTTCTTAGCTCCGAGAACAAGAGATCAATTACGAGCCCTAATGGCATGTCTCATTTAGAGGGCCGATAAGTTTTGGCGCAGAGGTGGCTTATTCAGCGAATTTAATTAGTGTGGGGTTTCATTAGCACGGCTTGTCGCCGGTTACGTAATTGCCATCGTCAAGTACACGCGGTGCTGCCAATGACGGTCCAGACTTGCCCGGGTCGCCCACCAAAATTTAATTTATTTACGTCTATTAAAATACGAAAATTCATAAAAGAACTTTGTTGTTGGTAGTCTTGTTAAGCATTGTGAATTTGTGACCTTCATTTGGAAACCGATCAAGACTCGATATTTAACTTTTTACATAGCAAACTGTTCGCTGTTCGCTTGTTATAAATAAGTATGACGCGGTTTTTACTTGTAATGTTTACTTATTTTTGGTATGACACTCTGGAATACGACAAGGCGACAACACTACACTTCTTCAGTTAAAGACGTAAACATTTAAATCTTACCAAAATTTTTAATAATTGCTTTATTCTAATTAAAAATGCTGATTGATACTTATTGATAACTTCTGGAAACTTTTGCCAGCTAGCTGGATAAATTATATTCATAGAAACCATTATTATTACTCATTGATAAGGAGATTGAATACTCTGCAATCTCCATAAATAATCGTCAGCAAACTAATCGAGAATTCGAGACACAGACTAATGTCTTGTGATTACATAAACCTAGATGACGGATAATAGCGCAAATAGTAAATATAACTGCAACAAACTACGAGCATCTGCGAATAAATTTGAAGCAGCAATTTAAAAAGCAGTTCTCAAGTGCGCAGACGCCGTTGTGAAATACTCACGAGAAACCTTTGAAATGAACCTTCAGTCTGAACCGCTCACCGTCCAAGGCCACTGGTCATGGCTGGCCATGGTGCCACATAGCATCGCAACAAATGACTATCAAAATTCTTTTTGTACAACATCATAACAAAAACAAGTTTACAATTTGAATGCTACACGAGTAAATCAACAGTTAATTATTGGCCTTAATTATAATGGCTGCTAGCACAATCGCTAACCGACCGATGCAATAATCACAGTTCTAAGAATTGATTCACGATGTGCAGATAAACGGGTTACGGTCAGACACGTAAGGGCCTAGTAAATCGACTCTCGTCATGATTTACAACTTTACTGGCGAATAATTGACTAAATTCATTCAAAATAAACGATGGGGCAACCGTAATTCAACGTCAATACAGTGAAAATCAGCTCTGCTGTTATATAAGGTTATTCACGGTGTACCCTGGCCCAAAATAGCTTGTCAAAGTGAAAATTAGGGGCATTAACGTCGGCATAATCTGAAATCGATGGCGAAATACTTTCGTCAATGTTGTAACAGGTTATTTAAACTGGCTAGTCGCTGGTATAAATAACAGTTAATTTCTCGTGTCACGCTCCGTTAGCCGGCGTCGCGTGCCCAACAGTCTTCCTGCTTCGCGTCGACAACTCGGATTCCAGACGTTCAACTACAGTTTTACAATGGTATATCGTGAAGAATTCCAATGCAATGTTTGAATTTTTGATTCAAACCAATAAAATCACGGGCTCTAGGTACTGTCTGACTTTTGACATGAAAGACACGCCTGCCTTTTGTTAGATCATCATTTATTGTTATAATACGTTTCGTTTTAGATGCTCATAATAAATGCATGAGAGAAAATTAATTTCTAATTTGGTGGCAACTTATCTCTACATTATATTCCTTCATTATTTAGGATCTCTAACTAAGCAAGTTTTCCAGCGAACATTACCAGCATTACGTAAGGAGTGGGTTACGGATATAAGAATGCAGGGCAAGTCAGCCACGGACGCGGAGCTGCAGAGCGTGACCGTCGGTATGTCCCACGGTCCCGTTGAATACAAAACGCCTGAATCAATACCCACCGCGGTGCCCTTGGCTAAGGAAACTGACTCATTTTGCCAGTACTTGATCAACTGTTAACATATTTGAAGAGGGGGCAACGGATGATGGTTGACCAGAAAAGAAAAATAGATTATGACTGGTGTTGTGGTTGTTAAAACAAACGAAAACTCCACGTTTCCAGAAATCAGTCTTGCTGAGTTGCTGCTTGCTATAGCGCAATATTTTCTTGACCACGATACAAGATTGTGAACAAGACAAGATTTATGGTCGTGTCGTAAGTGACTGAGCATTGCTTTTCGCGCTGCTTGTTGTTTCATTAAACTGGTTCGTTTTTCTTGCGGACACAACTAGTTCATATTTTTAAAGGCATCGATAAATTATTTTTTATTTGCTGTTCATTAATACGAAGACGAAGCTAATTGCAATAACGAACATAACTAAGGTTGTGCGTCAGCAAATGTAACGCACGCTGTATCTGGGTCGTCTGCAATTTGGGAGGTAAGCTATTTCCAATCCATTCCTCGTGCCTCAGATGCCGGCTGCGAGTGGCTGAGATGCGTTCCAGAACACAAGCATCTTGCTCATTTAACTTGCAAGTTTGAGCAAAACATCTCATTGTACTTTTCCATTCTTTGTTAAAACTGAAACCATGAATAACATAAATAATCGTACATGTGCACTGATCAGGTATTTCTGCTAAGGTCACATCGTCAACGTTTACGAATGATTCATAGCTAACAATAAACAAGTAAGTGCAACCTGGGCTGATTTAAAACTACTTGCAAGCAATTCACAAAGAATTATGAAGTGACACTCGCACACTCACGATGTATCGAATGTCTTTGTTCGCAAGTACCAGACAATGCTTACATAAACAGACAAGAACCGCTGCACAGCCTGTAAGTAACGTGGAAATCTAATTAAGGAGCACGTTTCTCTGTAGTCTGTAGGTAAGGCAAAGGTAGAATTTAGAGACCTACATGAAAATGAGAATCTAAACGTTTAAGCCAAATATTTATGTAATATTAGCTATCTAGTCTTAGCATTAATAAAATTACACAATAATGCCAATAGTATTATTAAAAAGCCATTAGCTTTGTCTGGCGTTTGCGTGTTAGTAATAACTTCAAGTATTTCACAATAGGTCGTCTTTATTTTACGAGTTCAAATCCTTGATGTCTATTAATTTAATCTAACTAGTGCCTAATATCATGTACATTGAACGAGGCTTCAGCGATCAGCGTAAACATCGGCGTGAGAACCAGTTTGTTATTTTGGTCGATGGCAGTGCGGTGGGGGGCCGCTCAGGTTGCAAGGGCTGACGAGGTCACAGTACCTTAAAGCGGAGCCAATATTGTCACAATGACACCTACCTTGTACCTGCCTACATATGCATCAGTTTGTTTACGAGTCTGTAGTACTAGAGGTAATTTAACGTGAACAAGCTTTAGTGACCCAGTAATGCCATCCTTATACTGTTGAAAGTGTAACGTTTCTTACTTGTCGTATAGCTAATAAAAGTGCCCTTCCATTTTCTACGACACAGGGGACCACATGACGTATTTGTCTTGTAAATTAAAACTTTTTCCAGATTGGCGTACGTACATACAATGAGGCTATTTCCCACATGCTATAAAAATCTTCCTACCTAATTAAATGAAACTTTGGTACTAATGGTAATCAGATAAACAGTTGAAAGATTTATTAAAGGAATTGGTTTGTCCCTTAAAGTTTGGAAATGACAAAATTAGTACAAACTTAGCTAGTAGTTATCCATCCTATGCCCGAAGTCATTATCACTGAGATCAGAGATCAGTTTACTTCATTTGTGAATATTTAGGAAGAATGAATGGTGATGTAACATTCGACGCAACGTCACGCAACCTTAAAAGTACGATTAGATGCACAAGCACACTGTACTTTTAAAGAGGAAAAGAGTTTTCCAATAGGAAAAAGAAGTCCCTACTCATTTGATAAATCTGATTTAAACTGGGCTGGTTCTGTCTAAACTGGCCTCAGCACAGATGGATAGAGTCCCACGCAAGAAGTTTGTCTTCAGTTCCACAAGATGTTACGTTTCCATTTGAATTATAAATTAACCGCTACTAGGGTAGGAATTTCTTATCATGAAATGTCTGGCTGGAGCGAGTGTTTGAGATGTTAATTTTCTAGCCAAAGCAATTAAATGTTGATTGACAAGCATTTTTCGAAGAAACAATTGCCTATTTCGCTAATAATTAATAATCTGTCTGTTGTTAGTTATTAGCACATTATGATTGATTATGAATTCTGAAAAATGTAAAACTTCAGCAATGGCGTGTTTCGTCTTTGATTCAATAGCACGAATTTGTTTCATCGCCTGTATTTTTAGCTACAAAACCACTTCGAAGTCAAGCCAACATCGTAGTTACGTAGTACGAAGTACAAACCGACAAAAATTTCAAGAGACACAAACTCGCTTTCCCCGCTAGCCGCGGCCCGCTTGATAAGTGGCCTAAGGGCTCCCCCCCGGCCCCTCCGACCTACTTCCCCCCGCGCCCTAGTCATCTTTGTGCTACACGCCACTTGCACAACTCGGTATCAGCTGTACGAATTGTATGATAGGACAAGTGGAAATTCTATTCGATCAGTTTTATATCCTCGTCGATTGCTTCTTTAATAGCTTTTTCACCTTACCTGACCACATTCTGACGAGCTATCTATTAATTTTTAATTGTTTTTAAATTTACATCAACGCTTTCTAAACTAAAACCAAAATCTGTACTGTTACAGAGCTCCTTATGGCTGATTTTATGGTGTCTTTAGTGATTATTTTATTTTGTGTTTGGTATCTCATTCTCTCTTCCGAAAACGTGAAAAGTTAGACCAGAGACCAACCATACAGATTTTGCATACATACTGCTGCAGCTGTAAATGCCACAGTTCCAGTTCAACTGCCAGCATAAATAGATTATATTGGCAACTGCCAATTCCTTCATAATTGTGTGCTCGACTTCCATTGAATTGTTCTCGTAAACGATAGTCATTACAATCCCACACAATCCAACCAAGACCTCGTGAAGGTCGTTCTCTATTGTTAATAGATATCTACTTATTTTTCCAACTCCCATGAAGAATGAATACATTTACAAAATAGTTATAATTTTTAATTCAAGAACAAAATTAGTCGCATTTTTTAATGTCTAGACTCTATGAGATATCTCAGGTATGTATGTACTATGGCACTGTTTTATACAATACACCTAATTGGAGAATATTGTGCCAACGCACAGACAATACATAAACACATTGGTATCTCTTTTCGTTGTTATGGGGGTAACAATACATTTGCTGTATTGCTGTCTGCTGTACTAACATCTTTGTTAACGTCCCTTTTTGATATTTAATTTAACCTTCATCCTTATATTTCCATAGATTTTTACTCGAATTCGGCAAGGACACAGGAATATGTTTAATATCGTGGATATTCTTAGATTGAACTTTTCTGGGTCGGCCCTGAGGAATATGGCACATTTTAGTATTAAATATCCCGACCCTTGTCCGCCCAAGCTCTATCGAATATTTTTTGCGACCTTCAGGGCCGCGCCCGGCCGAGGCTGGGACCCCGGATGAGGCCGAGGTGTCTGTACAACAGTAGGTATTAATTAGCGCAGGGACAGCCGCCCTTTCAGCCAACGCTTATGTGGGATGAATATAATATTATCTTTCCACGGTTAGTGCCAACTCATGCCTTTAAACCGCACATACTACTGGATAACAAGAGTACCAACAAACTAACACGTCGTCATAGTGACATAGCCTAGGAAATAGGAATACATAATACTTATCATAATTCAATCTTTGTGTCAGATTTTCCTCGATTAATCTGATTGGAAGTTTGCAAAAAACTTTGGGAAGTAGGTAAGTACCTACCGCATACATTTTCTTAAATTAAGTAAGGAAGGAGTTAGGTATTTGTAAATAAATATAAAAAAAGGTCCAACTATAGAGCCCTGGGGAACTCTCATGCACAACCTAAAATAAATAGATCCTTGGGAATTTCACTTTTGCAGTCTGCAAAGAGTCATCACATAATATGAGTCTCACAGTTTTCCTAAATCATTTAATGTCACATAGTGATTTAATTAATTTAATTAAAAGGTTATTTCCTAGTCCACGTAGTCTAAGGCCTTAGATGAATTAAAATGTATTCAATAAAGTACATTTTATTCATTCTTAAAGCACCTTAAGTCTGTTCCTAATAAAATTGAAAATGGGTTTATTGAGTGTTTTATGATGATTTCGTCAAAGATCTTCTAAAAGCTGGATAGTTATACCAACCTATTCATCCATTTGACATGATACACAGGTGCCATAAGCGCTATAATATCTGCGCGCAGTATTCAATCCGGTGAGCGAAACTCGTGTTTCAGGAGAAACCAGTCCTCGCCGTGTAGGCAATATAAACAAATAAGGTGCGTAGTTATAATGCTAGCCAGTTGCGTTGAAACTTGAAGTTGGTCTGGCGTTCCTCACTCGCCAGGAGAGCGCTGTACAAAGATATGTCGTCTATTTATAAACGAAGCGGTGCACGAACGCCGAGCGAGTCCGCTTTTGTCGTGCCTCTTGATTTTGAATGTTTTGTGTCTTGTGTCCACGAGTTCCGTGATAGCATTCTCTGATAGCTAACTGTACTTGTGACAATTGCAATGGCGGTTGTTAGAATAGGCATTGTTCGGCAAATACCTACACAGTTATCTACTTTACTCGTTGTCACTGCGGTTGAAGTCTGATAAGAACACTCGTGGCAATAATGAGATAAATTATAAAGAGATAAGATAATTTGATAGAATTGTGTAAGATCAATCGCGCGAATCTTTCCATGATTTGTTGTTTATTAAATACTTATCAAATCTTGGATAATAACGTCTACGTTCTTATTATACGTATAAAATGTAAGATGTAAATAAATACAATCATTACTACATAGTCAGTTAATAATGTCGTTTCTGCCTACGAATACTACTAGCGTTTCTTCGATAAAAGAGGCTAATTTGATTCATTAGCCTCAAACAATCAACAATGCCCAGCGAGGAGATCAAAGTTCTCCCGATAATGAGGTCGCATTGTTTCTTTATCAAACACTTTCAATGTGATACCCGTAAACGAGCACAGTATAACGAGGCGACCACATTTAGATGTAGCGTGATCAAAAGATCGTGAACGAAACCACTAGAAATTATGACACATTTCAGCTTTTAATTCGAAAAAGTGAGCAAAAACGTCTATAAATCCATAGGTGGATATAGTGGATACTATTATATATTACTATACTTGACTCACCTTCGAATAGAACACTTAAAAAGTTTTAAGATCCGAGAAATAACGAAGAAAAGAAAGTTCTACTGTCTGCGTTCAGCGAATCGATTCCTGCTAAGCGTTCAGGGTAATGCCCTGTGAATTACTTCAAAATATGTCTACTACCTATCAGGATGCAGGAAGGTAATTTTACATGGTTAGTCAAGCTTTCAGTGCAATTTCTTGATGATTANAAAAGGGGGTAGGGGTCATTGTAAAAATCTAACTGAATTACAGAATACTAGGTAAGGGTTTATTTTTCCAAGGTAATCCTGAAGTAGCCTAAATAGCCCGATCTTATTTTATAGGTAGCCTAAATGGCTACCGGTAGCCGTTTGCATTTTTTG
The DNA here is from genome assembly GCF_004193835.3 of Ostrinia furnacalis. Lineage (NCBI taxonomy): Eukaryota > Metazoa > Arthropoda > Insecta > Lepidoptera > Crambidae > Ostrinia > Ostrinia furnacalis. The sequence continues at coordinate 319,968 of NW_021132019.1, forward strand.
GTCGCCATTTGACCCCCAGAGGTAGCCTAAATGGCGATAATTCGCCTAATCTGGCACCACTGCGGGCCAGCCGAGGAGAGTGGAAGAGCGGTGCGTACGGCAGTCGGCGGCTCCGAGCCTCGGTGCATCGAACGCGGTGAGAGCGGGGTCGACGAACCTAACGCCATGTGCATTCAGTTATGTTCGATTTTGTATCTAATCGCTATTTACTGTGATTAGTCATTTGTGAAAACAAAATTGAGAGGATGATTATTTTTAGGAACCTCAGCAAGCCTTTGAAAATAAATTGTTCAAATGGCATGAAAATGGTATTGATTATGAAACCCAGAAATCATTATGTAGAAAAATAGATATTTGAACTATTTTAATAGCTCATGAAAAATAGAAACTAAACGAGTCATAATAAATCATCGTATTTCAGGTCAAAAGTTCATAATAATTCGAAGTAATTAACAAGTTTAGCGAATTTCAATTACCGACTACCTACCTACCTTCTTACTATCAGTTTACCTTTCATAGTTATTTCTTACATGATATTAAATATCTTACTATACTACTAATGAGGCGTGATTAAAAGAACCTACGTAGGCTAAAAAACCTATGAAACCTACCTAAGTAGGTACCACATTGTTGTCAACCCTCCAACAAAGAGGAGTCTAGTGGCAATTAAAACAAAAACCGATACAGCCTTCACACGCCTCAATCACAAATTCAAATTTTGGTGAAAGGAAAAATACCTATTAGGTACTGTGTTGTAGGTAGGTAGGTAGTAGGTAAGTACGATGGAGACCCAAGTTTTGAGCCCTTTTCGACAACCCGGGCGCGCGAGGCCCTTTTTGTTCCCACTCCGCCCCAGCCTCAAATGCCCCCAATTTTCCTCTGTCTCTCAATATGCGCAGTAGATATAATTTATACATGTAGGTACCTACAATATGTAAATGTATGGAGCTAGGTAGCTAAGGTAGGTACCTCTATGACGGAACAGTGATCATTATAGGTACCTACATAGTTCCCATCCATAAAACGAGCTAACTTCTAGTTGCTAAGCTATATACCTACATACCTATTGGTGAGATTTGGAAAAATCTACGTGCTAGCTAGATTCGTAGTCGAACAATGCTGGGTTCGACTTCGATTATAGGTACCTACGATCTTTTGATGATGATTGTTACATAGGTAGGTAGGTACCTAGCTACTTTCTTTCTATTAACTTGTTTAGTGAAAATGAAAAATTAACTGGCATTCATTATACCTACCTACATGCCTTACGTTACTTTGGGTTTAGATCAATTTATAAAAGTGAAAGTGTGCAATATTCAAATGAATGAAAGTAATATTTATTTATAGGTAACCTACCATGTCGGTAGGTACATAGGTATTACAGCAAAGGTAGGTACTACCCAGTTACCAACATGATGATTTTCAGGCACTGCGGCCTTGTTCCCGCCCGCAGAACGGCAAGTGGTTTCCCAGTTCCTATTTACGTGAAGAGGATAGGAGTATGAAGATATGTTACTGGCTGAATTTCAGTAAGTAGCTTCATTTTAAGTACTAGCTAATCATAAAGCTGAAATAATCTGGTTGAGGTCCCACCTACCATGTTTATTTTATTAATAAAATAATAATCATATAAACAAAACAAACAGGTGCAAACTGCAATCTTGGGCAAAAGCCATGACATTGATACGCTCTGAACCTAAACAGCAGTAAAATTGTGGAGCTAAGCCAAGGCAGCATAAATTAATGACATCTTTCAAGTAGGTAGGTAGGTAGGCAGGCACTGTACGTGTTATCTAACGAAAGCCGCGCGTAAAGAACATTATACAATAATTATGATGCCGTCCGATTGAAATAAGACAAGTTATGACTTAAACTGGCCTTGAAATTAATTTATCATTTATTTTAAACACCAAGCATTACCTGGAGCTCCTTATTCTTGTTATCTTTGAGCGATGCTGCTCTGATAACACCAGCTTTCCATCCCCATTCGGAAACTTTATTCACGTTAATTTTCGTAACACCACTCACAGAGAGAAATCGTTTGCCAACTAAATCTTCACGGTATTTATAGGCCATAACGAACTACACAATCACATTATTCACTTTAAAAACTACACAAACGTCAAGAAACTGCGCTCAAACGCACAACACGTCACACTCTTCGTTGAGCGAAGGGAAACTACGTGGAAAACAAAAAACCTCTCTGCGTAACGTATTTACAACCCGACCACATGAAATAGTTCGCAGAGATAGTGTCAATGCTGAGAAATATAGATCTTTTGAATTTGGAATCGTGATAATCAGCTTCTTTATTATATTGCAAATTTAAGATGTTCATTCAATGCAAATATTTGATTCTGTTGATGTGGCTTCAGGATTTATCCAACTTATAAAAGTGATTGCAAGGCCGTACTAACTACGTTGTAGTTATATTTGAACGCGATAGATGGCGCTTTTTACGAGTATCTTCATAAAGCTAGGATAGACTAACTGCATGTAATGTAAAAAAAACTTTTATAATAGTTTTTATTACTATTCTTATTTTTATTGAGAGGTTTGATAAATAAATACAATAAATTGATATTTTTATTTAAATCCAGTTTCGCAATATCAATACAATAGTATCGATGTTCATGAAAATCTGTTTGATGGTAATTTTCCATGAATAATAATCACGTTGTGATAATGAAGGTTGAATAAAATGCAGTTTATTTCTTTATTTAAAAATATCACCAACAAGATATACCACAACAAACTATGAACATTTTTAAACGAGACTGACAAGTAATTATTTAGATTAATTAAATATTTTACTGATAAAATTATTTTTTGGGGTTTTTTACTAACTAAATCTCAATTAAAAATAAAATAAAATACAAGGCTTATAAATAAAAATAAAAAACATTCAAATCGCTACCTTGGGGGAAGGTGCCCAGAATGCTGGTCACATACACATTTTTTTCCATGCTGGATGACCAGGCTAATTCATGGGCCAAGGTATAAGGCCAGCCTTTGGATCGTAAGATGTCTCAACTAACTGATTAAAATAACCGCGAGATGCTGGAGCTGTCACTTCCATTCATGGTTAGCTCCTGTCTGTGGGTATTCATAATACATATAATTTAATTTAAAATAAACTGTAAAAACGTATTTCGGATCGGTATTCAAATCAAATCAAGCGTAACTATTATGACATACTGCAACACATTGTGTTGTAAAACCTTGGGAACTAATAAATGTACTATAAAATGTATCCTGAGATAGTAAAAGCATTCGATTATATTTTGTAATTAATTAAANCTATATATATATAAAAGAAAGTCGTGTAAGTTACTTCGCTTATAACTCAAGAACGGCTGAACCGATTTAGCTGAAAATTGTCAGGGAGGTAGTTTAGAGCCAGGAGAAGGACATAGGATACTTTTTATACCGTTCGAAATAAAAAAAGTCTGCTTATTTATTGCCATTAAGGCGGAACAAAGTTCGCCGGGTCAGCTAGTTAATAATAAAATTAAATTAATAAGATTTTGGATACTACGTCATAGGTAATCACAGAATCCTTGTAAAATCCCAACTAATATTATAAATGCGAAAGTAACTCTGTCTGTCTGTCTGTCTGTCTGTCTGTCTGTCTGTTACGCTTTCCCGCTTAAACCTCGGAACCGATTTTGATGAAATTTGGCATAGAGATAGTTTGAGTCCCGGGAAAGAACATAGGATAGTTTTGATCCCGGTTTTTGAAACAGGGACGCGCGCGATAAAGTTTTTCTGTGACAGACAAAATTCCACGCGGGCGAAGCCGCGGGCGGAAAGCTAGTAATTAATAAAAAAATGGCATTTTTACTTAACATCAAAAGATATTTTTACTATTGTGTACACATCACCTTAACTAGTACAAAAATTAAAACATAGATGTCGCTACTCCCGAACATATTGATTGGAGAATGGTCACGTGATCAAAACATCATTACTTTTCAACATGGCGGATTAGACTTTTGCCTGGACGGTTGTGTTAGTGTTTTGTCATGTTTACTTTTGTGATTGTTTAAAGTGATTTTATCATATGTGAACATTAATATGATATCGGCGATAATTTCTCGATTGGTTATGTGAGTATAAATATTTTTTATATTATATTTTAGGTTGTTTATTGTGACGTATCATTCTACTTATTTATTTCTAAGCCGACCCTTTGTTCCTTAAACTTAATTTTAATATCCATGCTACTACGTTTCATACCGTAGTGAAAATAGCTATTAGTAGTTATTAAGAACGGTTTCCTTTTCAAAACGGTCCATGCTCAACGAGGTCCAAACTTAGTGTCCAAAAGACAAGAGGTCTGTCTCAGGCTAAGTAACGTTGTTGACAGGAGAAAAAAATTTCGATAAATATTTAATATTCTCTTGAGGATTTCTGCCATAATTTTAACACAAATATCTTCTTACTAGACTCGCTCGATGGGAGGGCTTAATAGTGACAACTGCCAAAAGCTTAAAATTATACTGATCATTTTGTTCAAAAATTGATATTATTGAAACATTCTACTGTGATAAATGTTAGGTAGGTACCTACAACCTAAAGTTACAACTAAAATTGAAATTTTGCAACATCATTGTGCCTAGACTAGTTTGTGGTATCTTTTTTCCCTCTTCTATTTTACATTTTTGGGGCAAAGCTTAGCGTTTATTTAGTTAAAAATCAGGTAATTTGGGAAAACAGTTTTTACGGAGAACTCTTGATCAAATAAATTGTTTTACTAATTACTTACACTTGTATTAAATTAAAAATGTTGAAAAAAAAGCATGTTTGGAGCTTTTTTACTCTTCAGAGATCCATTCCGTACTAATTAGGTGCCAATTAGACCGTATTATTAATTATTAAGCCTCTCTGCTGTCCGCTGGCCCAGCGGGTTGCATCTCAAAAATAGTTTACAGTTAAAAAATTCACTTAATGCGTATTTTTATTGCCGCTAGCTAGAGCAATAAATAATAATTACTAAATGAAATTTTTTAAGTTAAATTGGGCAGCTTCTGGTTTTTTTTTTAATTTGTTCTAAAAAATTTAAGAAGATAAAAACAAAACATTTTTAATTCAGATTCTGTAGGTACACAAAATATCTTTATACTGTAGAGAATAACCAAGTAGGTACAACGCTATCTTAGTCGAATATCAGATTTTCTATTTCAAAAATATAATTTATAATGCTGGTTTGTTTTAGTATATAAACAAGAGAGATAAAATCGGTTTTTTGTGTAGCCTTCTCTTATTGTTCATAATAGTTGTAAAATTCGAGTAGATTACTGGCAATTTTCCAATATGTTACGCGATTTTGGGTTGTGACGGTTAGAATTTTGGCAGCACTGCTCCTGCAAGTTGGAATTTTACAGTCGTGTTTTCACCTTCAGACGTTGATCAGACTTGTTACTGGAAGGTATCTATTGTTGTCATTTTTACTGATTTATACACGACGTTCGACGAAAATCCTTCATTTTGAGAGCTGAATTTCATCTATAGTCTTATCATAGACTTAGCAAGAAAACACTTGGAATAAACAAGATCTGAAGACTGAAAAAGCTATTGAAACTCAATCTGAATCCGAGCTGAGTGCTGCCGCAAACAAAGCTTTGTATTGGGTGCCATTTTGAAATTCGTCATCAGGGTATCCCTGTACTGCCGGGTGCTATTTCGGGTGAAACTCGGCCGTTCGCCTCTGGGCTGCAGCTACTGAAGCTTTAGTTTGTGGCGCTCCCGCCTTGCGCCCGCGTCGTTACTCTATGCAACAGAAGTGAAGTGCGTTGACACCTAACTGTAGTGATTCATCGGTGTTCGGTCTTCGATTTATTTGAGTTATTGTCTGTTCCGAGTGTGCTCAATCCTTTCGTGCTGCCTGTTGGTCGTACACCTTGACTCAGACACTTATAGTCTTATTGAGAGCGCTTGTCTTACCTTTTTCGGTATAACCTCGACTGAATTACGTGTACCTTTACCCAGTTTTGCTGGTGACGTATATTTTCTTGTATAAAATGTCTTCGCGTACTAAACTTGAAATCAGAATAACGATATATTATGAGAATCATGTAGTTGTCATTTATATTTAGGGCAGGTGACTACTATAATTTTTAGTTATTTCCATTTATTATTATTTTTAGCGATGCTTTAAATAATATACTGGCAATGACTATATTTGTGTTTATTTTTAGCCTTTAATTAATTGGTTATTTTATTTTTATCACATGATTAACATTTACCATTTCAGCGTATTTCAGAATCACATTAATGAACGAAAATTCTGGAATATTGTAAGCATTCTTTTCATGAGTCATAGGTTAATAGAATGTTATTGAAATAACCATTCCACTAATGGTAGAAGCACCGTTTCGCTGCTGCTGTAATGTAGGTGAGCTCCCTAAAATAACCATGGCATAATTAACGAAATGGTAGAGTATGAATGGCTTCAGTAGACTAAATTTCCCAATTCTTATGGACACGAAACATAAAATAATCTGTCTTTTTTAACTCAATAATATTTGTAAACCTAGGTACTTGTAAAAAATAAGTTTAGTATCAAACTTTGGTTTGGTTAACTTGAATTTAATCGTTTCTGTCGTTATCGATCGACTACTACTCGTTGTTTCTGGGGTTTTTGTAATGGCATTGTTCTTGACATTGAGTCAGTTTTTAACAGGCTTCTATTTAAGTATGAATTTATTATCTCTATCGATATCTATTAGTTGGTTGTTCTATGTACGTAGCTTGCACTTGCAACAATAATTTGAAATTGTAATGAACTGCAGCGGTATCGGCACGCTTGACCGCATCTTAAAATGCGCAGGAAACTCATATTATTGCACGAACTGCTTTAGTACTACAATACTTTAGGTAAAAGTTGATATAACGCTTTGTTTTACTATTCCATTTACGACGTATGAAAATTTTACGAAGAAATCACAAAATTCCTACAGAATACCAGCATCATGTTCTTTACGGAATATGATACAAGCTTAGTAGGAGCCATTTTGGTTCAACAATTTATTTATAATTATTATCCAAATTGTGTAAAATTACTATGTTTGAACCAAATAAACATTTTTTCTTTCTTTCTTTCTTTTTCATAATGTATCTTCTTACACATATGCTGCTACCTCGTGTTTTTTATTGAGAATGAATATTTAAGACAACAAGACCTTATTCTGTATGATTTGAGACTGGAAGACTGTAGCTTTGTCATCTGTCGCCTTACCAGTTACCACAGTGGCATAAATCACACACGTATCACTTACCTGCAATCCTATCAGATAGCAAGTGCAATTAAATATTCCAGCTTCATCCGTCATAGTTTCAATCCTCTGGATGTTCTCATTTGGTAAAAATATACATATTCATTCACTCCGTAAAATAAACGCCCACTCGATCCCACACAGTTTTAATTTGGGTAAGTGGACCAAGAGATCACCAGACCAAAAATATGGCTCATCTTGGTTCCAAAGTTATTACTTATTGTGCATTTTCAAAAGGCTATAAATCAAGAAAATGTCTTCGTCTGTTTAGTAGATAAACCGTCTATATTTCTGCCTGTCACGCCCCACTGGCTGTTACATCGACCCTGAAGGCTGTTACGATGCGCACTCGCCGTAATTGGTGCTTCGATAGAAAGGATACCTATTCGCACCACTCACTGAGTTGGTATAACCGGATGCATTCCAGTTACGTGCGTGTTACTAAGTGCTCGTTGCTTTTTTGATAGTCCAAGCTAAGACAAATACAAGATTAAGTAATTAAAGTTTCAATTGGGAACTCGCTAGCTTATTATCTGGTCACAACAAGCAGGAGTCAATAACTATGTAGATGTCAGTAACTGTTTCCATTTGTAAGACCATCTACAAAACGCTTGCTTGGTAAATTTATCACTAAGAATAAACAAAACAGACCTTGTACATCTACATACATACTTGCAACAACGTGTACTTATGTTCGTATGCACGCATTTAACAAAGGATGCACAAGCCCGAAGCAACCGAACCGAAGGTTCTTGACCTATATGCTATGCGTCCGTGGCGGGAGAGCTATTATATTTTCGTAACTGGATATGCCGAGCATGTTCTGAGATGGAAAATCCTTAAGATATTTTCATTTTTCACTAACGAATTATATTATCACTGAAATTGGTTCAAAAGTAGCTTGCGAAAGATACTGCTTGTACCTACTTCTATTTTTGTTAGTGTACTTAGTTACATTGTCTAATTTTAAGTGCTATATGACGAAACCAACCACATTTCTTCAATAACAAAGGCTGCAGATTATTGTGCGTCATTATATTCTCGTTACGTTATATGGTTTCGCTTACTTAAATCATTTTTAATATTCGTGGCCTCAGTGGTATACGACGGCATATCAGGGGCGTGCTGTGCATATCGGAGATAAGTATTGCTTCCCCGGTAAACGTGGTTTACTGATGAAAATCGGTGAAATCTACACCTAATCTCCATTGCTGTGTGTATGTAGTAGAAATGTGGAACCAAACAAAATCCTGTTTTTCACTCTAATGAATATGAAGACAAACAGCTCGTCAGAATTTATTTACTTCTAATTGCCCAGTATTTGGAAATCAATAGACTGAAATTCATAAATGTGGGCACGCTTCACGCCTCAGTTAGTTGGAAGTTGGAAACTTACCTAATTCGTATAAACTAGGTATATGTAACGTTTTCGTCGGACACTGGCTTTTAATACGTTACTTTCATCAATTTGATTCTGAATGTTAAAAAATATTTTAACAGTTTTATTGGTATTTTGATACGCTTAATAGAAGATAGAGTATAATTTTAACTTTTCCGTGATGTACAGTATGTATGTATATTCCTAATTGTTTTTTGGATTGATGACGCTAAATATTGTACTTAACGAAGCAGGCACTTAAATGATAGTTATTTACAAATTAATTAATATTCATTATTCGATCGCTTCATCACATGAACTGTCCACTGCGAAATTCGTACCCGTAACCGCAGTTAGTATTGTGTAGTCCTTCCACTTAGCCTAGCTATCGTCCATGACTAATACAAAAATATCCTATGGTTCAGTTCTAAAAAATCAAGATCACTAATCCTGCTTTAGCTTCTTTATCTGGCCATGATCGACGTATTTGGAGCACATGGAAGCGGCTAGCGGTTAAAAATATTTATTTCTGTCTATAGGGAGTTGTGAAATCGATTTCTAATAAAACTAATAAACCTATCCATGCGTGTGCGTGTGCATTCAGTAACTGCTATTTAAAATTCAATACTTACTCGTACTTCTTTTCTACAAACGCGTGAAAGAAAATAAACCTTACTTGTTATTGTTGAACTCAAGTAGGTATATTCATTTCTGCTATTTTAATAAGGTCAGATGTGTGGGTTTTAGGAGTGTAATAGTGCGTCACTGTAACAAAAGAAATTCATTGCTGAAATCCATTAAGTTATGAAATATACAATGCATGTATGAGTCACACCAACAAGCAAGAATTTAACTATAAAATGTTATTACATAAACCGTTGAGGACTTGGATTACGAATTCCAATGGGTAGATCCAATCTAATGAAAAAATCAGATTAGACAGAAAAATTTCTTCAGTCTTTGGTATGGTCTAATCTCTTCAATTTTTTATTTAAAAATTCCCTGTAATATCCTTGAATCAAATACAATCTCTGAATGACCTAACATCCTCTGGTAAGACGCAATCCCATCCACGGATGTGAGCCTGAAAACATCCGCATCCCGCAATATCCCTGGTAAAAGGGTGTGTTTCAGCGAGCGAGCAAGACAATCTAAAACCTAGAAATCGACATTAAAGAGTTTCTGAAAAGTAATGTAAGGATGAGGATACAAATGTAAGGATCTAAAAATTACTCTACATGTGATCGCTTTAAGTTCCATTCTAACTTTTAGGTTTCTTGTAGGTAAGTAATTGTCAGTTTTTGTGTGGTGGCAGTATCGTTAAAATCAATCAACTTATCGCCCTACTTGTGAGCTATCTAAAAAGAATGTCTTGAATAACAAGTAATTTCAAGAATCCACTATCAATTTGCAACTACCAATTCAATGCTGATTGTTCTTAACTAAACGCAGATAATAAGTATCATTGTGCAGTTGTCGCGTAATTGTCTTGTTTATTTATAACGAGGGACGTCCAGTATAAGAGTCCAGGCAGCTGTCTGACCGCAGTCAACTCAATTGGCGACAGGGAGCGGTACACTATTCTAAATTGGTAATGGCATAAACGCCGCTGTCTGCCATTTATTATTCATCATACGCGGTACACGCTTGCATTACTTGTATCCGTCGTGCAAGAAGGTACCAATCAACTAATCAAGGTACCGCACCTCCTTTGTTTCTTACTCTGAAAATGTTTGAACATTGAAATCATTTCCGAGATTGGATATAAAATTGTTAGCGGTGACCGTACCGTTCCCCCGGTACCCGTTTAGTGATAACTCGTTATATTGTCACGCACTCTTGCACATTACCGGAGCGTGAATAAGTAGGATAAAATAGACAGGGTAAATAATACATGAACATATTTTGTACATTTCAGTAATAAATATCTGNTCAGATGTTGTCTAACAACACGTTATGTTGTCGAGGCTCACAACTTAAATAGTGCCCTAGTAAATATCTGCACAAAATGCGACGTTCACCACTGTGGAAATGTTTGACTGATTTATTGCAAAACTCTAGAAATATATTGCTGGACAGCTAGACAACTATTTAAAAAAATGTTAGGTGACTAATATTGTTTAAGCGTCTCTATAATAAACTGGAAAACAGCTTATCCGAAAGAGTAACTAAACATAATGCACACACGGCCCTACGCATGTTATTGTTATTATTAACAAATAGTTATTGACTGTGGTCACACCATTGTTTTATCCTTATGCATTTTTAACTCAGTCTTGAGAGTATAGCCAGCGTGTGCGCATCTATTTCAGGCAATATCAATCAGCGCACTCGGACAGGCATTATTAGGATTACATGTGGTGCATGCACGTTCGTGATTAGACGAGCGATGTTGTTGTTACGTATCCATGGAGTCAGGTCGCGCGCGTTACCGTGACGACTGTCCCCGGCTGCCGGCGCTGAGTCTCGGACTGTCCAGCGTCCGACGCATTGTCAACCAGATTGAGGCTGAATGCGCTCGTGTCGTTGCCACAGACGCTTTCGAAAGCAGCCGTGATCTCGTCAAGTACGACCCAAACATCGATGAAGGCTACGGCGATTACGACGACTTCCCTCTCGAAGCATCGAGAGGTCGAGTCTGGGCTCGCATCGCAGTAAATCTCGGGGTCGCCCTTAGCAGATGCATTCCTAGTGTATCCTTTGGGAATTTCGGTATCCTGGCCGTGACCATCGGACTGTTCGCCCCAAAGATGATCTCTTATTTGGTCGTATATCCATTTTGCAGATTGGTATTCGGGACCCTCTACCCGGCTTATGCTTCATATAAAGCTGTGCGGACGAAGAACTTGAAAGAATACGTAAGTTTAACACATTATTTACTTGTTTAAAAGCTGCATATTTTTATCTCTTTGTGTACAACTCGAATAATAGTGACTAATGTGCTTTGAAGGCTGATTAGAATGTTGTTGAAAAGTCAATTTGTTTAGGTTACTATACTGATATTGTCTATTACGAACAGCTTTTTTATATTATTTAGTCTGGTGTTATATTGTCCACAACCAAAGTGACCTTGTCACGGTTCGTGCTTAAAGCACTTATGCTGAGCACTGTTCGAAACGCTTCAGTTCTTGTTGTGTCCTTTACCTTGTTCCTGGCTTCCTATGCTTAATTACTAAAGCGTGATAATTATGATTTTTGAATCAGGTTTACATTGTGCAATATCCGAAGCACGAAGTGTTATTTCAATATAGTTTTGTTCATTGTTAATAAATAACATTGTTTACATTTAGCCAATGCGAAAATAATTTTCCTGTTACAGTTTTGCTCGTATGATTCTTCTAATTGGCAACGAATTATTGTTAATGCGGTATTTATTTTTAATTACAGGTAAAATGGATGATGTACTGGATAGTGTTTGCTCTGTTCTCGTGTACGGAGACGTTTACGGACGTGTTCCTGTCATGGTTCCCGTTCTACTACGAGGTGAAGATAGTTCTGGTGCTGTGGCTGTTGTCTCCAGCCACGAAGGGGTCTTCGATACTGTACAGGAAGTTTGTACACCCGGCGCTTTGCCGCAGGGAACAGGTAAGGACAATCGGCAAATATAAATAAAGTGACTCATACAAACAAAGACAATATTTGATAATGAACTCTGCAGAAAAACGAACGAAGTTAAAAAGAATACCTAATTGCGAACTTCCGTTCCTAATAGTATGTCTTTATTAAGATTGGAAAAGGTCATCCTCTAGTTTACTGGAATTTTTTGCCGGTTATCTGTAGTCTTTTGACTGCGACTGAGACAATTTAAGAGCGCGCCATTAGCAGCTCGACGACCCAATTGATATTGTAGCACGTGTCAAATACATCCTTGTATTCGATCCTATATTTCTAATTATCGAATCATATTCTAAGCCAACTATGTTTTTTAATCTTATCTAAATTTGTATTCTACGTTTTAACAAAATATGGAATTTTGAACCTAAAAACAGTAAACTAACGCTGATNTTCGTGCACCCGGCGCTTTGTCGCAGGGAACAGGTAAGGACAATCGGCAAATATAAATAAAGTGACTCATACAAACAAAGACAATCTATATAAAAGAAAGTCGTGTTAGTTACTTCGCTTATAACTCAAGAACGGCTGAACCGATTTAGCTGAAAATTGTCAGGGAGGTAGTTTAGAGCCAGGAGAAGGACATAGGATACTTTTTATATCGTTCGAAATAAAAAAAAAGTCTGCTTATTTATTGCCATTAAGGCGGAACAAAGTTCGCCGGGTCAGCTAGTATTTGATAAAGAACTCTACAGTAGAGCCCAAAATTTGTTGGCTGCGCAAATACCTACCTGCAAACTTCCGTTCCTAATAGTGTGTCTTTATTAAGATTGGAATAGGTCAACGTCTAGTTCAGTGGAATTTTTTGCCGGTTATCTGTAGTCTTTTGACTGCGACTGAGACAATTTAAGAGATCGCAATTGGCAGCTTGACTATTCAATTAATATCGCAGCACGTGTCAAATACATCCTTGTATTTGATCCTACGTTCTGATTTATCGAATCATATTCTAAGCCTAACTATGTTTTATAATCTTATCTAAATTTTTATTCTACGTTTTAACAAAATATGGAATTTTGAACCTAAAAACAGTAAACTGACGCTGATTTATTCTTTGTTTTCAGGAAATAGATGAGTACATAGCTAAAGCCAAAGATCAGGGTTACCACACGGTGCTCAACCTGGGCACCAAAGGCGTCAACTATGCCACCACCGTTATCATGCAAACAGCCATAAAGGTAAATATTCATTCTACCCATAAACGCATGCTTAACTTTGTAACTATCTAAATCTGAACCCTAACAAGATCTACGTTTGATGATTGACATTTTATTAGAACAATGCCTCCTCGTTTGTTTATCAATATTGTAAAATCCGAGTGCCATTCCTCGTCAGACATGACGAAAGATAATTCGCAACAAATAAGCATTACTAATAAATAGATAACAACCAATTATAATCTGGCACATAAAATGGTAACGTAGTATGTTTTGTTCAACGTCACAGGCAACTACGTATTTAATTTGATAGATATAATGATCTTCACACGAGGCACACAGAAAACGTAGATCTTTTTTGGGTTCAAATGAGCGAATATAAGGGTATCGGTGAACTTTAACCCTTAACAGAACAATCCAAGAGTTCAAGCAAAGTTCGGTAGATTTTTTGTTCGTCATGTTGTTTTCTTACCATTTATTTGTATACTTATTAGTTTTTGATTTTTAAATTTAAACAATGGTGTGGCATGCTTGATCACAGGACACGTTATGTAAATAACACAATCGTCAAAGTAGTAAACATTGGCTTACACGTGTGGTGCTAATTTGTGCACAGCTTCATATTACAGCGCTCTTATTGGCTTACAACAGAGCGACATCCACGAACACAGTCCGTCATCAGGCATGGCCACGTCATACTTTTATTTTTCCCTCACTCGACATCAATGTTTTTGTTACACCATTGCCGCTTAATTTAATGTTTCTTTTAATTTTATTAACACGCTTTTTTAATTTCTCCCCCTTCCTACCTATCATTCCCAATATCCTTTCCATCGCTGCTTCACGCAGAACTTCAATCTGCCGTCGCCCGAGCAAGACAATGAGGGAAGAGCTCGAAAAGCCATAAGGTCCCGTGACGTCACCGACGGCTACCAAGACACGTATGAAGATCTAGAATACCAGCGCTCCGATGATGCCAATTTGCCGGGAATAGTAGAGATTGTAGAGCTCGATAGCGACGAAGCTAACCGAGACTTCCTCGCTGGCGATGGTGACGCGAATGATCCCGACTATGAGCCAGCGACCAGCGCCGCTAGGAGTAGAGGAAATGTAGTCCGCAAACCCAAAGTTGTGAAAGAGAAAAGGCCGCGGAGCAAGTCTCGAGGCCGCCGAACCAGAAGCCAGGTGGCCGCGGACAAAGTATCGAACGAACTAAAGGTCGATTGACCGCAGCACAGCGACTGTCCCCGATCGAAACGCAACTGTGATTCCTAAATAACTTTTAGACAATGATTAGGCTAATCCGTAGCTTTTAATTTAACTTAAAACTTTATGTTATCATACATTATTCGGTTATTTTGTAACTGTTTACACAATGTTTTAGCCACTTTGATTGATCTCTTTCAGATCATTATAACAATGTATTTTTTTAAGCTTTTCAGTTGAACCAAATTAACGTGAGAAAGTCATGAAATTCTGGAAACGGGTGTTATGTTATTTATTTTTGTTTCCAAAATGCGCATTATCACACTTTTTATAGTTAGGTACTTGTATATTTTCTACAATGCATGACGTCATAATCTTAGTCCATTTTATGTGTTGCATGAATCTGAAACATCGACTCGTATGAACGTCGTTTAGTTTGTAATTCTAGAATGTGTGACTGAATTAGTTTTTATAATTTGATAATACATATCTTTAAAAATAAAAGCAGTTAAAATAAAGTGTATATTTTATTTGAAGTACATATTAGGAAAGCTTTCGCAAGTCAATGCTTAGAGAAAAATATAGAAGTTATCAATATACTATTACTGCATGCGCTTGCACAAAGCTTGTTACTAGGCACCCCAACAGACAATGCTACAGATTTTGTGTGAGTATTATTTTTTATTATTGTAACACTTATGTAACAACATAACCTTCTAATTTCTTAATTGTTTTCGCATTTTCATTTTAAAAATATATTTTTTTTAATTCTATAAATAAGTATATTCTATTATTTTGGCGATATAGGCACGATAATAAATAGAAATTTTGCTTGACATAAACTTTCATTTACTCGTAAACTTTACATTTATTGAAGTCCTCAGCCTAGGATAATATACACAAAACTTAATATTCAAGCACATTTGAAAATAAATTACGGTGTAGTTTTTAAAATCGTTTTAGATATCTTTTGTAACCGATTGTAGTGCCGAAACATACGCCCTTGCCAGGATAACACTTCGTCCTTTAATTTAAAATTAACAAAATCCAATTTGCCAGGGAGGCGGAGGCCTAGTTCAGCAGCTGCGCAAGAGTTACAGTCTGTCGGACTTGAGCGAATGTTCGCCGCACGACGAGCGGGGCAGCGACGAGGCCGATGATGTTCTGCCCGAACCTAGGCTCATTCGCCGGGGGACTAAGAGGTACGTCATCATCATCATCATCATTTCAGCCATAGGACGTCCACTGTGAATATAGGCCTCCCCCAATGATTTCCATGTTGACCGCTTGGTAGCGGCTTACGTACAGCGCTTTCCTGCTACCTTTATGATATCGGTCTACATTGTGGGTGGACGTCCCACGCTGCGTTTTCCGGTACGCTGCCCTTCACTCAAGAACCTACTGCCCCATCGACCGTCAGTTCTACGTACTATGTGTCCTGCCCATAGACACTTCAGCTTGCTAATCCGTCGGGCTATGTCAGCGACAGGTACGTACCTCACCATTATTAGTAACCGCGCTTGAGTCACATAAACGACAAAAGCCCAATAGTGTCGTTGCCAGACTGACCGAATCAATTGAGTAACGTGCGTGCGAAACCCGCGGCTGCTGGATTGCTGTGGTAAACCCACTCGTAACACAAGCACATTGAGGGGCTCATCATCGTCATCATCACTTCAGCTACAGGACGTCTTCTTTGAACATAGGGCTCCCTCAATGATTTCCATATTGCCCGATTGGTAGCGGCTTGCATTTAGTACCTTCCTGCTACCTTTACGAGGTCTTCCGTTCAGATTATAGGTGGACAGCGCTGTTATAGTACGCAGAACTGACGGCCGATGGGTTCAAGGTTCTGGAATACCGTACACGTACCGGAAATCCAAAAGGGGACAATAAATAAAAATTATGTACAGTCACATCAGACTATACATTTTTATTGCAAAATAGCACCTATGACAACGACATAAGATGCCGCCGTGTTTACCTTAATGTGCAGTCGTCTGTACATACTAATATTATTTTTAAAAACTTGCTTTAGGCTGGTTTTAGTGTCACGCGGACTGTCAGTGTGGATCGCTCCGCACAGCCGATCTGTATGAACTGCTAGGGAGCGGAGCGGTTCCTCCGGACCGCGTTACTCTAATACGCTCCCTAGAAGTTCATACAGATTGGCCGTGCGGAGCGGGTCCGCACCGGACGGTCCGCGTGACACTAAAACCAGCCTCAATTAGTCATTGTATAATAATGAGTATTGCTTCAATGAATACGTAGGTTAATATTGTTTGTTATAAAGTTCCAGTGGTTACAACACCCGCCGCAGCGCGTCGGAGTCCAACAGCCGCTCGCCAATGTACTTCCCAGAGGTGGACGTCGACGTGAGAACCGCGCGGGCGAGGACTGACGAACCTGACTTCAGGTATATCTGCTGGAATTATAAATCAAAAATCAATCAAAATCAAAAGTATATATTCAATTTAGACCACAAGTGGCACTTATGAACGTCAAAATATAGTAAATAAAAAAAAGGTAGCCCTTATGGGGCACTTTATATGTCTCCTTCTCCTACAACAAGGGATATAGATCGTTTCATCCACGAAGACGCGCCCCACCATTCTTCTGCTAATGTTTGAGTGTTATCATTACACGCTAAATTACACGCACACGCACACTACAATAATGACGCTCGGATTGCTCGGATCAAACTCCCCGCGCTTCCCTCGACCAAAAATTGGTGTGTCGCGTCTTCGTGGATGAAACGATCTATAACACCCACCGGTATCACACCTCTGCCAGGCCTGGCTCACTCCGCGCGGTACATCCGATAATTACCTATGGCGAAGCGCCCCGCCGGCGGGTTATATCAGTCGAGTGTCACGTGCGCGCCCGTCAGGAGGACGCTGGCGTGCGTTGTAGTATGATTATAATTCTATGATCGAAGTATTATTTAAAAATGGACATAAAGAGAAAGAAATATTGTGCGGCGTTCGGGTGTTTTAAATTCGCAAAGAAATCTACCGGATTTATCTTTTTTTTCGCTTCCCAGAGATGCTGAAAGGTATGTTGGCCATGTTCGTTCGTTCGTTCGTTTCAGCCAAATGACGACCGTTGGCCATGTAGGTAATCAATAATTCTTAGGATAGTATAGGAACCTAACCTACCATGACTACTGCTCAGAATTCGTTCGTTCGTTTCAGCCAAATGACGTCCACTGCTGGACAAAGGCCTCTCCCAAGGTTTTCCATAATTAATGCATACTTACCTACATACGTACCTCATTACAAATAGTAGATTAATTATTTTTTCACTAGACAGCAACCCTAACAGCGCAAGAAGAGTTCAGAGGCACGCGATAGAAAGAGACAAAACTTGTAGGTGAATAAAATTGTAGGTACGTAGTGCTGTGCGAGCTGAATTCCACTGTATCGCGTCGTAGCAAGACTCGCATTTATTTAAATCGTTTTGCGGAGTAATCCTTCTGTACCTGTACTATTACTTATTCTGTGCCTCTGCCACGAAACCATGTCTAGTAAATCGATTCACATTTTTGCGTTTTCTTCGAAGGGTTGTGTATAAAAATCGTTGCACTGTCATGGTTTTGCGATTGAGGTGTACCAGGAGGTTGGGTTTTTATTGGCGGTCAAGCTGTAGATCCTGGCTACACAGGAGTTGCAGTGATAGGAACGAGAGGTGGGAATAGTCCCGTAACTACCATGCGACCAAATGATTAATTTAAATAATTCAACATCTAAATACCAACTCGTTTTTAACTTCATATTTTATTATTGTTGCATTCAGTGGCCTTTGTTAAGGATATAGACTCGAATCGATAAGACTCGAAAATTATCCAATGGGTTGCTTTAATAAAAATTCGAGCAGATTAACTTTAAGGCTTTATTAAGCCCTTAGTATAAAGTTCAAAATCAATTCCTCATTTTTCCAACCACATCTGACAACAAACAACCCTATTTCTAGCCACATAAAGTCCAGCAAGGACATCACCTAGATTTACACCAGCGCCACAAAATATAACAGAAGGTAAACTCCATACTAAGCGCGCTCGAGCCACGCACACAGACACCGCTCACGTACGCGTTATCAAGACTGTCTTGGACGAATGCGAGGCGCGACTGCGTTCGCTTGAGTGACGCTGCTCACGCGTTTGTGAAATTATTTTGTTTGTGCGAAATTGAGTGAACAACAAAAAAGGGGTATTATAACATTTGTTAAGTAGATGGTTGCTTACACTCAACATTAAGAACTAAATTTTCGTTTTTTAAACTACCAGTTGATTCCGGGAGCTAAGTAAGGTATTTATTTGTATTTCAATAGTTCGTTTAACGTTGACAATTTGAAAGCCAACTCAATTATTAGGAATATCGAAGTGTTTTAAAGAGGTTTTAGGAATTGTTGGATAATAGTGTCGACCACCCAACTACATACTACTTCCTTCTCGTGTATTTGTTTGCAAACTATTACTATAATAACGTACTAAACATAACTACATAATTATACGTGGATATCTGTTATTATCTTTCTTCCATTGTATTAAAAGTTACATTTTTCTATCATAACGAAATAAATGCAACACATGACAAGACAACCCTAGCGCGACAGCCGAGCGCAGGTATGCAAAGCGAGGTACATACATGAGTTTACCTTCTGTTATATTTTGTGCCAGCGCAGACACACCGCCTCATAATACCAACTGTATTACACAACAATCGCCTCTATTTCCAGCCACATAAAGTCGAGCGAGGACATCAGCTCGGGCTACTCCAGCGCGGACACCTCTGCGTCCCTCTCTCGCACGGCGTCGCTCGGCGCCGGCGCACGCCGCCCGCGCGCCGCTCGCGCCGCCGTCACGCCCATCAAACGCCCGCAAGCCGCTGAGGTCTGCTAACTGAATACTTGTATACTCTACGAAACTGTATCATGTTGTGTACCGAGTGATTCGCCAGCCGGACTAGGATGCGCGCCGTGATAAAATCTTATCGATTATTTTAGACGACCTTGGCTTTATCGCATCGATAAAAGCTTATCGCGGTGCGCATCCTACCTAGGCCTGCAATTTTTTTAAATTTATTTTTCTCCAGAATTTGTAAGATTATTATTTAGCAGGATAGACTTATTATTGGAGAGGAAATAATCATAAAAAAGAAATTTCTCCGTCATCAAGTTTTTAATTAAAGACAAGCTAAGGTGCATTTCGCATCGTTGTTTTATTAATGCTCCTTCACTTTGGATTTTTTATTCGAAATCATTTATCACTCTGTACATAACAAACCTAGTTATGATTGACTGCGCTTGTCAAACCATTGTGTGTACCCTAGACATTATTTATCATTAAAAAGCTATTTTCAGTCACGTTGATGGCAGGTCTGATGACCCAATGACTAAGTAATGTTGTTACGGATGCGGTTCATACCATCATACATTAACATGCTAGCTCCTGAAGTCTTGTAACAACCTTTATCTATCCATATTAAATAAGACTGTATCAACAAACTTCTGCAAAACAAGTCCTTGATATCGTTGGTAATGTAGAAAGAGCTAATCCGCCTTGAATATATTTTCTAGGGATTTGTTTTTTTCTTAGATTACTAATACTGTCTTTTGTTCTACTTTTTTTATTAAGAAATATAGTGAAGTATTTTGGCAAAAACTATTATGGAGTAAACTATACAAATATGTAGCTATATTTATATGCGATATTCGAGTCTTATTTAACCTTGTTATTGATTGCATTCATCGTGATACTATGAAGACCTCGCGCTTTACTTGTAATAATATTAATATGATGTCTTCTTTATAAAACGAAGCCTAATGAGGTCTGCGGTTTGCTTCTGCGGCTGAAAATACGGATATTATACGGAAAATACGACAGGTTGTATTAAAGGCTATGTAACGTATTTTAAGTTAAAATTATTACCGAGTTTTACGAAGCAACTTGAAATATTTTAAAGGATTGGCAAACATAACATAATATTATTCGTTGGGACATACAGGAGATTAGTTTTGAAACGCACAACATAAAAATAATTACAATAAAAGTAATAAAATTATGTATTATTAACACCATTTTAACAAGTAAATAATGTCCGTCACTTTCCATTAAATCTGATTTAACTATGATGGAAAGGACAAAATATCAGTGTAATAGAATAGTCAGATCTTAAAAATAAGTGTGAATAAATAATCGATCAAATTATAGTTTGTCAGTTTTGTCACAAACTTCTCTAAATACTTAATGATAGTAAATATGTGTTAGGGCATAATGCATTTTAATATTAATGTTATATAAATGATTAAAAATTCAGTTACAAAGAACGATATAATGGAACGCAAACCGTTGGCGAAAACGTTTGGAGTTAGATGGATGTAGCAGGGTAGGAATGGTGCTGGAATTTGGTTTTAGGAACGGTTAACGAAAGGCTCTAATTTTGAATGTGAAACTTTTGGAATACATAGTAGGACTTACCTAATTAAATATTTAAAGGAAGATTTATCACTGGTGTGTCGAGATGTGCTCATAAATAAATGTTTACCTGAAAGTGTGCTTTAGCTTCTAATTTATATAAACTATCTATAGAAGTAAAAAGATGTATTAGGTTAAAATGTGTATAAAAATAATATCATTTGCATGTTTCCTTTACAAATCTAAATCTTTTCTACTGATCTTTCATTATTTTCATCTTGTGTATTGCTTTGAATACTTACATTTTAGTTATGTAGTCTTTTGTTTAAAATATTTATTATATCTTTAAGTCTGTTATTGCATTTATTAGTATGTACTCTTTTTCCGACGTTTGATATAGACTTAAGACCTTTTTATTTAAAGGAAAGCGAAGTAATCATCGAGGAGCTGTACGACGACGAATCCTTTGAATTTGCGAATATGCCCCCTCTAGTAAATCTTCCTTCTCCAATATTCTTATCCCAAACTGACCCTCCTTTCATATATCAATATGTTGGAGATCAGGTCAAAATAATTCAAGTTCTAGGTAGAGATTATCTTAATACAAGTTTTAGCAAAGACAATAGTGATAAAGATAACTGGGACCAAAAAGAATCAGCAGCTCAAGTAGCATCATATAAAAATCCCGATAATGACGAACAATCAAAAGAAGTTTTTTATGAGTCTGAAATGGATACCTTAGAAAATGAACAGTTACATATTATTCAAAAAGAAATCCATACGGAAGGCACTATTCAATTCAAAAGTGAGGACACTAATGACGATAAAATAAACATAACATCAAGCAGTGACGCCCAAGAGATCAATAAGGTAGATAATTCACAAGCGATTATCGTAGAAAAAGTTGATAATGTGCAAGCAGAAGATAATGTCAATAAAGTAGACGAACATATTGACACGACCAGTCTAGACACGTCCGTTAACGAAAACGACTCCGCCGAGAGTGACGACGAAGCCTCATTTGGTACCCCGGAAGATTCTCCTAAATCAAAAAGAAAGTCCCCTAAAGGAAAATATGGGAAAGCTAAAGCTCCCCCACCTCCTAAACTAGAAATGCCTAATATGCGAACTGAGCATGATAGTACAAATTTGGATAGCGCATTGAGTACAACTTCCATAGAGAGTTTAAATGATATAGTTAAGATGCTCCCTAACGAAACTTTAAAAGAAAACAGTGCATTTAAAGGTGGCCTTACGGTAATAAATCCTATAGCTGAAAAGAAACGACGACACAAGTCGAAGTCACCCGGCAGACTTCCAAAAAGTCAGGGCTCGGGAATAAGTAAATTATTGCAATTGCCTACCAAACTAGCATTCTGGCAAAAGTCTGAAGATAAACCGAAATCAGATTGTGTATCTACCTCATCTGAAAATCACAGCAGAAGATCTTCAACTAATGAGAAACAAGCAGAGGATTATCAAAGTTGCCTCAATATTGATGTAGATGATACAGCAAGTGAGAATGTTCTACCTCAAGCAGATATATCTGATGATCAAACGAGTTTTAAGGATGCATGTGACATTGATAGTGAAGTGATATCAAATGATATTATAGAAAAGAGTGATGCTTTGCAAAAGCTGATTGAAGCTAAAATAGAAAGTCACCCTGAATACAAATTTGTGTCTCTGCATGATGAAATACCGACTGCATCTAAAAGTACAGATGTATAAGAAGCCTTCCTTTAGTCCCCGAGTCCATTTAGCATTAGGAACCGGAGTTGAGCAGACCAGTATGTAGTACTATTATTTTTGTTGTGTTTTTATTTTTTGGCATGGTGTCGAATACTAATTTAGCTATACAACTATCTGTTCGTTAAAAGTACCATAAAATCCGTCAATATTTTAGCCAATTACTTGTATAAGTTAAAATATCTATGGCTAGAAATGTTCAAAACCTAGTGAATCATTAGGCCTTAGACATTATTGTGGCTCTTGTGAGGTCTGCAGTCTGCACCCTGCAGTTTTTTGACGTTGTGAAATGCTTTTCGCAGTTTTCTCATACCCTTGGCTTAAGGTTCGGCCAAACCAACGCGATCACACGCGAGCAGCCTGCGTGCAGCGATGGCAATCAATGCATTTAAGTCTGGTCGCCATCGCTGCACGCCGGCTGATCGCGTGTGATCGTGTTGGTTTGGCCGAACCTTTAAGGGGAGACCAGGGACTGACTGACTATATGGGACTCTCCCCGGATAACCTATGCATCCACGGCGTATCGCTGTGCCATCTACGGTTTGACCTGAATGAGCTATTCTCGACTTGGACTATGAACAAAATCGACTAACTAACGTGCGTTTAAATTATAGAATGAGGTTCAAAGCTACATTCAATTTCTAGCATAGATTGATGCTTTTGATTGATTTAAATTCAGTATTTAGGAGATCAGTCACAAAACAGAATTGAATCAAGTTTTGAGCATTATTTTGTAATAAGACTTAAAATATTGTAAGTGACTTAGCATTATATGTATTNACTTAGCATGCTATGTATTTTTTGTTTCTGTTTTATCACTTATGTTTTTATACATATTTGTTTATTGTTTGGTATTTATTGACGTAACCAGACTATCCTAAAATGTTCCTAAATGGACTAGCATGTAGCAAAACTTTATTTTTGTGTATGTATGTGTGTATTTTGGAGCTTACAAAAAAATAAATGTTAACCTGCAATTTTGAACTAAAACCCTATTAAAATTGCCACATAATGTGTTACATAATTTAGTTTGTGTCTTATATTAAAACCACAGTTAAAATACAGTATTTATCTAGTTGGCTGCTACAGCGTTTCAATATAAACGGTTCACTACAAGATGCATTAACTTCTTATGACTTAAAGTTATGTAACTAGAGTAAAAAGTCCTATACATATTGTATCTACAGATTAATGCATCTTGGATAAATACCAATAAGTGTCACTCACTATACATACCCTAATTGCTTATGCTTTTTATAATTAGTTTTCAATTTATTTCTTTTATTTCCAGGCAATGCTGTCGGCCTCTGCTACAATACCCCGCACAAAAAAAACGAATAAAAGGAAAACACAATAATTGTTTGACTGGAAACATTTCAATGTATGAAAATAATAGGGCTGATAATTCCCTATTTTTAATAAATTTATATGGCTGACTATGGGATGTTATGTAATCATTTTGTTGGTATTACATGCAGCATCTAACTCTAGCAAATATTTTGTCAGCTTTTTATTACTCTTAAATGATTTTACTATGGGAGCTAAGTATGGGAGTGTTTAGGGAGCGCTAGTCATGTAATGTAAAGCGTCGTTTTGAAAGAAAAAAAATGTTCGGCTCATTTGTTTTTCACTACTTCAGGCTTATTACAAGAATTTTGGTTGAAGTTTTGATCGCTCTATCTTCCACAATAGTACTTTTCCACGCCAACAGTAGTCAAGTCGTAAACTAGCGCAACCTTATCAAAAACACTATGCAATTCCTACCTACGTAATTAGTTCTTCCAAGCTTTTTAGTCTAGCTGTTAATGCGAAGTATTTTCGAAAAGACTTATGGGACACGTTTTTTAAAACTATTTAATAGTGTAACGCTCATTTATTCGTATAATATAATCGGTTATTTTTATGCGAGCCACGCGCATGCAAATAGCCTGTAGCTATATATATTGTCGCACTTTGTAAACTGGTGTATATTATTAGTGCAATATTTTAGGGGTAGCTATGAAACAAAAAACTTAGTTGTGTATGACATTTTATTATGTTAGGCGACAGCAAGATTTTATATTGGCGTTAGTGTCCAATAATACCTTTATTTGTTGATTTATCCCAAATTTGAAAATAATAATTATTAAGCATAAAATGCACAAAGGATTTTGATTAACGTGGATATCACATTATGAGAACACAATTCTCAAAAAACTTATTTGCTGTTTCTAGACAAAATTAAAAATAATAATTGTTGTAACGCGGCAACGCTATTTCGTAACGTTTGTAACGTTATCGCGCGCGAACAACGCAACGTTAGTGTTACCACGCCATCTCGTCTAATAGCGAATCACGCGGAAGTATGGTGCCGCGCCCTTTCCTCGGCCTATCGGCGCGAGGCAGTCCCCCCGCGCGTCTCGCGACTCACGCGGAAGTTCTAGAAGTTTCCTTCTTCCCGGTGCGCGACGCCAACGTGAACGGTCGATTTTTGAGCTAGCCTATGTTGAAATATGTAAATTCCTATAAATGTTTGCCACGAAGTTTGTTTAGTCGTAAGCTTAAGTTTCAATAAATGATTATTGTGAAACCACGATTAAAATGACGCCCAACTCGAGGCCTTAACCTACGAACAGTACCGGCAAAGTACCTACCGTGAGTGCAGCAACGTGTCGAAACCTGTTTTTACCGGCGTGAAAACAGTGCNAATTGTTTTATAATAAAGCAGCTACTTTTTGTTTTAAACAAAATTAATTATAATTTACTTCAAATTGGTGGCCTATAATTTTAGCCAAAATTTGCCAAATAAACATAAAAACGACTCAAACTATCTATGTAGTGAAATTATTTTCTAATTATTAGCGTTAGGTAAACTAGTCCATAATAATTTAATAGCTTCAATGAGGCTTTTCATATCTATGTCGGTTAGTTAATTAATAGGATCTTTTTGAAGGAATTACTATACCGGGGGCATAACAATATTCAAAGTTATTAGGTATCTTTTCACAAGAAAAGCTGATGTAATGTTTATATTTATTTATTTATGCTAACTATCACGATTAAATATCTCATTAATAAATGAAGTTGTTTCTTGTTTTTTAATATTGTGATATTGCCCAGTATTTGTGATAGAGTTACCAAACACTGACTTGCATGGAATGTTATCATCATTACCAATAATTTTATAAATAAATCTCTAGCTAACTGTAATGCAGTTTATAAAATGTTACAAAATAAATAATTAATAATATTATGTATGTAATTTGTAATTAATTGTATAGATAGAATTTCATCATGACATGTTAATGGTTCCTCCTGTTAAATGTTATTTTATGTATTATTTATTTTTAAATTTTGTGTTAGTGTGCTTATTCTGACAAGTTACCTACATGAGAAAATCAGTGTATCATCTCCAGTACCTCTAGTAGGAAAAACTTTCGAGTTCGTTTCGTTGCGTATTCAAAGTGTCATCGAAAAATTTTGTATGAAAAATTAAACAGCGCCCCCTATATTATAGCCGCCCTAGGGGGCGCTGTTTAATTTTTCATTCAAAATTTTTCGATGACACTTTGAATACGCAACGAAACGAACTCGAAAGTTTTTCCTACTAGAGGTACAGGTTTTCGAAGTTCGCCTGTTTTCTAATTTTGTTACCCACTTTTTGGGCTCGATTCTGTGGTATACTTCACAAAGCCACCGTATTTTATATTTCATAAGCTATGAGAGCTAAAAGGAAACAAAGACTGCAAAAGTAATACAAAATTGGTTTAGTGGATGATACCAGAATTGAGCATGAATATTTTTATGTATCTTACCTATGCAAAATTGTGTGACTATTTTATGGAATTTATGTTTGAAATAAATTACAATTGAATGGTACTTTAATTTTTATTTCTTCAATTTAACATAAAAGTACATACACAGAACATAATAATATTACATTATTCCACCTGCTCTCAACCGCAGAGTATCAAAGATGTATTTGCCATGATCACTTTTATACTCATTATCCAGTAGTTGCTGTTCTAATAAATTTAAAGATTTTCCATCCCATGATTTAATCCAATATAACAATGAAAATAATTTAAAGTAAATAGATGTATCATTATCTGCATCAGATATAACAATTTTAGGTAGATTTTGAATAATTTTAGTCAAATTAGGTTTTGTCACTTTACAAAATATGTCATTATTTCTAACTGCAAATATTTGCAGAATATTGACTGTTTGTGTAGTTACGGATTTTTCCAATAAAATGTTCGGTAAATTTTTCAACCATCTTTCAAAAGATTCACTTGTGTGAAAATCTTTTAGCCAATCATTCAAAGCAATTTTGCATAATAATGAGAAAATCTTTTGTTTGAATGAATTATCAATATTTTCATTAAAATATTCCCTGATTATTTTTTGGAATATTGGAATCATGACAGTTGATCCTTTAGTCCAATTGTTTTGCTTTGAGAATATGGTATCCAGTACATTTATGATTGTGCTAATAGTATCATCTTGGGCAGTATGACTGAATGCTTTCTCAAGATAGTTTAGAACTGAATTGATTTCTTTTGCCTGATTCTTAACATTAACATTTGAATTGAGTTTAATGTATAAGTGACAAATTTTTAGATTTTCCTGAACTAATTTTGGATCTGTTATCAGATCTTCAAAAACAGAGTCATCAGATTTTTTATGTTTCATCCTCATATTGGTCACATAAGGGAATGATGTTACAAAATGTTGACTGAATGATTGCTTGTATTTTTGGTTAAATATACTCCCAATGTCTGAACTTGGATTCTTGATAGCTTGATATTGAACTAAATCAAATAGGAGAGAAATTACATCCAGTGAATGTTTTAGTAGTGCAGCTGCATCCTCATTGATGACAGTTTCAATATTCATTCCTGATGAAGTCTTTGGGCACACTTCCAGCCAAGTTTCATAAAGCAGAGGCATCAAAGTATTAACATAATGTTTAAAGTTTTCCACTTCATCCAAGGGTGCCACATCTTGCGAGTTTTTAGAAGAAAAGCATGATACACTACAAACAGATGTGTATACCGGGTTGAATAAAGAGTAGATGTTCATCTTTGACTCATCAAATTTTTGAGCAGGTTTTGAACTAGGTTTCTCCTTAGTTTGCACTTGGTTCAGATTGATATATTTAGAAAGATAATCCTTCAATCTATGTAAGACTTTGACCCTCCATTTCACACTTGTTATTTGACTGCCTAAGTTTACAGTTAATGTTCGACCTGGTTTGGAATCTATTCTTAACTTGGATATCATATCCAAAAAGTTTGGTAATATTTTGTGAAAGTATTGGACTACTTTTTCAGGTGTACAAACAAGCAGAAGGTCTAAAAATAGCAAAGAGTCTTCTTGGATTCTAGTGTCGATGTGAGTCATAGCACTCCTTAAATAGGTGGCCATTATGTCAAAGAAGGGGTCCAACTTCTGGATTTCAACATTTGATAAAACTAATTGAAGGACTTTGAGAGTCTCGTGTCTAACCTGAAAATTTTAATAACATTAGAATTTCATGATTAAAGAAAAAAACAGTTACACGACATTTATGTAGATCTAATGATCCGTTTTAATTACATACCACTTTTTCGACGTTTAACACCAAGGGAGTTACAGCCAAAATTATTTGTCCAAGATTTTGATCTAATATATCAGCATGTGTTATTATATCTTTGATACCATCCAGGGCTTCAGTGCGAGACTTAGTATTGAAATGGTTAAGCCGAGACAAGAGATCCTTTAAATTAAGCTTTTTAGACGATAATACCTCATTAGTTCCCCGTTTCTTCAACTGTTCTTTGATAACAATTTTTTTAACTTTGAAATTCGTTTTGGTTACATTTGTACCTTTGGGTAAATCTTTCTTCTTGGATTTTAATTTAGTTTTCGACTTCTCAGATTTAAGGAACTTTTGGTGGCGCGTGGCACCAGTTTGGGGCATTTTGGGAAGCTTTTCAATACATTTATGTTTATAAAAATCACTTCATAACCTCTCTCTTTGCAGTGCTTTGCAGGTTGCTGCATAGAGAAAAGTAATACATAGGAAATAGAGAACCCTCTCTGTCAAATTTTTGAACCTACTTATTGACAGCCTGGTGTTAAATTCCCTGTACTTAACCTACGTACGTAACGCTCACATACATACATAGTCCACGCACACATGCATACATAAAGTCCACGCACACATACACACAGTTCACGCACACATAGGCCATCATAACCTTCAAAGAATTATTGTTTTTTTGATGTACAATGTAGATTTTTTTCAAATCCATTAATTTGAAAACATTTATCTTTATGGTGTACGTATTGTATTATTTTCAAAACAATGGATTTGGAAAAATTCTACATTGCACATGGAAATGCAAATAAACAAAAACTTTTCAATTTAATAATTTTACTTTATTTATGAACACACATAATATTATACACCAAAAGCGTCTTTTCGCAAAGTTTTCAACAACACTAAAAAGCATTTGCACATTGAGAAAACTCAGATCACTTGTGAACATAACAGAAAGTTTCTTCGCGATTCACGAAGGAACGAACAAAACTCCGATGAACCAGAACAGCAGCAGGTACGAAGGAATGAACTTGAATTTGACTCGACTCTTCAATACTTTAATAGGGCCACAGAACTCATAAACGATGGCTAAGAAAACAAGAATGCATTCAACCTAACAAAAACAACACCGGCCATTTTGGAGGAAAAACAAAGTTGCCATATGTTAAATAGTAATTTCTACTACTCTATTATGTAAATTATAACAAAAATGTCACCATTCAGTTTTAAATTAAAACAAATTAGTTTCATTTTAAAAAAAAGTTTTCACATTGTAATTAACAATATTCTGAAATATATTTTAATTAAGAAAAAAATGAAAATATGAAGGAAACAGGAGCAGCGACATCTAGAGCGTTTTAGGGTAGTTAAAAAGTATTGGAATTTATCGGCTGAAGTCGCTGTTTGGAAGCAAGTTTCACTTGGATGATCGTAGTATGGAAGTTTCCGCACCCTGGGTTGCTGCCTGCATAGAGAAAAGTATAGTTCCAAAATACTGAACTGTCCTATGCATGACATTGACAGTGGGGCGCCACTGTCAATACCGGATCGCTGGTTCCGATTTTTGCCATGTTGGAA
The DNA here is from genome assembly GCF_004193835.3 of Ostrinia furnacalis. Lineage (NCBI taxonomy): Eukaryota > Metazoa > Arthropoda > Insecta > Lepidoptera > Crambidae > Ostrinia > Ostrinia furnacalis. The sequence goes on from NW_021132019.1 coordinate 349,906, forward strand.
ACCATATAGTTGAACGATGGTAGCGCCCCCCTGTCATTGAGTTTGGTGGGACAGTTCAGCGACAGCTGCCTGTGCCTGCCTGCACGTCAACAACGTCAAAGAGAATACAAAATATGTCAAAGAATTTTCCGTTATACGCATTTATCTGTCAATCGAAAATAAACTAAAAATAATATTTTTATTTAAATTTTATAACTTAAAATGCATTGAAATAAGTATGTAATAATTTTATTATGGGTTTAAATTAAAGATAATTCAGTGTGTTTGTTTGTTATAATATAATTATAAATAATGATAACTCAATTATACAATGCGTAAAATGAAATATCTTTTTCCTCTTTACTTTAGTGATTGACATCTTAAGTCGTAATCTGTAAATCGATTGATGAATTTCGCGATAAAGAAAACAGCCGTGTAAGGTCAGGTGTATAAAACTGTGGTACAAATCAAACCATTATCATTAGATGGAAATTATCTGCCCCCTAGACAAAACGCACTTTTTGATCGAATCGAAAATAGAATCCGTCAAAACTCCATACAAAAAAGAGGCTTTTCAACCACTTTTCGACTGGTTTGCGATTATAATTTGCACTTTGTCTAGACCCACAGAACTTAATTCCTAAACTTGCTTCAAGCAAGCACTAAAAAAGAGATTTCGTTTCACGCATCGTCTATATGAGTTATCATTATTTTTAATTGTGTTATAACAAACAATTAAACACACTGAATTATCTTAAATTTGGCCCTATAATAATCAATAAATTATTACACACAATTTTTCAATACATGATTAAATTACAAAATTTAAGTGAAAATATTATTTTTAATTTATTTTCGTTTGATCGTTAAATGCGTATAACGGAAAATTGGTCTCTGACATTTGTATTCTCTTTGACGTTGACGTGCACGTGCTCTGTGGTGCAGGCAGCAACTGCAAAAAGAAGAGAGGTTATGAAGTGATCTTTAAACTTATATGTATTGAAAAGCTTTCCAAAATGCCCCAATCTGGTGCTACGCGCCACCAAAAGTTCCTTAAATGTGAGAAGTCGAAAACTAAATTAAAATCCAAGAAGAAAGATTTACCCAAAGGTACAAATGTAACCAAAACGAATTTCAAAGTTAAAAAAATTGTTATCAAAGAACAGTTGAAGAAACGGGGAACTAATGAGGTATTATCGTCTAAAAAGCTTAATTTAAAGGATCTCTTGTCTCGGCTTAACCATTTCAATACTAAGTCTCGCGCTGAAGCCCTGGATGGTATCAAAGAGATAATAACACATGCTGATATATTAGATCAAAATCTTGGACAAATAATTTTGGCTGTAACTCCCTTGGTGTTAAACGTCGAAAAAGTGGTATGTAATTAAAACGTATCATAAGATCTACAAAAATGTCGTGTAACTGTTTTTTTTCTTTAATCATGAAATTCTAATGTTATTAAAATTTTCAGGTTAGACACGAGACTCTCAAAGTCCTTCAATTAGTTTTATCAAATGTTGAAATCCAGAAGTTGGACCCCTTCTTTGACATAATGGCCACCTATTTAAGGAGTGCTATGACTCACATCGACACTAGAATCCAAGAAGACTCTTTGCTATTTTTAGACCTTCTGCTTGTTTGTACACCTGAAAAAGTTGTCCAATACTTTCACAAAATATTACCAAACTTTTTGGATATGATATCCAAGTTAAGAATAGATTCCAAACCGGGTCGAACATTAACTGTAAACTTGGGCAGTCAAATAACAAGTGTGAAATGGAGGGTCAAAGTCTTACATAGATTGAAGGATTATCTTTCTAAATATATCAATCTGAACCAAGTGCAAACTAAGGAGAAACCTAGTTCAAAACCTGCTCAAAAATTTGATGAGTCAAAGATGAACATCTACTCTTTATTCAACCCGGTATACACATCTGTTTGTAGTGTATCATGCTTTTCTTCTAAAAACTCACAAGATGTGGCACCCTTGGATGAAGTGGAAAACTTTAAACATTATGTTAATACTTTGATGCCTCTGCTTTATGAAACTTGGCTGGAAGTGTGCCCAAAGACTTCATCAGGAATGAATATTGAAACTGTCATCAACGAGGATGCAGCTACACTCAGGGCCGTCTTTAACCTACTAGGGGCCCTGGGCACTTCAGGATCAACGGGGCCCTTTTCATCTTGAAAAAGGTTTTCTTTGAGAGCAGACGGGGGCAATGGCGGCGTAGCATGGGTTGGCACCCGGAATGATCACCATGCTTGGCACCCGGGGCAGACCGCCCCCACCGGAATGTTATCATAATTACCAATAATTTTATAAATAAACTAGCTTTCCGCCCGCGGCTTCGCCCGCGTGGAATTTTGTCTGTCACAGAAAAACTTTATCACGCGCGTCCCTGTTTCAAAAACCGGGATAAAAACTATCCTATGTTCTTTCCCGGGATTCAAACTATCTCTATGCCAAATTTCATCAAAATCGGTTGCGAGGTTTAAGCGGGAAAGCGTAACAGACAGACAGACTGACAGACAGACAGACAGACAGACAGACAGAGTTACTTTCGCATTTATAATATTAGTTGGGATCTCTAGCTAACTGTATGTAATGCAGTTTATAAAATGTTACAAAATAAATAATTAATAATATTATGTATGTAATTTGTAATTAATTGTATAGATAGAATTTCATCATGACATGTTAATGGTTCCTCCTGTTAAATGTTATTTTATGTATTATTTATTTTTAAATTTTGTGTTAGTGTGCTTATTCTGACAAGTTACCTACATGAGAAAATCAGTGTACCATCTCCAGGTTTTCGAAGTTCGCCTGTTTTCTAATTTTGTTACCCACTTTTTGGGCTCGATTCTGTGGTATATTTCACAAAGCCATCGTATTTTATATTTCATAAGCTATGAGAGCCAAAAGGAAACAAAGACTGCAAAAGGAATACAAAATTGGTTTAGAGGATGATACCAGAATTGAGCATGAATATTTTTTTATAGCTTACCTATGCAAAATTGTGTGACTATTTTATGGAATCTAAGTTTGAAATAAATTACAATTGAATGGTACTTTAATTCTTATTTCTTCAATTTAACATAAAAGTACATACACAGAACATAATAATATTACATTATTCCACCTGCTCTCAACCGCAGAGTATCAAAGATGTATGTATTTGCCATGATCACTTTTATACTACTCATTATCCAATAGTTTTGGTTCTAATAAATTTAAAGATTTTCCATCCCATATAACAATGAAAATAATTTAAAGTAAATAGATGGATCATTAAGTTTAAGACTACCCTTGCCGCTCCCATACATCAGAGCCCCGATTACGGTAATTTTTAACGTCAACAATCCAGACACGCTTCTCGATTCTGCGATACGATTGGTCGTTCAACAGCGTACGTCAGCTGTTTTGACCAATCGTATCGCAGAATCAGAAACGCGTCTGGATTGTAGACGTTATAAAAGTTACCGTAATCGGGGCTCAGGCACTGATTTAGTTTACGCGCTAGACCTATATTGGTGTTAGCGAGTGAACAAAATGGATCGGCTCGACTAAATGATTAATGCCCATTTTTTATATTCAATTCTTGTCCAAATCCCGATTTCAATTTAATTTAGTTTTAGATTAAATATCCACAATTTTAGGTGCGTTTACACTTTAATATTATTTAAATGTCTTATAAACAATATGAAAATTAATGTAAAAATATCGAAAACCGCAGATATTTTTGAACAAAAACATAAATAAAAAAGTTATCAAATCAAAAACTTTCTTTTTGAAAAGCTTTATTTGGATTTGGATTAGAATTGAATATAGGAAACCAGTCTTAGTAATCTGCTACCCTGGCCAGTTATAATTTTGAATTTTTTAATGGACTATTTTTGTGGGCTTTTGACACCCTTACCCTTAAAACTTGTAAACAACATCGTATAGTTCCAAAATACTGAACTGTCCTATGCATGACATTGACAGTGGGGCGCCACCGTCAATCCCGGATCGCTAGTTCCGATTTTTGCCATGTTGGAAACCATATAGTTGAACGATGGTAGCGCCCCCCTGTCATTGAGTTTGGTGGGACAGTTCAGCGTGGGTCATCTATAGTCGGATTAATTATTCGATTATGTTCTAAGACGGGAAACTGGAACTCACTTGTAATGTCACTGTCAGTCATGTCATAAATGTCATAATTTTTTGACACTTTAAAAAAATACCCAAGTTGCGCACGTGTTTACTTGTTTCTGATAGTGAAATTAGTGATTTTTGTTTGATAACTGGTGGTACAATAGCAATACAAAATGAAAATAAAGAAACAACACCGCAGGAAAAAATACCTACATCATCTTAACCGTAAGCGAATGAGTAAAAATCAAAGTAGTACTGGCACAGTTCTATGGTAAATAGTATTGAATTTTCATTGGTACCATCTATGTTTGTAACTCAGAATACAGAACAATTCTGTTCTATATTCTAAGGTTTGTAATCAATTGAAAATAATTTTATAGTAATGTTGATTTCAACTTTTCAGCAAAGTAATGAAAGATGAATGGGACCACAAAAAGTCGACTCTCCGAAATCTCACAGAAATGGGCTTAGCAAATGATCCAAACCAGGTTATAAAAATTCCTAGTTTTAAAAAGGAACAGTTGAAAAGGGCAAAGAAAATGGTAAATGACGATGAGTCTGCTGAAAGTGAAGAGGAGACAATAGAAGTAGTTCCTAAGATTGAAGTTGTAAATAAACTGGAACTAGAAGCAAAAGCGCCCCGTGAAAGAAAGTTTAAGTAAGTCTGATGTTACCAAACTGTTTTTTACAAATAAATCTGTGAGTTAAAAGAGATTCTAGTGGTAGTCTTTTGTGCTGAGATCTTTAGTATAAAATTAATAACATATAACATTTTTATTTTACAGGTTACCAAAAGGACAAGTTGAATTTATAACATATCTTCTAGACAAATATGGGCATGATTATAAAGCTATGGCCAGAGATAAGAAAAATTACTATCAAGAAACATGGAAACAATTAAGGGCCAAAGTTAAAACCTTCATGGGGATTCCAAAGCAGTACGGAGAATACTTAAAGACCAGAGGATTGCTGGAAAAAGAAGAAGATGAGGAAGAAATTAAAAAACAAGCCCAAGCATTAGTTATGGATGATAGTGATTAAGATCGTTTTATTATTGAATTTGTGAATATGAAGTTATTCAGATGTGAATAAATAAATTATACATAAACATTTAGTACTTTTGCTTAACACAAATGTTCAACTTTGCTATTGAGTGTCGGCATGTCATAGAACACTTGAAAGTCATTAACTACAATCCTTATTGCAGAATTCATAAGAAAGCTGTGTTGGTTGAAAAACTACTTTAAAAATTAAAACCAAACTTTATAAAACAAGTTTATACTTTATTGAACTTTATATTCACTGTGTTTTACAATCACTAGGAACATCTTTGATAGGTTTCACTTTCTTCAATTCTTCATACCATTCCTTCTCCATTTCAAGCAATGGTTGTGGCTTCTTGTACTGAAAAATAAAAGGTATAATCAGTGGCGGATTTACCAGCAGGCAGAATAGGCTGAAGCCTAGGGTGGCAAATTTTAAGGGGCGGCAGGTTTAGTTCATAACTATTTTTTACATACACAAAGTAGGTCGGATGCCAATATATCTATATTCGCCAGGCCAGGCTAATAAGATCCAACACGACTACGTTTTGGGCAGTTAGGCAGCCTCTATTTTACGAAATTTACTTACCATTATAATCAGAGTATGGAACTGGTGGCTGGATTGGATATTCGCTTGTTCCAATTTCAAGCCAAGTCTGTCGAGTTCTGGAACCTGTAGTTTTTTGAAGTACTTCTTGTTAGTTGTGCGTACTATTATGCATCTTTCATCATTGTTAGCGCTTATAGAATAAGTTTCAATAGGGTATGGCAAGTTTCTTATTCTCCATTCCAAATTCACCCTTGTGTTTCTTCTTGAGACTATTGGCTGTTGAATAAATTAAATAGTAAGAATAACTGGAGCCTAATAATTAAACGAAAATATGACTTGGGCAACGTAACAGATTTTAATGCCAAGGGGGTGTATGAGAGAGTGAGAGCCCATATTTTATAATTTTCTTTCTTATATTAAAACAAAAAGGGAAGATTATAACATCACAACAAAAAACTTACACTATTTTACATTTTACTTCTTACCTGATCTTTGCTTTCAACTATATCTACCATTTCTATGCTTTGAGTAGGTTCAGGAATGGGGTCCCCAATCTCAACCACCCACTTGCCATCCCCCCCTAATTTCCCCTTCAGTTTCCAAGCTCTGCGCAGTAAAACCTGAGTATCTACATTGTACTCTTCAACCATTTCCTTGTCATCATCAAACTTGTAATGTATCTTTTTTATCTTATCCTCCTTCAAGCAGGACTTCTCTGCGTCTAACAAGGACCTGTACCATACTGTGTTTTTGTACATTTCACTCTTTCTATAAAGTTTTGATAAATTAGCCTTTAGTTTCTCCTCAAAGCTCTCTTGGTTGTTGGCGTCAGTTTCGATCCAACTTGATCTTCTTTTCATTTCGTTTCTATGGAAACAAGATTGTAATTTAACGAAGGGTTACCTAGTTTGCCATTTGTTCTGAAATTCTCTGTAATAATAAAGTTAATTTATTGATATTAGTAAGATATTTACACTATCCAAATCATTGTACTTACCGCATACAAAATGAATAATTTGATAAATGTCTAGTTAAGAATAATTAAGGCACTATTAAAATAAGTTAATTTTAACTGAGGCTTTTTTAACCTGACGTTAAAAATACAGAGCAAAAATGTAAATAAAATGCAGTTTTGTTTGCAGTACATGCACAATGCACACTTTCAAAGTATAGATGACCCACGCTGAACTGTCCCGCCAAACTCAATGACAGGGGGGCGCTACCATCGTTCAATTATATGGTTTCCAACATGGCAAAAATCTGAACCAGCGATCCGGTATTGACGGTGGCGCCCCACTGTCAATGTCATCGACAGGACAGTCCAGTATTTTGGAACTATAGTTTCATTTCACAAACGTCATTAACGTCAAATTTTACGATAGACCAGACAAGACACAACCATGAAGCTAAAGATAAAAATGGAGGCCAAACTTGGAACAACAACTTGAGTCAAATACCTACTTATCTCTATCTCGCTCTCTGTGGGCCGATCTCTCTTTTTATGTGGACTGTAGTATTGCTATCTCCTTATTGAAATCTCCTAGTAAATTCTTCGAAACAGCCAATGAGGATCAGTACTGTTGTAGAAAATTCAATAAAACTAGTATCTACGTTAATTTTTAAAACATAAGACAGACAAATCTTTTTGGATTATCCAAATCGGACCATTACTTACGAAGATATTAAGTAATAAACATAGGCCGTTTTTGCCTCTAAAAGACAACGTACGCAGGGCCGCGTGACGTCACTATATCCGAATCGAGCGCAGCCGGCGTACTATTGGGATGGAAAATATTTTTTTCCAGCTAAACTATCAGTTTTAGAAAAAAACTTTTAATAACATTTATTCATCAAAATAAAGTAACCTATCGACCAGTAATTTTTAAAAATAAAAATTGTGAAAAATAAGTATCGCTATGTCCAAAAACAACATTTTTATAAGATTCGATGGAATGCGGAGACGCGGTTGGGGTGAGTGTAACTTTATGATTGTTTGTATTGAACATAATAATACATAATATGAGTGCTAATANAGTAAGTACGGTTCCTTGAGATCGGTATGAGTGCACCACATACAGGGACCATGGTTTTAACTCTTAAGAGTACATCGCAGGATATGTATTAAAAACAATGCTACTTTATACTTCTTCCACTGCTACTTTATTCTAATTAATTATTTGTTACTTGTGCTGTTAATTACAATTCTCAATCCGTAAATAATTTCTTCTTTCTACCGTGTTCGTACTACTGTCCTCGTAAAATCATCGTAACCGATTGTTGTAATCGGATTACATGAACATCACTCGACCATTGTGACATATCGGCGTGCCATTCCGATATGTCCATTTGGACATATCGGAATGGCACGCTTTGACGATCAACTTGCTGTATCTACTCTAATCCATATCTGTGCTTTCAAAGTTGTTTCACAAACGTCATTAACGTCAAATTTTACGATAGACAGACACAACCAACCACAGATATGGATAGATGCAGCATGTNAATCACCACCATCGGAGTGGCCTCTCACATCCTTTTCTCCGACTGAATGTACGGATTTACCTGAACATAAGGCTAGCACATTTACTGCTTCTTCTGTCCAACGTACAGTCCCAGTGTTATATGAATTAGCACAACGCATTTCTGTCTGGGATAAGTTGCTTAAGACTGTGTCGTATATTTTACGCTTCCTTAAAAGAGTTCCGCTTGATGGAGGCATCAATAATTTGATCATCGCGGAGAAGTATGTTGTACGCGCTGTACAAGCTGTACATTTCGCAGAAGAACTAGCCCTTCTTCGAAATAATAAACTCCCGTCAAAAAAGCTGCGTAATTTGGCAGTCTTCATTGATGAAGAAGGTATCCTGCGCGTCGGTGGGCGTCTTTCCAAATCTGATTTACCATTTGAAGTTAGACATCCAGTCCTTCTCCCTAAACGCGATCATGTAGTTAACTTGATAATTAGGCATTACCACGTTTTGAATTGCCACGCAGGTCCTGGGTTATTAATGTCTATTTTACGCCAGCGCTTCTGGATTCTAGACTCTAGGACTACAGTTAGATGCAACTTTAGGAAGTGCAATTCGTGTTTTCGAGTCAATCCTGCTCACCCGACTCCAAGAATGGCTGACCTACCTTCATACAGAGTGCAAGAGAACAAAGCATTTGTACACACCGGAGTAGATTATGCCGGTCCCATCCGCATTACTCTTTCTCGTCGCAGAGGTCAGCATGCTCAAAAGGCTTATATTTGCCTATTTGTATGCTTAGTTACAAAGGCTATACATATAGAATTAGTGTCGGATTTATCTTCAGACACCTACTTAGCCGCGTTTAAGCGTTTTATTTCGCGCCGCGGTCCAGTTTCCTGTTTATATTCGGACAACGGCACGAATTTCGTCGGTGCAAAGGCTCAATTAGACGAATTTAATTCCGCATTGAAAGGTGAACTTGCTCGCCACCGCATTGACTGGAAGATGATTCCACCGCGTGCTCCACATTTCGGCGCAATGTGGGAGTCTAATGTTAAGACTCTGAAAACACATTTATATAGGGTGATTGGTAATCAGTTGCTCAGTTACGAAGAGTTACAAACAGTTTTAATTCAGATCGAATGTGTCATGAATTCACGCCCATTAAATGTCATCTCGGCAGATCCTCATCCAGAGGTAATTACACCAGCGCATTTTCTCATGTCGAATCCTCTTCAGTCTCTTCCCGCTGCTGATTTAACGGATGTCAGGCTAAATTTAGTGCAGCGTAAGCGACTGTTGGACAATATGATCCTCTCGTTTTGGAAAAAATGGCGCCTGGAGTACTTGCACACGTTGCAAGTCAGACAGAAATGGGCTACTCATGACAACCCTGTCAAGGTAGGCACGGTTGTACTTTTAGGTCAAGACGATAGTCCGCCACTTAATTGGCCTTTAGGGGTTATCACCGAGGTGTACCCTGGTACAGATGGTGTCACTCGCGTAGCGATGGTTAGGACCAAATATGGTAACTTTAAACGTCCTGTCGTGAAGTTGTACCCAGTACCTACGCAATAATATATTTTACTTAACGCATTTAATTGTTTATTGTTAAGTTATTAGACTCGAGGTCTGAGTTCTTTTGATTTATTTATTTTTTCTTTGAATTTACACCGTTGCATTGCAAGGATCGCAACGTATTAAGTTCACATTAGTAAGTTTTTTGAAAGTTTCTGCGAACTTCCAAGGCGGGGAGTATGGTTACGCAGATGTACGCTCAACTTTAGTTTATTTTTAATTCCCAAATAGTTTTGTCTGCAGGTAGAAAACTGTTTGGTTTCCACATCTCTGTGGTCATTCTTGGCGTTTCTGAACGTCAAGCTTTGACACACTTCACCGTAAAACTTTAAACGCATCGCACATCTTCGCAGTCTCGCGAGTGAAAAAACCGCACTTTTATCTCCCGCAAACCGCATCATAACGCACAACGCATACGCAGCAAACGCATCTCCGCATTCAAAGCCCAAATTGCTCGTGACCTGAACCCCCTGCAGGGGAAGTGAAGCCGATCCATCTTCATCCCGGAGTGTCCCGGTGCCAGCAGTGGTCGAGCTGACGGAAGGGGACCCGAGATTGGCTCAGAGATCTCGCGCAGCCAACATGCGTGCTAGAATCAGACTTCGGGTTCAAAATCAACTGTGCCTTCAAAAAGTCTGGCCTCTTCAGGGTACGGAACCTTGGGGGACTTAAAGCACATGCCAGTTTAGGGTTCAGCCTCGGTGATGAGCTGGGCTTTGAGCAGTCCCTCACAAACTTGGACCCCAGCAGACGGAGATCTGTCAGCGTCAGGAATGGAGCGCCACCAAATATCATCGACTCGTCACCGCGACCGGCGGCTAAGCAAGAGAAACGCGGCAAGCAGAACAGAATAATGATGCGACCGATGGCGCCGGTAGCAGCGCGACCCAACCAAGCCGCGATGGATAAGCTCAGTTCTCTACACCAAAGGGTTTCCACCACCATGCAGCCCATCGTCGTCCAAAGCACAGCTGACACTTCAAACCACCCACGAGCTAGTCCAACTGTCACCATGGCCAAACCCATGCCAATGGGAGTACCACCTTTCAAGCCCCTCCCGCCAAAAGAAGAAACTCTGAAGGTGGTCCCAATATCGTCGACGAAGACCACCTACACGCCACACCATGTGGCAACATCGGCCCATTCCGGCCCATCATGGCGGTTGTTTACTATTTTGTTTATTAGGCAGTTAATTTCGTTTGAGATTTTTTACAAGACAAAATCATTGTTTTATCAAAAGAAATGGTGCAAAATTTTGTAGTGCGTGGTTGCGGTAGTACGTGGTGTCCTGGAAGTGACTTAAGATTCCACGCGTAAGTGTTTATTTCGTGATTTCCGACATTGGATCATTTGTAAACATTTTTCACAGTAATTTCTTCCTAAAACGTTTTACTAGTATTTACACTTATGATACCTATGTCAAGAAATAAAGATTTTACATTGAATTTCATTGACTTTGAGCAAATTTATATTTTTTGTTTATTTAGAAAGAGAGAGTCTGCCCACAGAGAGCGAGATAGTGATACAAAGGTTGTGCTTCAAGTAGGTATTCGGAGTGTGGCCTCCATTTTTATCTATAGCTTCATGGACACAACCAACTTATGAAATGATGCGTTTGGCCGATAATATCATTTGTTAGAAATTGTTATAAAAATGAGTATCGCCATGGCAACTGCCGAAAACTTTAGCCTGTTTTCGGCGAGGAAACGTTTGCTAACTTCATGTTCGTCGTCACGTAATGTTATCCCATACATTTTTTTATCAGTGTCATGTAGCACGGCACTTCTGGCTAAAAGGACGCCATTTTTCTTACTACACTGGCTACCGCTATTTTCGGCCAAACACCCCCAATGTCATTAACTTATTGACATAAGAATTTGAGGTTATATTTTTGGTTTTGATTTTAATGAATTTAAAATTTATTTGGCAAGTGGAAGTAAAGATTTTACCAAAATTTCCTTCGTTGTGTTACTCTACATCAAAAAAGGAATTCATAAATCCTATTAAAAAGAAAATGGCACCTAGTATTCCCGACAGGTACGCTAAACTACGTATAATTTTGTTGTCATTATTCTTTTAATGTATTGGATTGCAATTTTTGCTTTTTCTTGCAGATGGATTCCATATAAAGCCTGTGGAAATGTAATTGAAGGAACCAGATTGATATGTTTCAAAGTACCCCTGCGAAGGGTAAGTAATTCCGTTTTTGATTTATTAACCATACTGCTGTTTAATCTAAAACCATACGGAGAGTCGTGGCATGGATGGTTTGTTTATGATTATGTTACTTAATAAGAAATACTACATAAATCTATTTTGCCTTTACACCCGTATTCACAAAAGATGCTTGCTTAAGTGAAGCAGCAAATCGAACGCACAACTTTGAATAGAGCTCTGTTATTGGTTCGTGTGTCACCCTGTGCGTCCACGCGCACTGTGAGACCTCATAGTAATGTTTGTGAATACGGGCGTTAATATCTCTTAAGTGGATTCCGTTTTCCCACTTCATAATGCCATGATTTCGCTTATGTGGCATCTAATAAACTCAAACTTTTCTCTACAAATAAATTGTATGACATTGATCCGTCTGTTTAACGATTTCCAAAATTAAAATGACTTATAATAATAAAATAATGTACCTCTATCTATATCATGCAGCATAGCAGCTGTTCAGATACTCAAGACAGCGCCATCTATATTTTCGTGTACATACTATTATCGGCAATTATTGTTTGCAAGATAGTTTTCGAGTACGTCGGTAGATGTCGCTATGTGCTTTAAAAATGCATAGGATGTACAAAATGCGGCGGTACTACACGCACTTAAGATTTTCTTCGACCTCTACCATCATTGTAGAATGTAGAATGTGTCAAACTACCGTTTAAAAAGTTTTAGTGCCTATTCCAATATTACTCAAAACACCTGCTCAGCATCGTAGTCTTCTGACATTCATTCGCAACCACATCAGCAAAGGCTAGCCGACAATGAGATGCATTATTGGTCCACAACCGCGAGTCACATTGTCTGGGGGTGTACTCTGCGAACCTTTCTCGATATATCAGCTTGAGGTATGTCTCTATCCCTATCATCACACCAGATTAGAGAGAGATGGACGAATCAAATAAATTGAAATACTTTTGCGGAATAGGGGCTCTATTTGTATAACTGTGCGAGATGCGTCTGCCTGGGCGTTCACTTGACCATCCACAGTTATACGGCAAACAACTTGGACGATTTCTGTGTTAATTTGTTCTGCATAGCGCTTACATCGCTTCAGATATCAGAAGTTTGTTTGGTTTGCTCGCCTCTTCAGCTGGACGCCCGACTTCCTACTAGAGTGCCTGAATTGTTTTGCACTTGCAGTTATGTATACCAAAAGCTGTTGCAGCTACTCGTATTTTCCCTAAACGTTCTTGTCTTATCTTGGTATTATCTAGATCTTGTTCAAGCTTTATTACTACTGAAACGATCACGAAAACAACATGTAGTCTGTTAGTTATTATGTTTCATCAAATTTTAACCACCCCTTATTATTTATTCTCTAGAAGTCCTGGACGAAGACACTTCTACGTCTTAGTATTTAGGATATTAGATAAAGCGTTCTAGGATCAGATTCTTCGAATTTCACAATACTGGCTCGTCCTTATCTGACCTGTCCTTTATTACCTACTTTGATATCCATCGGAATTGCTTTGAAAGGGATAGCGACTGAATTCTTAATAATCTATAAGGGTTCCGTTTTTTGCCATTTGGCTACGGAACCCTAAAAATCAGATAGATCGAACTCTAGACGAACCATGGATCTTTGGTTTTAATAGTTTTCATATTTAAGCTAGTTCTGTTNATTCTGTTTCATTCAATCGCTTTGAATTTAGAAGGAATCTGTAGAGTACCTACTTTGAAAGAGACCGTGCTAGAAGATGCCATCGACACTAATATTATAAAGAGGATAAGAGAAAGAGGTGCCGAAACTACTGGACCGCTTAATTCTTTCACCATTATGATCCTACATTATTTCTGATGAACATAGGCGGTACGCAATTCGCCGGGTCGGCTAGTACTTAATAATGCCCCGGGTCAGTCCTCATTTCAGCCTCATTGCTTGACAATACGCGTAGCGCCCTCTGCCCGCAATCCGGGGATTCAGAATTCAGCCTCGGGGCCACGAGTATTCGGATCACCCCATAGCGGGGATGGCGTGCGTGCCATCAAATGCCATGCTCTTGCCTATTGACTTGAATAGCCTTTATTGCTTGGAAATTAACCGGCTGTTGTTCACCTAGTATGTTCTGTAAGTCACCAGGAGCTTCAGAACTAACAATTTTCTTTGTTATTAAGAATTTCTGGCGTTACCTACGAGTCGCCTCTCGATCTTAAATTTTTAATAAGTTGAAAATTTAGAATTTTCTATTCCATTAGTTTTCTTACTGTATGATGATTAAATAATTAGGTATAACTTATCAAGAGAATGCCTATCTTTTATTAATTTGTGCAGTACAGGTTTCTTTCTTCTTCGTACCCGCTCACTTGTTTAACTATTTTATGACAGTTGATATTTGACTTGCGGCATTCATCCTCAAACAATGTTTATTTGAACACTAGACAACTTAAGTAAAATGTTTTAATTAAATAATTACAATCTGAAAGTGTCGCCGCATGATATCTAAATGACGAAACACAAAAGTAACTGTAAAACGGCGGGAGTTTCTAATTATGTTATTGTGGAGTAAGATTAAGCCAGAGGGCTTAGGATAGCGCGTAATTGTGCTTAAAGTGGTGACCTTAATCCTTCATACATCCTCCCTCTGTTTGCCCAGCCGGGTGTCAAAATATTTGTCCCCCACCAAATAAATAACAGTCCCGACTTCGAATTGTCTAATCCCATATTTGATAAAGCAGCGGGTGCCTCCATACCGTTCTTTCGGTACACACGACTCTTTTATAATCTTTATATCTTTTGACTTTTTTTTTTCAAAAACTACTCCTTTATTCGGCCATGGCGCTTTGATTCCGCTTCTTTATTCAACGGGATTTGACCATAAATTTCGATAGTTTTGTTCTGTTTGAGTTATAAAGGGATATTACCGTAATGGCAAGCGGTAGGAGTAATTTGATATAACTCACGATTCACATTTTTCTGTTATGATTCGGCGGGTGTATATTGTAGTTTTTATATTTCCTTGAATTTATTTAAGTGTATTTGTTTTGAGGACGTTTGTTGNAAATTGTCACTATCAATATTTTTTACTGAATAACCTGTAAAGTTAATTCTACAATTTCTGAAAAATCACCTAAAAGTAACCTTTTCATTAGTGTAACCTAAAAGTAACCACAGCAGTTCAAAAGTAACCTAATAGGTTACAAAAGTAACCTTCTGGCAACACTGATGGATTGTGAGTTGTGGTGACAGGTAACAAGGGTCACGACTGTTTTCAACTAATTTAAAAGAAGCATTTTAGCAGTTACGGGATCATGCTGCGACATATTAATAATATAATAATTGTTCCTTTTCCGTTCTGTTAACTTTATCTAAAGGTAAAAGTAGTGAAGCCTGCTCTACTTGGTTCCGTACCATCTGCCGGCTGATCTGCTCCAAAGTGTTGATGCAAAGTACAATGAATAATATTTTTTTCTCGGCTTGTTTTTTTTACTTTCATCGGCGAAAGCGATGTATCGCGCAGATGGCAGACGTAACGCATTATGTCAATCGGTCAAACGTTCCTCGACTCGACAATAACAATATTTTCATTTTGCAATACATTTTTACGATATCACCTCTATGCAGCGCTGCAATTGGTCCAACGACCGTGATGTATGCTCATGTTTTCATTATGCTCACACACGAAGATTTCTCACAAACTTATAGACGACAGACATTCCTTATTTTGCTTGCGATATTTTATTTGTTCTTCTGACCCGTTTAAAAGCTTAGCCGGTGACAAATGATAGCGCATTTCTTTATCTTTTGTTGTGTGTTGACATGTTGTATCTAGCATCTCCGAGGGTTAAAGTCCCAAGTTGTTATTTAGATGTCTCTGTTTTATACGTGCTGTACGTTGTACTTAATGACGGTTCTCAATTCTCATAATACTTTTACGATATTTTCACACGATATCTATTTTCTAGAGTTTTGCCCTTCAACAGATTAGGTGTGGTCTTTGTAATAAAATTTAAAAGTATATTTAACAATTTTGATACCAAGTACCTACCGAGAGCAACGGATACAAGATATTCGAAATATGTAGTATAAAATTGTAAAGTATTGTCTTTCGTAGTCACTATTATGACAAGATGCCATAACAAGATGAAATTATAGAGCCGTATCGATTACAAGAATTGTTAATTCTTTATCCTTTTATGACCTACAGGAATACAAAATGGCTCGATTCAATTTTATATTTCTTTTGTTGAATGTTAAGTTACCCAGGAAGCAGAGCCAGTGTAAGTTCATTCGTGTACAAATTATAATTTCAATAAACATTTGAAGTAATCAGGAGTTAAAATTGTAACGTTCGTTTATTAGTTTTTAATCTAACCGCGCCTGAGTAATTTGAAATTAGGCGTATCATTAGGGTAATTCCATCGTAGATCCTAGACCATCGTGAATGTTCCAAAACGGTTCATTTACACATTTTATAGCGCGACACACTTCAGTATCGGCGGGAGAATCTGGACCGGGATAGTGTTGCATTTCTCCGGCCACCAGGCCGAATAAAAAAGTCATAAACCGATGACACGCTTGGGAACACAGGGTTGTAATGTAGGTCGATATCAGACCAACATTTTATTGGGCCGACAACAGCGAAAGCTACGTTGCACTTATCGTTTATCGTGTAGTATTACACGCTCGTAAAAATACAAACTAAAAACTAGCCCGTCCACGAGCGCATTAAGGATGTGTTGAATTAGTTCGTACCGTGTTGAATATTCATTAGGGTGTGAAGGATCCAGTAATTAATAAAGAAACCGATCGAGCGTCAGTAACGACGATGGAGCCGACGAATCATTCGGCGCGGGTTTGATCGACGTCCTGTAACGGGACGGGACCCTTTGAAACGTGGCTTCCTCGCCGTGCCCACACACCCTTTGTTAAAATAGCTAGACATACGTCAACGTTACTTGCCGACGATATTGGTTTCGGTAACGGTTTTATAGTCTCTAGATTGACGTAAATCATACTCACCACGGACGCACTGGACAAAAGGACTTTTATCTCTCGTCCTTTGTCCGTTAGTCACGTTGCATCGGTCGTTTGGCTTTGTACGCGAAATTACACCTCAATTATAAGCAGAAACTTAGAAAAAACCCCAGACTCTTCCATTGTGTTCGGTCGAAGGGAGAGCAATAATTTATTCGCTGCCTGACTTCCGCGTGGCGTCAAACGATGGGCTTGTGGGGTAGGATGTGGAAACCATCTGTTTATTGTGGTGACTGCTGCCGTTTCTTGCAGGAATACATTTTTTGCGTTCAACAAAAGAATATAATAGTCTTTACTTACCTCTTAACCTTTGGAATTTTTAGAAAGTTGCAAATTATCGAACTTAATACGTATTACGGTTTTGTTCTTTTGTACTACTATAAACTATCTGAAAACTGCTAAATGTCCAATACATAGTACATCGCTTATATCAGTGGTTATATAAATGGTCGTTGTTGAGCACTTCCTTCCTATTAAACCTAAAATTGTAATAAATGTATCTTTCTTTCTTTTCTTTCTTTCTAAACCTGAAATGAATTTATTAGATTTGGAATACTTAATACTTTTTTTTAACAAATGTAAACAATTATAACTAGCGGTGTCCGCGATGTCTTCACTAGTATCTTGACTTTCGGTAATTGTTAATTAGTATCGATGTGCTAAAATCTATTTTGCGGAGGAATCGATTAGCGTCACGTTGATTGCGTCCTCACCCGTGGGCAGTGTTAATGGCCGTTTAGGAACTGTTTGATCTTATAATAGGCATTTGGGAACATTTTGTTTTTGTGAATGCATTTTCGCGGCGATAACCAGTAAGCCAAACACCAATTGCCCGTCACGCCGTGATGGCGTCAAGTTTTGTTGGCGCAGTGCTGTCATCGTACAGTTGTGACGATATTTTTTTCACCAATGGAATCATTAAGCTGATGTCACCGACGGTTTCTGGACACGATAATCGTGATGGTAACGCCCTATTACGAACTAAGTTATGAGATCACTTAATTTTTTGAAATCATTATTAGTCATTGTTAAGGAGGGGTTTGCATTAAGCCGTCCGTGGGAAATTGATATACGATTATGAGGCTAATTAATTGACCGCATCTGACCACACAGGGTAGGTATGGAGCGGTCACTAATCAATGCAGCTGATTGCCAATTTGCTTGGTGATTTACCGCCGATCGCTGGATTTAATTGTCTCTCCAGGATTAGGGGGCGTTCCGTTGCGCCCTGGAGTGACGCTCGTTTGACAATAATTTATTTGTATCTGTGCTAATGTGGTCAAGTACGGCTGTAAATTGATGTGAGTGTAAGTAGACAATGCAACTGATAGTTTGTTAATCCGTCAGTGAGAAATTGAGATCCTGATTAATCAAAAGTTCAAAATTAGTCTTAAATCTTAATTAATTCTATGACTAAAGTCATATAAATCTATATACAGGGTGTAAGGTAAATGGGTATATGAGCCGACACTTGCCCATGTTAACATATACATATAAATGGTATGGTGAAGTCAGAAATTTGATATCATCATTTTAATTTTTTAAATGTTCATACAAAATAAAATTTATAAAATCAGATTTGTATGAAAATTAAAATAATCAAAATGATGATATCACTTTTCTGAATTCACCATACCATTTATATGCATATGTTAACATGGGCTAGTGTCGGCTCATATACCCATTTACCTAACACCCTGTATATAAAAGAAAGTCGTGTTAGTTACTCCACTTATAACTCAAGAACGGCTGAACCGATTTAGCTGAAAATTGTCAGGGAGGTAGTTTAGAGCCAGGAGAAGGACATAGGATACTTTTTATCCCGTTCGAAATAAAAAAAGTCTGCTTATTTATTGCTATTAAGGCGGAACAAAGTTCGCCGGGTCAGCTAGTAAAGTATAAACTCGATAATTTTAAATGTCTGCTGTAATATGAAAGTTTTCGTTTACACATTTTCCCCAACATTTAATTCTGAACACTGAATGAAGTTATCTTTATTATGCAAAAATATTATGATGAAGAGGCGTCCCATTTTTTAAAAAATATTTGAAATTACCCGATGCACATATTCAAAACGGCGCCAGTTTCCCACACCACGTGTGTCCTCAAAGTTATCCTCCTTTAATACGAAGTGCAGTACAATGCAAGCGACATGTGGGTGGCTCGGTTTATGCGACGCTCAATCAGCCTCGGTGCGCACGCGCCAACGAATCGTACCTCGAATTACTATTGGCACTATTTGTCGTGATACGCATCGCGGTGGCAACTCATGTTTACTATGCGATTCTCTATGGTCGTATTTTAGACCACCAGAGCTGATCGCGTGCTACCCAATGATTTTATTGCGTTCTTATGCTGAATGCGGTTAGATAGTCAGAAGATTTGCAATAGTAATAGTCAGATCTGCCCTAAGTTGAAATTGAAAAAATTAACATGCCCAGTTAAAGAATAGGATTATTATTTTGCTTTCATGTAAACTATTCGAGTTTACACATTTGACAAGTGAAATCAATAAGAATTTAAGGATTATCCTAACAAATTTGAAGAATCGTTCGTCGAGGATTGTAGTGACACGGCTCCCTCTCCTAGCTCCTCCATGATTTCACCCGTATCAATTACGCAGATCGGCCGATAAGCCTTCGATAAATTATCGTGTGCGCGATAACATCTCCGCCCGATTGGGCCCTGCGTTCGATCGGAATTTGTTTACTGTTGATGATTTACAAGCGACGCATCGTACACTTTTGTCATTCATAAAAATTATAAGGGTTAACTTGAAGGCTTATGTATATTTTCTGAACAAAAACAACCGGTTTTATTACAATTTGCGGGCATGATTTAGATTAGCTTTAATGGACATCAAAATTTTTATATCTCAAATCTGGAGCACCAACTAATCATGCGGTAAAACATGTAGTAACGTCTAATTAGAAAGTAACCACGAAAGCTGTAAGCAATTCTGTAATTGGGTCTGATGTAACGAATATTGATGCAATGATCACGAGAGAAGCCCAGACGTCTATTAAAGTGGATCCTCAAAGACACGTGTCCCAATTCGAGGGTCCAGCCATGTTTGTTTATAAAGGCGAGACCACACAGTAAGCAGGCAATCATCTGACCATCGCTCACCCGCTTCCACTCTGTAATCATGGCATCATTACCTTTAATGACGTGTTAACGTTGCTTTATGGGAATGCCAAACATGACGTTCACATTTCGGTCATTTACATTTGTTTGTCTACTATCTTCGGCTTGTTTGCTTTCTTCTAAAACAGAGGGCGGCATTTCAGCCACCGGTGCTTGAGCTTTTTTACTTGCAACTCGGTTTTGGGTTTTGTTTGACCATACTGACGCTTTACAGTTTGCTCTGTCAAATTGTACCACATATTTTATCCTATCAAAGATATTTTCAATTTCTTATTTTTTGTTAAGTAAAGGCTTAGATTTTATCTTGATACGGTCTTAAAAATCTGAAAATTTTTCGGATACTTCGCCAATATGTATCTACCCTGCATTTACAGTGAATATCTCGTCACCTTTAACTCTATCGTATTAGGTGGGCGAAAAAACGGTAAACTGTTTCTATTTAAGTGGCGTTAACACACAAATCCATAAGTTCTTATTACTTAATGTGTGCTACTTCCTACTTCTCTAAACCCAAATCTGCGTTTATTTGTTATCTTTGTGATTTTGGTAGTGTTAATGGTTCGCAGTTGATAGAGACAGTGTATTTGCCCACAGTATCTTTCGTAGTAATTTTTATTAGTCTTATAAATCTTTGTGGGAGTGTTTAGAAATAAAACGAAAGGATCGAATGGAGACCGTTAGCCGAACAGGTGTATTGATATCGCCTCGGGAAGCCGTGTATCACAACATTTTTCTTTGAACCAGGATCTCTGTGTTGTTTATTTATTACCGTTTAAGTACTAGCCGCAACAAAATTTGGAATGTTTACAGTAAATAAAGTGGACAAGCACATTCGTTTTAGTACTTATTACCTTTTTAGCTGTAGAAATATTATACTCTTCAGTCTATTGATTTTAATTCGTCAATTTGTACGTGTTAAGAATTCTTTTATTTAATTAAAATTTTTAATGGTTATATTCTTTTAAAGCAATCTCAATTTTGGTCAACTGTTAAATATTGAATAGAGACGAATTTGTACGTGTTTACCTTTCATCTTGGTCAATTACCAAATATGCTTGCGGTAGTTAGTGTGTACAAAAACACCACTGGTTAGGAACACCCACGGGTTTCTTCTACCTTCCGGCTGGTGTTAATACGTCCCTGTTGATTTTGTTGCTTTAGCATGTTTATTTTTCACATATTATCAAGGCAATTTGATCTTTTCTACAATAGATATATGGTCTGCGTTGACCGCTAGAAGCTGGAGCGCGGCCGCAAGCCCAGCTTAATTCACACTATGTATTTAGCTGAACTTTGTGAAACACAACAAAGACGTAATGATGACAGTGGTAATGCATTTTTTCGTGTGCTTAAAGACGGTCGCCGCAATGCAGATGTTAATCAAATTATCAGTGCGGACTTCCGCGTCATTATTTAAAACTGGTTTATGTGTGCGCTTGTAACTTATTACGCTAATACATCGTAGACTGACGGTAAATGAAATTATTAAAACTAGCATCGAAATAAATCGATTATGCATACACATATTGAGCTGTCGGCGGCATTAAAGAGTAAAGTCACGTCCCAATGAAAGGCTGCGAGAAAAAATCTATAACCGCTCATAATAGTCATTGGTCACGAAGGTGGCGCATTGTCCGAGGCGCCTGCAGTCCTCGCTACCCGCTGAGAGGTGTTGCCCTACCAATTTAAGGTGGCGGTATTAACTCCCTCCGTGTTCAGACGAAAAGGGCCTTTCAGAGGTCTTTTAAATTGGTCTACGATACTACACTCCCCAGGATGTAGGAGCTCGCCGATTGAATTCACACCCGCGGTTTCTGTGTCCCCTTCTCATTATAAATCAAATGCAGGTATGATTCCGTCTGGCGCAGTCGTGTGTGAACCGTGGCGGGGGAGATTTGTGCCAGCCGAGTTACACTGCTTCTGTTTTAGGTAAATCTTAATTAAACGCACCCAGGTACTTTATCAAAGAAAATTTAATATTCATTCATTCATTAGAAAAAGCACACAAATAGATGTATACTGTTTATACTGTACACCACAAACACAGCTAAATAAATAAAATACACACCTGAAACTGAAAAGAACAATTTATTGATACATGAGATTTCAGTTTCCTTTCGTTAGGCACGTGCTCTTGTTATGAATTTGGTATCATCAACGAAATTTTTAAGTGACGATTTTTAACTATGAGCCAGCATAGATAGGCCCCAGTGATCAATAAATAAGAAGATCAACGTCATAAATATTTCATTTAGTTCAAGCGCCTAATGCACCATAACCGATTTTCTAAAGTTTGTTTTCATAAACACGTCTTCGAGCAATAAAAAACTGGGTTAGAATTAAGACGGCATACAAAACTTGTAAAATACGAGCTTGTCGAATTCCATTAGAGGTGGTAACTTTAAATTTGCTGCTTTTATGTATCGAATTGACTGATTCAATGGTAGTTCAAAGCCTTGGGGCGTTTAATCAGATTCTTTATGCTCTTTCGGTGTGTTTACTTAACCTCGTTCCATTATTGTGAGTGTATCACGTTTAGAATTCATCATAGAGTGTCCTGTCTCAACAAAGGAGTTACCAGCGAGTCGACAGGCCGCGTCTTCCCATAGACCGGGCATACCCTCCTCACGTGTGACGTTATGCATTTGTTTGTCCGCAGCTGCGGTGCCGACAACATATTTATTGTGCTCATTAACCTTCAAGAACGCTATTTAATTGTCGGCCGTTTTTTATTCACTTCACCTTTGACCCGTCCGCGACTTATTGCTCCTCGGCCTCTCTTTGAAAGCGAGAACTGGATGTTATTTATTATCCAGAGAGACGGGGATGCGTGTCGCTTCTATCTTTGTGGCGCTTGTGTGTTCTATGATTTATGCGGTTATAAGGACGTGATTACTGTCGCACGGAATCGTGTGTGATTGTTCTGCCTTTGCCTTTCATCTGGGTGGAAGATCTCAATGTGGCAGGCTATGCTAAATAAGCCTAGATAAGACTTGTTCCGACTTCATTACAAGTGTTGTGTTGCTTTTTTATGCGTGGCTATGAAGTTACTTGTAAGGTTGTTAGCTCTACGACGAGCTAACAAGAACCTGTCCATTCACAGGTACTTTTGAAGCGCATGTACCACTGTAACATAATCGAGGCTTAGCATCATAATGGGTCGGAATATTGGTCTGGTAGAATTTGTGTCGACGATATTGTCAAATGGTTGACTATTTCTCACGCAGTGTGAGCCGATACTTGCGGGGGTCTAATATCACAGGCTAATGATCAAAACACACGGTTTATAGGAATTTGTGTATACAAATGTGTTTATTGAATCATAAGCCTGTTGCGTAATGTAGCGCGTTACAGGGATTATGATTATGACAGTGTAATACCGATGGATTTGTGAGGTATTCAATGCCGCATTTTACTCCGCTATGATTTTGTTTTTCAAGAAGATACTACGGTATGGGTGTGTATGATCATAGTTAATTAATACAGGTTTATGATTTAACACGTTTTAACACGTTCCAAATGTATAATATACAAGGTTGCCTAATAAGTGAATGAAATAGGCATCCACGAAATGAAAGGCGTGCCTAACTTACATATTTGGATTGGACTGACGTGGTCCTCGATCGAAAATGTCATTAATATTGTTCCGAGGCTTTCTATCAGAGCAAGTTATTCACTGCACTTTGACGTCTTCATACACATTATCGGCAACAGTAAATTGTGGTATCATGTCGGTACCGTCGTCGGTATGGAACCGTTTATTGATTGGTATCGTAGTTTGTCCGCTGTTCACTTTGAATAAAATTCGAATTATAATTAATCACAGTTGCGTCGCGTGGGAGAGCGTCGCGTTGTGCCCGACGATCTATCATATTTTGTGATAACGCCACTAGGACGCGGCTTGTAAACGCATTGAGAAGATCGGGTTTGAGGCTCAACTATGCGACAATGGCCGGCACAATCGTATCATGCCATTTCGTATTCACTAGGCTGTATTTTAAAAGCTTTTTACATCGTTTAAACAGTAAGTCGAGACGTTCATTTGAATGTATGGAAGTTATGATAAGTGTTAGTGTGCAGTCGTTCCCGATACAGCCTCAAACAGGATCCGCCGACGCGCGCGTTCAATCTCCCAGGCGATATAGCGGGCCTAGGGAGTCACCGCAGCATTGCGGCTTTTATAAAGACGACAGTGTCGATGACAACAATAAAATCGGATCATAAAGTTTCGATCGCACCCTTTGAGAGTCGCTATGCAATCTCGCCGCTCAATTTTATTTCCAATAGCAGCGTAAATAGATAGGCGGGTGGATGTAAACGAGGGGCACCCCGGGGCTCCGGCGGAGGCTCCTGTCAATTGAATTTGTCTGCAAGCGCGCGCTGCATTAATAGCGCACTAAACTGCGTTCAATACTATTATTGATATTTTCATAAAGCCACGTATCCATTGTGCGGTGACGACGGTGAATACGTGTCTCGTTTTAGTGCGTTTGCGTTATGGTATTTGATATTTTATGCCGGCGCTGCGCGTTATGGCAGTTGGTTTTCTAGTTNCAATACTCCTGTATGTGGTGAGATTGTCAGATGCAGTAAAAATAAATTTAAAAAGTATGTAAAAATTAGTAATTATATTAAAAAAACAAACAAGTTGATTAAGAAACAAAAATGCTTATACAACAAAGTAAACTATATAAATGAGAGACAGCGTCTAAAAAATGAGCTTGACATATGTTCGACAATGTTAGAGAATAGTATATTGAAATATGAACATGATGTCGAAAACCTAGAATATAACTTATGTAATCTTAAGAAATCTTTGAACACAATGTCTGAACGGTATCAATGTACAAAAAAAGAGTGTGATGAACATTTCCAGGCTTTGAAAAAATTTATATCTAATTGCAACTGTCAAAATTCTACCCTATTGGATGAATNTTCTAGTTTTATTGCCGTCGTATGGTTTGATTTGATCATTTAATCTTTCGGCTTCCGGTATTTTTCTGGTAAAGCGTTTCGTTACTGTCATAGTCGTTTCGAAACAGTTCCTGGAATTTCTAGTAGATTTTTATCAGCGATGTTTACTTTCGACTGCGACGCGACGGTTGAAAGTCAAAGTTATTTTTTATTATTAATTGCTTCAATGATATCACCTATTCATGATCAGATTCTTTTTTTTTTCGAATACAACTCTCCTTAACTAATTACGAAAGATAGTGTCGTTAGCAATCTGAAATATCGATACGTGATTTACATTTGTTTGATAAAAGTGATCGTGCAATTGGAACGCTATTCTTTCGTCGGCCATTCCCACGTTCTTGTCGCGCGATCGCGTCTGGGCCTGCGCGCGCGCCTAATATCGTACTGTAATGTGTTTATTAGCGCGCCGTTGCATTTAATGGTGCGTCATTTAACATACAATGTGCAATGAAGTGATGCGCTGGGATACTTTTAAGATAGAGATGAAATTCTGACCCGAAAGAGTCTTAATCCAAACCATACTCGAGTATTTATTTCATATTGACTTATTTCAAAAAGTCAAATTCAAATTCTTCGTATGTAGGCCCTTTTCAGGATACTTCGGGACAACATATTAGACTTTTTCTACAGTATTCGATAATATTATTGACACCTGTCAAATATTCATCAACAATTTGTCCAAATAGTGCAAAATATGGCAGAACATAAATCGTTGAGATTATCAGAATCTCTATCGTTAATAGTTTCAGACTTAATTGCCCATTTAATTTGACTTGACAAACGGGTATTGTCAACTACTGAAGAGTTTTGTAAAAGCACTCTTCCCATCACTACCTCTGCATTTCGCGTGCTGAATGTGATCGGGTCCCAATAATGTTCTTTATGCTTCTTACGCACGCCATTATCTCGCTGCAGCGCTTGCAGCCACCGCCGGCGCGACGTTTACACGTTCGTTAACGATAATTTAATTTGATGATATTGTTATGGCGCAGACGCATCGCCTGTGGAAATACATTTATGCAAATACACTTGTGTAAATTATTCCGTCTACGAAGTTCGATGTTATGGTTATTGTTTTGGTAATTAATTTATTTTAGAGTGCAGTTCTGTCTCCTGTTTGTTTTGTAGTTATTATGATGAGTATGAGCTGAAAACTATTCAGCTTCGACTGATTGCGAGTTGTTATTATTGAACATAACCACCCTTTGAATTCAAATGTTTTCCAACCTTTCCTAAATGAAATACAACTTGAACATAATGAAAGGTAATTTTAAAAATAATCTTCTAGAAAGTCAAAATTATAATATGAGGGCAATGAAAAAGCTAGCTCTACACATGAATGCTTAATAACCATATTCATTCAATATTTATCCAATTATCTTTTTAATAGATTTAATGGTCATTTCTTACCGGAAACCCTCGCGTGATCATCATATTCCACTTATTAAGTGTCAGTACTAAATAGGCGATGAAAAATATAAACATTTAACTCTGTTTGCCCGGCCATTATGTCAACACGAATGTCTTAATCGCCGCACATAAGTTTCGGATCGAAAGTGTTTGATAAATCTCTCCGTGTCATCATTACCGAATGTGATCTACGCCTCTCATTAGCTCCCACTAAATAAGATATCCGATGATTAACTGCCAAGAAGGCTTAATTATTTTATTGCATTCCAGCATTAATAAACAACCGATCGCTTAACGCTTCGGCAGTACGTTATTCTCGAGCGGTAATGCACCTTTAATGTCTAACACATGATTAACCGTTACCGTTACAACGTTAACCTGTTAAAATATCGTTAACATACGGGTGCGAAATAACGCCGCCCGTTTTATATTGGGCAAGAGAAAAATATTAAGGCCGTAGAAAACCCGCCGCTATCCCAATCTAGTTTTGTGAGATTATTTTCTAATTGAAAGTTAATGGACAACGCTTTAAGCACACGTATTAAATAACGTTAGCGTTATTAAGTTTTTAATGATGCTTTTGGGTTTATAAAAATAGATTTTGTTGTGTTCGTTGGTGCATCGTTAGTGTGGACTGTCGCCGTGGCTTGCGGCGATGCAAATTAACATGTTTATTCGGATTTCACTTGATTTATGTCGCTATAAAGAGGTTGCGTTGATGAACCTAAACTCTAATATCATTTTATAACTAATAGTTCCGAAAAAAAGATGATCTGGGTGTATGTAATTTCTGGATGGGTCGCACATGTGTATAATCAGCATGAAATATCACACAAAGTTTAGTTTGGTGGTTTGACATTCTACGCTTGAAGGAACCTGAAGGTCTGAAAAGAAATTTTACTAAGGATCCGTAAGAAAAAGTTTGCTGTCTGATTAAGGCTTATTACTCGCCCATGTTGGCTCTTTCGGCTTTCTGATGTAACGTCAATTGTAACAATCTACAAAGAAGAAGTAGATTACTAATTTTTGTACTTTTTACTCGTAAGACCTCTATTTCATTAGCTTTAGGCACAATGTAAATCTGTCATTAAATTATTCAAGAATGTGGCAAGGTGTCGTGCTTTCCATGCGGATATAGTTGTGTTAATCTTCCTTTATAGTCCAAACAAGGTCGCTATGTTTTGCAGATTGCTCAATTCTGACTGCTCTTTCAATTTTATTATCTTTATAATTTATAGACTACACGGTTTTTATCGTCGCCACATCGTAAAACATTATTTTACGTATTTTCATGCGACACGCTGCTAAACAGGGACACTCATACATATTCATAACTATTTTGTCAGCTAATTTTTAATCTTCGTGTTGATTGAACATCGTCGTCACATAATTAATTAATTAACGTATACATTACGGCATTAATTTATTATTTGATGCTTTTTCATTTTATTACTCCATTCAAACTTGCATATTTATTAAAAGGTGTATCGTAAATGTATAAATCATAGTTATAGCACTATTAGTACATACATGAGTTATGTGGCGAGTGTAGTTATTGCCTAATAATTTAAATAAGGCTAATGACATTACATGTTCCTCGGGCGTCGAGATAGGCATGTTAGAAATTTTGTCGCGGCCACGTGTGACTTTCATTGAATGTGTTGCGTCGACATATTTTGGTATCGGCGATGTTATCTTTGTGTTTTTATAATAAACATGTCGTTATATCGTTAATTGAATTCGACAGTGCGGTTTAGGTTGTCGAGTTATCTTTACGAGACGCTGCGCGGGCGCCGCGCGTATACGCGGGTCAAACGGCCATATTAATCGTTCCCGCGAAAGGCTTTGCTTCGGTACTTATCTTTTAATTCAATTTACACGCGTACGGAGCTTGTCGATCGGCAATTTATCGTCCATAATTCAGGTTATATCAGCTAACAATCTTAATTTCTTCATTCACGATGTATTTCGCTGACGTGCTTGTTTACGTCTCTAATTTTTTAGATTCTATTTGCATTTTGAATATCTTAACCTTTGGATTACTTAGATATTGGATTTATTAGATGTCATGATAAATGTGTCGTCAAGTATGTTTATCCGTTATCATTGTCGTCATAATGTGAGCTTTTCTTAGTTTATTTTTGTAGTTGGTGTGATAGTCGAATCTATTGATTATTGTATTAATCTGAATATATGCAAGACCAGATTAGTGAACAAAAAACTATTTACCATTCTTTCAATCGACTGGTTTCCTTAACCATTACTTGCGCTGTTGCCAAGAATCCCAGTTAGAGTTGAATGGAAAATTTCCATAATTTTCCACCACCACCGAGACTTTTTAATTTATATCAGGTGTATATTTGTTTACAACATTACACACCCAAGTAGGTAGAGAGAACAATTTTAATGAAGTGTCCCGCTCTCGCTTAGCCACCTGGAGTAGGGTTGCCAAACGATTGATCAAAAATGGAGATCTTAAAAAATTAAGACATACGAGTATTTAACAAAGTTTTAAAATTTCGTCAACTTCTTTTCGTATTTTGACAAAATAAGTAATATGAAAGTCTTCAGATGCCAGAGTTTTGAAGTTGTATTGAGTAAGATTCACTGACTGCTCTTTAGTTTGACACTTCTTCTCTTTTATATAACGAAATCCTTTTGGAGGTAGTCCTCCTGGACATGCGTGTTAGCAAGGGAGGACGGAAGAACAAAATATGGAGAAGGAGCACTTGTCCTCCTTTTAGATAACACTTGGCAACCCTAACCTGGAGGGGCTGAGTGCCGACAGTAATAGAGAGGTGTGGCGGCCCGCCATCGGCTGATGCTGCGACGACAGCCCCGCAATGAACGCTGTTGGTTTTATTCTAAAAAGAAAAATATTGCTGGTAATCTCAGTAATTATACACTCAACATCAAATAAATCGCACCTTCCGCGACGCGAACTTTAAAGATTTTCTTCTGACACAATCATGGTGCCCCAACAATATTGGTGTTATTTGAAGATCTTACGTGTCCTTTTTAACAGATGGATAGCGATTAATCCCAATTTAACAGTTTTATAGCCATAAAATAATAGTTGGCTCAAGCGTAACTACCTGTTTTTTGAAGAAGTGATTCTGGATCCTTTTAAAGACACATTTTTGGAGTAAAAACCTTTCCTCTAATGAAATGAAGTTTAGAACTATGCTTCCAAATGGTACCAATGTTGGTGGGAAGTGGGGATGCATAATTGCATACGTTTGATAAGTGCTCGTTGCGGGAGGTGCGATTTATTTGATGCCGAGTGTAGATATCTATCTAGACTCTTTATTTATCACACAAATACTTCGTCGGAAAAAAGGATACTTACAAAACTGAAATTGCACATGGTAGGTCTTATCGCTAGAAAGCGATCAGCAAGAAGCGAAGTCTTCAGACAACACATTATGGAGAACAGTTGTGTAAGATGAAAAGTACCTGTTTATTGCCCAATCGCTCTTATAAAGTGCATTAATTTTTGTCATTTTTTATTTAGTCTATATTAGTTAATTTGTTTGATTACTGTATTTGACGCCAATTTCTTGGTTTTAAGACACAATTCATAAGTTGCTTTCGTCGTATAAAGTGCAATATAGTATGTTGAATGTTGTAGTTGTTGTAGATGGTGTTTTACAAATTATTGAAACAAAACGCAATTTAACTTTACGTACATTATTGTTATGTACAGTGTTATTGATAAGCACCTTATCCATGTATGTGTGAAATATACTAACAGTGCTAATAGGATATAGGATTTAGTTAACTTCAGTTACGTATGTGGATACAAAATCGTTGGGTAACGTAAATATTGAATGCTTTTCAATTTTATCTCTAAAACCAGATTGTTTGTTTTGTTTTGGTCGTGTTAGCGTTCGGAAAATCCGGTATCATCTTGGTTTATAATCATCGATGACCAGCCGTGTGCTCGTGTATATTTTTGTTATGCACGTAATAGTATAAATAGGTATTTTTAAAATAAATTGTCATTATTCTAACTCAAGTGTTATTTAGAATCAGACTATTGATTGAGATGCCCGTTTCTTTATTCAAATGTACAAGTGGAGTGCCGAAAGTCGGCCTGTCGAATAAATTGCGAAAACTCAAGTGTCACCAAGTTAATTAATCTATTCACTTTTATTCGCCGTAGACTCGAGAACATTCGAGTCTTCAATAAGCTCAAGTGTTTGTTTTGCGGCTGCGGAGTTTGGAGTTCAAGTCATTACGAACTCTTTCATTACATTTTTATTATTACACTTTAGACTCTCCGTTATTCGTTATAGGGCTTTTATTTCTGATTTTATTAACACTATAACACTTGTTTACCTCGTCCAGCCAACTATTTGGTAATACTTCGCTAGACGACTTTACGATGCTGCTTTTCCTTTTTGTGAGATTTGAATGGTGATTGCGAATTCTTCACGGTGTATTTTCCAAGAGGACCCGACGTGAATCAGATGACCCGCTTTTCAAGAATTAAGAGTGAATCCGTATACGATTCGGTTTCTTTATTTGTCTTGTACGCAGCGAGACTTCAAAAGTTTAAATGATATTGTACAATTATGTGCGCCGGGCGGGCACTATGACAACGTAACATATTGTTAATCCTACATTTCCAAGAAAGTAAGGTTGATCGCGCTGCCTGATGCTGCCGTCAAAGATGATTTTGTAAGAAGGTGTACCTGCAGATTCTTTTTAATATCTTTTTTTCTGACAAAATTGTTCAGATTAGCAATTTAGAAAACAAGTCTGTTGAGATCTTTGACATTTATTGTTTGAGACATGTACCACTCTATAATGTACTTTCAAACTTTTTGTACCTTACACAAAGTCAACTGTATTCATCTCATAAACGAGCTTAATACATTTACTTCAAAATCTACATCACGTCTCTCAGATGGCGCAGTATCATAGGCATCAACTTTGCCGCGCCACTCTTTGGTTGCTTTTGAAACCGCAGTTGGGGCACCTTTTCTCACGAATTCGCGGCGCGGGCGCCTCGCGTGGGCGGCCTATCGCGGGCCGCCATCGCACGTCTCACTGCTCACACTTGCCATATCACCTATGCACTTTACACACCCTTATTTGGTTACCATTAAGGTCCTATTTGTGCTCATCCATGTCACCGAGCAAATGGCCAGGACAATAGTACAGACCTTTGTTGCCTAGTGCGTCTAATTAGTCAGACTGTTTAGTGCTACACTCGCCGCGGGCCAACATTAACCACGGACTATTCAGTGTGAAATGATGTGATTTGTTGCGATACGATAATCGTGAAGGCAAGGCCAGATTTTAATAGAGTTTCTATTTGCGTCTATTTTTAATGTCATGCATTCTATCTGTCATTGCAATTATTAGATTGAATTTATCCTGTACATAAGTATAAAGATAATCTACTTTGGTGTCAGTTTATAGGCTGCATGTCGTAACTTGTAGTGTAGATAATGTGTTATTAAAGATGGCGTTTTTCGTATTTATGAGCCATCATGACTAAAGGATCCGTGACAGTGTCTGGTTGGCATGAATATTTTTCACAATGGTCATGCATCCTCAATACTTCAACGTAATGGTGTATGCTGAAATATACACGCGTAGCTCTTGCCATCTGTAAATACTCGTATTCAGACTTCAGCTGGAACGTTCCGATAAAAGAATTTATAGTAGTACGCCGAGGCGCCATCTGCCGCCTACAAGGGTATAATAACATCTCCGCGTCACATTAAACGTCTGTTCGGAGGACATCGTATTTCAAGAGTCGTGTACAGATTCATCTCGCTATTATTCATAACAATATTCGCATATATGCGAACATTAAAACTCGTCGTAAGATGTTTTCGACCGCGGTCACATTGTCAACAGATATCAAAGGGTGTATTTTTCTGAATTTATTGTGCTCGCCCATAATGCTGTCTGGGTTGGGCAGTTAACAGTTTTAAGAATATTTTCCTCAAGTTGAGCTGTTGTTGTGTTGTGCAAGAAAATAGGTTAGATAGCTGTGTAGAGTTCTTAATGTAGTTAGATGTAATTTGATACTCTATGTCTGAATGTTTAAGGTGGTCTTCTTTTGACCTATTTATTAAAAAACATTACTTAATACTTCATATAGTCCTCTACGGGAGCCACTTGTCAAATCAAAAGAAGCTTTAAATTATGAAAGTGTAGATTTCACAACTCCATTACGTGATTCAGCAGAACCTTATTTTGACATCCCTTGGCTCTTATTGCATTGATTTACTGTTTTTAAATTCTTTACTCCATTCCAGTTATCTGAGGTCGAACAGTTCCCTTGCACATCATTAAATAAACGAGATGACAATCCCAAGTTCAGGGGGGTCAAGAGAAAGATCCTGAATCAGAAGTATGACCTGAAATAATGCGGAGCCGGCGCCACCAGCGAAAATCTGAATCATTGTGTCCGTTACTTCGATCAGCTTCATTTTGATGCAAATGTTTAATCCCGGGTCGATTTCGCTTTATGTATCGGAACGTTTAGCATTTCAACGTGCACTGCAAATTGTATAGGGAACGCGAATGACATTGGTCTTTGTGGAGATGAAAGGGTGCTTCAATACCAAATGACCACGAATTTAGAATGTTACGTGTTATGTAAATAGAGGTCGAAGATTCAGGTGTAATATGCGGTACGATGGAACTTATTGATATTTACTGCAGTGCGAGGATAACCTACAATTTTAGATTGTCACTTAATATAAGTTAGTTACTATCTAGAAATTATTCTTTGGAAATGTAACTTGATGGTTTTCGTTTCATCTTGTTAAGGGTGTTATTGTTAATGATCTTCAATTAAATAAACGGTTCATTGTTGCTACCGATTTGTCGCTCGGTGATTTATCTTTGGTAAATTTATCGCTCAATCAACGTCGTCGCTCGCGCCGGTTCGCGGGCTGATTGGATTTCTTCATAATTACATCTTTTGACATGTACGCGCCAAGTTTCGTACCTTCAAGCCGCCAGGGCACGAGATCGTGGGAGCACCGTGTAATCAGCTTTCTTGACCGTCTTGTTTTGATTCGGCTTCGTGGAATTAGGGTTTAAGGAAGAGCTAGGTGGCTGCTTTTGTTTCATTGTTTCAATCAAGATTCATTCACACCATATAAGCTAGTGTGATATGGGTACATATCATACATAGTCAGCGAAGCCATGAAATTGCTTACAATGTATCAAACTGCAATAATACTCATACCTGTTCCAGATGTTGAAGTTCCTTGATTCTCGATTGCCCATATTAAAACACCGATGAGAGGCAGGCGTCTTCGCGTACTCTGTTCACACTTTCATTTCATTTTTATGTTATTTTAATCAAGCTGCATGCAACCTGATACGCTGTTATTAAAATGTTTGCCATCCTTTTTGTAATTATTAGCATCAATGACGCTTAACTACACGGTCGTATACTTAAGAAAAGTGTCGTCGGTGTTATGAATTCCGTACATCAACACTTACAAGCTATCATCGCCTGTAATTACTGTAATAA
Organism: Ostrinia furnacalis; assembly: GCF_004193835.3. Lineage (NCBI taxonomy): Eukaryota > Metazoa > Arthropoda > Insecta > Lepidoptera > Crambidae > Ostrinia > Ostrinia furnacalis. Next base: position 383,910 of record NW_021132019.1, read on the forward strand.
CACGCGGTGGTTCAGTAGAAAATTGGTCCTTAGCCTTCACCGGTCCGGCGAGGTGCTCTAGTAAGGTTTTTATGATTGCACGTCATCTCCAACACAAACGAGTTAACTAACAACGACTGCGTAAAAATTACCAAGAGACCAAGATTCTCTCTATACTAACAACATTTTCGATTAATTTGAAAATTATAAATAACTTGAAAAAATCGAACTGCCTAAGGCGGGAATTGAACCGAATTGAATTTTCGATTAAGTTATAAAAAGCCAGTTCTATTTAGTCCTAAGACTCATTTGAGTTAAAATACAACTTGTGAACTTGAATTCTACAGTTTTCTATCAGCTCGTAGTCGAGAAATTTTCCTCCAAATTCTTTTATCTTTACTGAGTGCCAGCAAAATGAGAGACCCAATGCATTTTGCGCGTAATAGGCCCTTATCTGAACGGATTCCGGACGCCCCTTCTCTTTATTGTCATAAAATACAATCTTGCCTTCGCGATTTAAGCGCGTGCCCACAAAAAGAAAATAATTAACTCTTATTTTCGCAACACCCGAAAAGCGATATCATGTAGGGTAACCATTAAGTTTGTGTTATCTTGAGATACGGTAACGACTGCCGAATGCTTTGGCCGCACGTACTCAAACGGAATAATAAACGATCGGGATAATTCGCACTGACGCAAATCAGCTTTGAATATTATTTTTTAATCGGAATTTTTACCTTGTTCCGTTTCATACCTTTTAATATGTTCATTAAGGCTACCGTTTTTTCATAATTAACAAGCAAATTGTGATCAGCCACTTATTTCTTAAAAGTTTCATAATTGAGAAAGTTGAGAATGTCCTTTTTGAATTCAGTCTTTTTTTTACGTAAACGTGGAAACTCCCTACCTGTGTCATACATAAAGAATATAAAACAGATGCACAGTGGTGTAATCCATATTTTTAATGACGCAGGACTCATTGAAATTCCTTGGATATCCTGTGACGGGGCGGCGGTGGGGCCGCGAGTATCGGCGGCCATCACGCCACCCAGCTCGCTCTCGAACCGAATTTCGGCGCGGTGGTCGCAATTAGGCGCGATAAATGCCCCCGACATCCGATACACCGGCTTTTCATTCGATTAATCGGTCGAAACCAACACGGAATCCGATTTTAACAGGTCGTTCCTTTTGCTTGTTTATGTAGCACCTCGTGCGATATTTCGATACTTATCGCGGCGTGTTCTCATGCGATGAACCTGCTTATGATATCGTCAATGCACCGTTTGAGTTACCATCGTCGTAAAGTGTGAGTAAACGAACCGCATCTGAATATACATATTTTCTTATGAAATCCACATATTGATAACGTTTTCATTCGCGTATTGATTTACGTTAATTTTGATGTCACAGCTTGCTATCGCCTTATTAGTATACCCGTATAATGTTATTACATCGACGATTGATATTTTTATTGCTAAAAAGTAAGGCTAGGGTTATTGTGGTCCAAACTGCCCGCATGCATAAGAAACAGGCCACATATCAATTATTTTGACACCAAGTATTGCTCCGCCCGTTAACCAATTATGGTTTGTTAAGTTTATGTCTCACTATCAGAAGTCAATCGGAGCTCTACGACATTTGCTCTCCAATTATCGAATAGGAACTTATGTGGAATGCGGTAAAAATGTTGGTCATGTTTGCAAGTTAAGTGCGACTTTCGAGCACTTAGCTTTATATGAGTTTATTTACTTGTTTTCGATCGCAGCTTTTGATTTTTACTACACAGTAAGCTACTGCAATTATCACGTATTTGTCAACGACCGTACTGAGTAGGGTCGTACTGTAAATAACAACGACTAAATCTTTTCTCAACAGCATAAATATGCAGCTATAGGAACACATGTTTGTTGTATGTCAGCGATTAAAGCAATAAGGTCAAATATGTACCAACGTTCAAAAACAAATTTGAATGCAGCTGCTCCACCTTTTTTAGATCTACCGTAGCAGTTGCATCGGTGTCAAAACCGAATGAGCTAGTAACGATCCCCCGAACAATACGGAATGTTCAACCATTACAAGGCGACAAAACTCTAATATCAATAGAACACAATAGGAACAATAGTTGCCCTCTGTCAATTATGCCATCATTACCATTGGAATAAACGACGTAACGGATCAGATGATGGACCAAAAACAACACGACGACAACGCGACGTGGTCCCCGCTGCATACTCCAATTAAACGCACGGCAAACTAGATCTTAGACGCCAATGAATAAAATTTGAATTTCTCCCCACGGCGATCAGTGATCTTGCATTTTCGAAATGTCGAAACAGTTACCCTATAAATGATTAATAGACTGCGGCGCCGTTTAAATTTTTGTCACTTAACAATGTACAATGAATCTGAATAATTAAAATGTTGCACGCCTGTTAATGTTCAGTATGAATATTTTAGAATATTATCAAAGGTCATTATTATGCATTATGAAATTCTAGCGTGGAATCTAGTTTGGGCTGTCGTACCGGTTAACTTGGAAGAACCGGTTGACGATTAAAAATTAATACAACACTAATTAATACAGTATCTTAAGTTTACAGAAGCATAGCTGCTAATTCAAACAATTGTTTATGTAATTTAAAATACTCGTAATATTAACATACTCGTAGTTGAATTTGATCATGGTTTGTTTATAGAAAGCCTGGAAAATTATAGGTAATCTTATTGGGTGTAGGAGCAATTCCTATGAGTTGCAACAAGCCCTTTCGTGTAATCCCATAAATTCTCTTTGGTCTTGTCTAGATTTGTTTCTAACAATGTTACAAATGAAATCTAATATTCAGTAGTAGTAAGGGTGACTCAGAATAATAATTCAGATTTGCATACCGTTTAATACGATGACTTCTAAAAAATAATTGTAGAGATCTGGTCTGCTGTATCTAAAATACAATATTGTCTATTTGCTATGCAGGCTACATCATTATTTTACATATGCCGATCACTATCTCATGATTTGCTGTTAGCAAAGTGATTTAAATTTCGTTCTTATTCTAGCGACCAATGAGTTGGTTATCGTTGAATGCGATTCGGTCGATGTTTGCGATTATTTGATCCTCGCATTTGTCAAATATGATCGAGTCGTGCGAAGGTGTTATTCGTTTTGTCGACACGCGATCGTGCGATAAGTCAGAAGCTTGCCACTTGTAATTTGATGGGAGGTCCTCGACTCTTGTTCCTTTTTGTTTGACATTCATACAGTCATGATTTTTAACATAAGTCACTGTCAAGGTTGGTCTGGATTATTATTTCATTTGGCTGCGGTGTAGGTCTTGAAAGATTTTGGGTTATGGATGGCGATTTAGGCGAGCTTTAAGATTGCAGATGAGATGAGATAGCAATTTTAACGATTCACTTCACGAAATTTGGTCATCTTTCAATTAGTATGGCGTGTCTCCGCAGGTGGCGCTTGCGTTTCCCTCCATCGTTCATGTTTGCAAAAGCGCGTCGTGTCGTAAAAATGACAAACTTACTTTTATTGCTGTGTACGACATGTGTAAGTAATACATGCTCGTGTCGTGTTGTATGGGTTTTGTCAGCGGGCAATTGGCGATTTATTAAGTTGCATTGTTGATTATTTTATTAACGATTCATTCCATTTGTGTGAAGGTTTATCGTTGGTTGTCGTTATTTAAAAATCTCCTTGTCGGTGTTGTGGATAGGTTAACGAATCAATTGTTTATTGCGTACTTACTCAAGTACATGACTTTTATTTTTTTCGAAGAGTTTTTGTAACATATGTATCTCTGTCATGTGTATCATATTAGTATCGTCGACAGTCGTATTCGTTATGTAGCTATGACGTCTTGTGCTTTTATTGATGGGGTTTACTCATTACGAAATGTTTTATTCACAAGCAAGACGATATAAACGTATAGATTTTGCAGCATTTCTCAATTACTTAACAAGTAAAACATACCAAAAGTAGATGGCGATAAATAACAATATTGTAGGTGCGTACCGGTGCGTGCGGACCCGACTTGTGATTGAGAGTTACGAGTGTCATTAATATCGTAATGGTATCGATTTATGTTCGCGGATCATCGCGGTTTTATTGCGAGCCTCGTGTTTAATTCTAGATACATTATTGGGCTCTGTTATTATGGAACGCCAATTTGTTACTACGGTGTGTGGTAAGCGATATCGCTTCGAGTCTATTAGTTTTGTGCGGTGGAAATTTGTTCAGATTAATATGCATTACTCGTGTAATGTACTTTAAGTAATAAATATGTTTGGTAATGAGTGGTTAGATGAATTACCTCTACATATATTTGTGTTAGATTAGGCAATAGAACTTACTAAGTCTAATGATTTTCTTGATTCAAGATTGTCGTTTTACTGAAAGCTCCTTTCTTTTCGACTGCAGTTTTAAACTAGGCACTTAAAACTTTAATTTCGGAGTTGACACCGCAAGTGAACGTTGAAATGATTTTGAATGCATTCCTTGGGTCAGGTCAACTTTGTTTGCCACCACACTTTTTACATTCGCGGTTCCGATAAGCCCCTTTGTCCTGCAGGCTTTTATTTGTTCCGGCGCGTTAAAGTTAATTGAAACTCGCGGTAAATGGATTCGGCGAGATCTGATTGTTTGGAAAAGGCATGTTTCTGTTGTTTAAACGAACGCACACACTTTAAATGTTTAGTAATATCCATTCCATTTCGTTGAAAATAAAATTACAATTTATTAAGTTGACAATAATTTAAAGTATTAATTTTCGTATTTACTCGTACATCGTAATGGTTATATGTTATTGTTTAATTGAACTTAACGCAATGAATTGTTCGAATACGATTTACATCGGTTCATTACGATTGTCAGCTGTACGGCAATTAATAAATCGTAGGATTGCTTCTCGGTACCGCCAGACAGAGACGTCCGACGAAATTGCGACTTTCTCATGTCGCCGATTAATTTTAATCGATCATATAAAATGTTAATCAAAGTCGTGATCAAGTGGCAATGTCCAATATTTATGCACATTTCTCAGTACCGAACAACGTGAATTTATTTAAATCGGCCTCGCTTTATTTATAAAGGCCACCAGCGAATCCAAATTGAAAATTAACCCCACTTAGGACACACCTCCTGGCGCTTTGGTATTTTTTCACGATATACTTTTTTCATCATGTCAACACCGTCGATAAATTATGAGCAATCTAACAACCTATTATTATGGGGCCTGACATTTTATTTAGCTTAATTTTTGGGCAAAATTGAATATTTTTACCCAAAAATATCGGCCCGCGGTGCAGGAGAAATGGGTTCCGAGATTTATGTGTGGGATGATTCAGAATACTTATTTAATTTTTTTCATGATTATTTTAAAAGCGGTTTGATACCGGCGATTAATTTGACCAATAAAAACAATGTAGCCGATCAGATAAGTGATTCCACAGAAAAGATCTGTGTAGATTTTCTTTATATTTATAAAAATATACAGGTGCTAGCAAAATAGTTTTAGAGTGGCAATTAATTAGTAAAACCATTAAATGACGTGATGTCAACGGTACATAGGGTACGGTACATGTTATTATTGTATGAGAAACTTAAATTACTATTTTTAGGTTGATTAAAATTAGCTTATAACATCCGCATCCCAGATCAATAGTTTATATGTTTTGGTCAAATGACGTAATGATAAGTAGCAAACGTTGCAACAGAAATTTCCATATGCCGCCATAAAAAAGAAAGATCACCTAGTTAAACCACTAATTGGAAAGGGGGATACATCCAAAATATCAAAAATACAGCCTCCCTTCGAACTGATATTATAGAACGTCTATAGAATGCAAGTGTCAAAAAGTTGACACATCCAAAATTGGCCTTCTTATTACTTACTACTCAATTGATCCCGTGTGTGTCCAAAAGTCCAAACTCGATCCGTCAGGTGGGGTCGTTGACCCGCGCAGGTAGGGCTGATGATGGATCCGCGCCCTTATCACCTCCGTCTGTCGCCTGCTCAAAGGCATTGTCTTTGACCGCCGGCCCGTGCTAATACACTGTAGGCTTTAAATTAAGTCTTTGACATTAACGTGGTGCTGGGAGTAGACTTTGCTTTAACATCAAAGTAGGATTTTTAATGCAGTGGGTTATATTATTACTGTTATTTTGAATATTACAAGAACAAGAAGCATTATTTTGTAACGAATGTACGCGAACGTAGATCGCAGAATCGCAGAATTGCTAAAACCAAGTGGCAGTGGGCGGGGCACATAGCTCGTAGAGACGATGGCCGTTGGGGCAGAAAAGTTCTCGAGTGGCGACCACGGGCTGGAAGACGTAGCGTGGGCAGGCCTCCTACTAGGTGGACCGACGATCTCGTAAAGGTCGCGGGAAGAGCCTGGATGCGGGCAGCGCAGGACCGTGCATTGTGGAAAGCCTTGGAGGAGGCCTTTGTCCAGCAGTGGACGTCATTTGGCTGAAACGAACGTACGCGAACGTCTAACTAGGCGATGGTTAGAAATCGACCATTGCTCGTCGCAGTTCCTCACGGGACATGGCAACTTTAAACATAAACTTCACGAATTCAAACTAGTTCCGTCTCCTTTTTGCGAGTGTTCCACTGATGATGTCAGTCATGAGCAGTCTGCCCATCATATCTTGTGGGAGTGTGATCTTTGGAAACATGAACGTGATATAATGCTTAATTCAATACAACATACATCTGTTTCCGCAATTTATTACACCGATCTTGTCGCGACAAGGAAAAATTTCCGTGCTTTTAAGCGATTTTGTGAAAAATATTATTGGCAGGTAGTTGCTAATTGCTCATAAGATAGGCCCCCTTAATTTAATTTATTGTCCGTGGTGCATAATCTTTTTCTTAAAGGTTTTAAACCTTTGTTTGTCACCTGTCATCCGCTTTGCAATGGAGGGAAGTCGAACCTTAATTTCGAACTCCTCCTATGTTCTTCTGATTAATTTCGTTGCGGGTCCAATGACAGTTTAACTTTCCCCCGGGACAAACTTGACCTTCATTGGTTGGGTTTTTGTGGCGGTCAAGCTGTAGATCCTGGCTACACAGGAGTTGCAGTGGTGGGAACGAGAGGTGGGAAACATTATTTTGTGGTCCAAATAATGTCTACCTAATTTAAAACATGATTTTTTTTTAAGTTCAGGTTAACATATTTTTTTGATAAAAAATTTTGTTTATTAGTGGCAAAAAAATAATGAACACCTAATTTGTATTGTTTCAGACTGTACAAACGAACAAAGCAGAAATTAAAGAAATGTAAGTATAATATTATGCACACTTATTTTGCTGTAGTGAATAATATATTTCGTAATTTATTATTATTTGACGAAGTGATGATCGAAATGAAAGATAAAGAAAAACATTACAGATGAAATGTGTTAAAACGGTATTTTATCATTTATAATATTATGTCAAGGCTCATGTAACATTTACAACGTGATAAAATCACATTAAAGCCAAAGTGAAAGTGCTTAAGGAATAAGCTTCAAAACACAGCGGCGTTCTAAAGCCAGGATCAATTTCACGCGTATCTCTCACTTACATCATACGGGAACGTCACTCTTGCGTAAAGGCAATAAAGCTCAAACTGATGGCGACGAAATAAATATGTTTTAAAATGTTCGGCGCGCAGCGGTCTCAATGGACATTTAGCAAATTGAAAAACTGACAGTACTCCGCTTGACCCCGGCGAAGCTCGACCCTTCAGAACCAGTAATGATGATATGATAATTGAAAATATAAAACGGTTAATTCAATGTGATGCTGGAAATGGGGATGCAGTAAAAAGATAACGACGCGATATCGAATTTCTCGTTTAAATGAGACGATTTGATTTCATTTACATTCATTTTATTCGATTCATCCACAATAAAAAGACACATGTTGACTTAGTAAAATCAGTAACTTGGTCTGTTAATGATACTATTATGTATTATCTTTTTTTCAGATGGGACGTAAAAGCTCTTTTGAGTTCAATCCCGAATTTGGTTGCCGTTATAGATCTGACGAACACAGCTCGTTACTACGATCCGAGAGTAAGTACCTATTTGATTTACATTATTTTATTTAGCTTCTAGTTTTTTGTTTCCCGTGGCGTACATTATGTTAGAACTTCTCTTCTGAAGCTGCCTCTTATTGTTAAAAATAGGTAAAACAAATAATAAATAAATATCTATATCTGCTCAATACGAAAGCTTCTCAGGACATTCTGGACGTGAAGTATCGTTCCCATACGTTCATACAGTTTGTTACAGTCTTATACCGCATACCGCACCATTCATTTCACGGCATTTCTAAGTCATGTATTCTCGGCTTTTGTTACCGATAATGAAAAGTAACTGCCTCGCGGTATTTGCTGAATGTAACTCCACTTGTCTCGTGCTTAAGTCAGAACTTAAGGGGATTGAACTCTGTGGACTGGGATTTGAAAATGTACTCGTCAATAACATTATTTCTTAACCCGTGAGATTTTCATCATCGTCATCTCAGCCGTAGCAGCAGCAGTCCCGTTCACTGCTGAACATATTAGGCCTCCCCCAATGCTTTCCATGTTGCCGTGAGATTTTAAGTGAATAATTTATTGTGTTTTCTTTAAACACTTACAGAGCTCTACACTGTGGAATTTAGGGTTTCAAAAAATGTGTTGAAATATTTAATTGTTTTATTCATCTTTCGGTTGATTTCCTGTCAGGAGAAATGTATGATCTTTTCGAAGATAATTCATAAATTCTAGGTAATTCAGCTTTAAAAATGGATTTATCTTCAGAGGTTTTCCGTTTTGAGTTCTCTGTCCGAAATATGTCGCGCCCTAACTAGGATGTGCCCGTAGGACGCCGGCTCGGGCCGGGCCGCGCCAGAATACCTGGAAGCTGTAAAATTATGCTCACTTTTACGACTGAAAGTCACATTTTCCGCTACGATGCTTTGTTCGTAGTTGCGTCTGATTGCCTTGCATTCATCTTGCGGCATAATCTGATCGTAAAACCGCGTTTTCATGGACCTACTCCGTGTCATATATGAGGACAAAGTGCAAGAGTAGTAAGTATTTATTTTCGCGGTAAACAACCTCTTGTTTCGTTTACTACGTTTGTGATTCATTGTTTCTGTCAACAATTATTTTGAATACACTAAAAATACCTGGAAATTGGGTCTAACTATATTTCTTTCTTCAACATAGAAGATAATGTGATTAATTTGCCACTTGAAAGATGCTTTGCCTACTATCAAAATTCGATTTAGTATAAGAATTCATCATGTAAATAGTTTTATTGATGAAAATTAAAACAATCATTACAATGTTTGTAGTCCGCTACGCTCTCGTAACTTACATAGACGCGACCTTCGCTGATGCGCTAACCACCAAGCTCTCAGAGCATTTACCACTTCGGAGCTGGTAGTTCGCACATTCCCCGTTTATACGGTATTCGGATGAATCGACCCACGCTAATCCCCTGATGAGTGACCCTTAACAGTTACTCAGGCCATATTAACAACGCGCCAGACCTCACTCAACGGTAGTTTCTCTGCCATTTTCATTTTTATAGCCACCTTTTGTTGGAATAATGTCTCCGCATACAAACTCTTTACAGCTTGCTTGACATCTTCGAAGTATTTAAATAGCGCATTCCTAAGCCTGAATTCGTTAGTTTGCTTTATGACGAGTAAAACTTTAATTTTATTGATGTTTGCTGGGGATTGACGAATGGTTATTCGCATTACAGAAGCAGTGTTCGTTGTTTCTACGATAATGACTGTAATAATGCAACTGTTTTATCGATGTTTAACGGTCACAGTTCCCATAGTTTTCAATATAGCATACTTACTAGTGTGCGTTTTATTTTAACCAATAAAGATTCACGTATCACTTTAACTTGTCTATAAATTCTGCTGCATGTTTCGGCGGAGCCCCAATGATTATTTTGATCTTACGTTTCGTCACCCTTCGGATAATATCTCGTAGTTGTCACGGGCTGTCCGGATTACCATTCAATTATTACGTTTTGTCTTTCACGCTTAGCTCACCGCACATAATCTCAACCGCGTTCGATTATGAGCTAACACGATCATTTCAAACTAGTTTTGATACATTGAACTCGTAATTAATATTCTTCATTGATTTGTCAGTACATTCACTTGTCGTCAGACGTTTATCAATAAGTACTTGTATAGGTACATATTTCTATATCGTTTGGTCTTTGAAGTCTTCAATCTGTTTTTTTTCTTCAGGTGTAGGTATGCTAAATGTGTCAATATTTTAAACAGTGTGCTTTGTTGTAGGAGCTTCAAGCGGCCGGTGTTGTCCACAAGAAAATTTTTATGCCTGGACGCATAATACCTCCCAAGGATAAGGTGATCGAGTAAGTCCTCTGCCACATTTAACAAACTCGTTTATAACATTCATCTCGTCTGCTCAATTTGGTAATTTATGTAGATTTTGCTACAATGGCATGACGCATTGGAAAATTCGAATGACTTCATGAATTCTTGTCTGACAGAAGATGCGAACTTTATGGTCGCACCAAATGTACTTTTATTGATGAATCGTCATTTCTTTTATTCCACTGTCCCAAATTCGGTCGATTTGACAATTTTAAGACATCTTACATCTTTGTTTTGGCTGTAACTTGGAGGTAATTTGCAAGACTGGAGCAGCACGATGTAAATCAGGAATACTCAGCTATCTATCAACATCTCGTGTTAACGTTTTGCATTCGCGGCGGATTTTAATTTGAACCGTCGAATTGGCGCCATTCGTAGGCCGAATATGGGTAATGTTATAAATCTTAAAGCGTTGTGTGGGCGGCGCGGCGCGCCTGAGGCTCTAGTGGTGTGTTCACAGAAAAACCAGAAAAGTATCTCTTTGTACTTTGTCCGATTGTCAGTTTTGATTGACACGTCTAGGACGGCCTTCACGTTATTTGTGATTATAGCAATATTTTAATATTTTTAATACCATAGTATGTAAAATTAACTAAAATGAAATTGAAATAGATTCGTCCCAGTCTCAGTCTAAAACTAAAAGAATTATTTAAGCTCTTGGTTATAATATAACCTTTCCAATTCTTAATAGTGGTCGTAGCAACTGATCTGCATGTTCCTCATGACTCAAGATGTAACTTTATGCGACCGCAAATTCTTCCTGTCATCATCATCATCCTTATTATGATTTTATCGTATATTTGTTTTACACTTAATACTTGGTGGTTCGTGCCAGTCAGCTGCAACGCCAGCTACCTACTGCAGATTCAAATCTCGTTTAGGGCAAATGTGATACATTGTAGTGATTACCTTTTCGCCACGGTTCAATCATGGTTACCGTTTACTTTTAACTATGTCACAGTGGTACCGTGGTTCTGCCGGTACTTTCGGATTCAATTGAACCCGGTCGCATCGCGTTCGGCGTCCGCGCCCACGCGGTGGCTCTCGGAATTTGAAAGGCATTTGTCGCTGCGCCGGCGTCGCCGCGTGCTACAGTTGTCCCGGCAACTAAAACAGACGCATACTTTATTAAGTCATAAATTTTGACACTATAAAATTCAAATAAAATCTATACCCACTTAATAGATTTTACTTTACAGTTTGTTAAAGAAGTGTTAAGAGTAAAATTGACGTTATCATAAATACCAGTAAGAGGTTTTTAATGACAATATTTTTTGTAACATTAGTTACACTTTTATGTCAGAGCGGGATAAGATTGTGAAGTGACAACACTGACAACATGTGGTGGTATTATTTACTTAGATCACGAATGATTTGTTTAAGCTCGGCCGTAACTATGAGATTATCGCGGTCATTTGTCTGGTGTTTTGTTGGCTGCGCCTGCGCCGTCGTCGCTGGACTTCGCCGTAAATAACCATCGGCATTTCTCAGATGGTTCGCTCCTGTTATCGCTGGAGGCTCGCATCTGTTTGTTAGTTTGCCAGCGAAAACAGAACAGACAGCACATTTGCATACAGAAGATTGTACATTTGTATAATCTATCTATCTATCTACTTCAATAACAAAGTTTAGAAAATATATGACGTTACTGAAAATTTAATATCTTCAGTCACAAGGTGGACCGACGATCTCATAAAGGTATGGGGAAGGCGCTGGATGTGTAGGCCACCTGGAAATCATTGGGGGAGGCCTATGTTCAGCAGTGGACGTCCTATGGCTGCTGAAATGATGATGATGACAGTTGATTTTACTAGATAAAAGTAGAATTATTAAGTTCCGAATACCACTTTACAATTATGGTGCAAGCAATGAGTCGTTGTTTGTTGTGCTTTTGACAGCTTTCTATGTATGTATTAATGTGGCTGGTATATTTAAGCTGTGGCTGGTCTTTAGACAAATGCACCACCCGGGCACTAGTCGGGCCTAATGACAGATCTGTGTATCAGAAGAACTAATTTGAGACATGGCATGCCCATCTAGAAGGACAATCTTTAATGTGAAATATTTGGATGATACTCTGTTATACATTCTAAGAATATTTCTGTCTTTACTTTTTGTCACTAACACATTAATATCAAACAACTTGTTGGTAATCTTATTTAATTTGAAAAAGATGCTGATGTGCTCTTGAAAACTTTATTATTTCGCAAACTATTCGCATATAATTTAATTGTGATCCCGACTAATTCTAACACCTTTTGTGCTGTTTAGTCCAGAATTCCGGATCTACAACGTGACCTCTTGTGAAAAACTCAATGAATGCCAAGTTTTTCCGAGAGAAAGTGAACCTATCATTGGACCCGCAACGAAGTCAGCTTCTGTGAATTTCAGGTTCAACTAATCCCCTCTCAGTTCTCGAATAGTTATAATTACTTAGTCAATACTATCAACGCTCCAACACAGGTCGGGGCTGTGTTGGTCAAATTGGTCATTCCTTAACGACGCGTGCGCACCTCGCAATCATTTATCACGGCCGTATTTTTACTTGTTCGGCCATGTCCACTGTCGACAATCATGTCGTCATTACATACCAGCTCGTGTACCGTCAATAAATTGTGCCCACCGCGGTGGTTTTAATAGATTTTTACTGTACGCGTCCTAAAGGTTTTATTATCCTTCGACTTGTTTGTATCGATGCCCACTGATTGTGTCCATTTGGGGTGGATGTGTTTTTTGTTTTGTTGTGGCATGTCTGTGTACTACTCTACTCCATAAATAGCTAAATAAGCTATTTCAACTGTTACTTCAATAATGTGGATTAAACTTATCGCTTAAATTGATCTTAATTACTCATGTATCATGATTACCTGTGCTACTATTATGTATTTATTCTGTGCTAATATCCTGATGAATCCTGAAGAAAATGTTTGCTTCAATCCCTTTTAAACCTCAAGTACGATAGATACCTAATGAATTTCAGTATTTCGATTCAATTCTCGAACATAGTACGACTTGACTCAATAATCATTCTCATGCTTTCAAACAAAAAAAATGTTAAGGTAACAAAAAATCTATCGCCGATCTAATGCAAGTATAATCACCGATGATCCAATATTGATCCTTCGGATTCCGTATCATGTACACATGTCAAATCCGCATATAACAGTTTTTTCAGACGTTTTTTGTTTGTGATTGAATTAGCGCGTGATTGAGAGTTATCACGAGATAATTTGACATAGCGTTAAGTCATTCCATATTTTTAGGCGATTTAACTCAGTGTTTAGAGCCGGAAAAACCGATTCTCGCTGTAAACACTGTGGGAACGAAAAAATAATTGCCATTGAGTGATTTGACGTCACGTTTTGTAAATATTCATGTTTTCAAGCAGCATAGATGCTTTTCGAAATGTTTTCTATTTGCTTTGCAAGTTAGCAGCTATTTAAAGACATGAGGTTTTACTTAATAGGCAATTTATCCTTTATAAATCGTGTGTGTTTCCTTAATTAACCAATCAACATGATTTCTGTAAAATTATCCTGTATTTCATCCAACATATTACTTTTCCGATGTTACCCAAATAATCTCAAAAAATCGCCATCAAATACATCAAGCGCAGCGAGTAGGTATATCCGTCCCGTATGAGAATTGAAACCATGTCTTAGTCAAGATAGTTTAACTTTAACCACTGGACTACAAAGGCGTTATCAGTAATATAGTTTACTACACATCGATAAACCTCTTAGAGAACTAGAGGGGNTGGTTTTCGAAATGTTTTCTAATTGCTTTGCAAGTTAGCAGCTATTGAAAGACATGAGGTTTTACTTAATAGGCAATTTATCCTTTATAAATCGTGTGTGTTTCCTTAATTAACCAATCAACATGATTCCTGTAAAACTATCCTGTATTTTATCCAACATATTACTTTTCCGATATTACCCAAATAATCTCATAAAAATCGCCATCAAATACCTACATCAAGCGCAGCGAGTATATCCGTCCCGTATGGGAATTGAAACTAGGGATGTTATGGATATGTAGTTTCGGTTATGGATACGGTTACGGATATAGGAATAATATTATACCGGTTTCGGTTACGGTTACGGATATTTTTTTATTTCGGATATCCGAAAGTTTCGGTTACGGTTACGTATATCTGTGCTTTAGAATGCAATTTGCAATAGTTGTCCAACACGGTTCATTCATGGCCGCACACTTTACATCTAATAAAAAAATAAAAATTGATACTAGATGGCATTATAAAGGTAAATCACGCTGTTATGCCTTTACATATACTTAATGCTATACAACAAAACAATTTAAACTGCCTACATCCGAAACTATCCGAAACTTTTGAATCGGTTACGGTTACGGTTTCGGATATTTTTTATTTCGGATATCCGAAAGTTTCGGTTACGGTTACGGACATCCTCTTAGTCAAGATAGTTTAACTTTAACCACTGGACCACATAGGCGTTATCAGTAATATAGTTTACTACACATTGATAAACCTCTTAGAGAAGTAGAGGGGTTCTCTTTACTTCTCTTAAACCGACCAAACAGTGTTACTTATCAAACGGTTTGTAACGTATCTGTTACATTAAGAAATGTAACCCTTATCCGGAGGTGTTAAAACTTACATTGATTGTTTGTTCCGCGGGGGTCGTGTAAATCACGGGGACGCTAGAGTCCATGATAACAAACACATAAATATGGCGACCGCCGGCCATTGTCCAAATTTACCGACACTAACCCGTCCTACCTAGGTCGGAATGGATATTTTTCACCAACTTTTAACGGATGATGTAACGGGCACTTTTGATCTAGGTGAAAGATAATGATCACCTAGTTTTGGAATTGCTGCGGATTTCTTAGTTTTGTTACAACAGTACAGTTTGTTACAGAATTTATTGCTGTGTTTGCTTACTAAGCTATTTATTTACAGTGTAAAGTTCACGATACATTTTAAGATAGTAGACCAAATAATTTCTGCATTTCATGTGTGTTACGCGAATTCGTCTGTAATTATTTGATCAAAACTAAAATCAATGTAAATCTCTACAGCCCATTGCCCACGTCCTCCTTTTTGTGTAGTTTCGCATTCATCACATTCAATTACTGTACCTCTAGTAGGAAAAACTTTCGAGTTCGTTTCGTTGCGTATTCAAAGTGTCATCGAAAAATTTTGTATGAAAAATTAAACAGCGCCCCCTAGGGCGGCTATAATATAGGGGGCGCTGTTTAATTTTTCATACAAAATTTTTCGATGACACTTTGAATACGCAACGAAACGAACTCGAAAGTTTTTCCTACTAGAGGTACTGTAACTTAATGTACGTGAATGTATTTTCTCACAACGAAACCCGTTCTAATTTGTATTAAAAATAATGTAGTTGTCCGCTAATTATGTTATTTACAAACGTTATAATTCATAATAAGTATAACGTTAAACAATATTAACTCTATCGTACGAGGAAATAAATTGTCGGTTTTCTATAATGCCTGTAATAACATACTTATTACTAGTTGCTGTAACGTTTCATTCCAAGTAATTGGTGATCTAAATGTCGACAATGTTATATTTTTCGTTCATTAAAATACTATGTTATTATTTTGGACCACACGGGGTTACATAATTGAGACATTGGTGAAACTTTAATATTATACCTACTGCATGTTTCAAAATTTATGTTATACAGGGTTATTCTTAAAGCAGAATACGACAAATAACAACAACAAAAGCCCAACCCTATTATTCTAAAATAACTGTGTGACGCATGTTGTGTAACAAAATTAGTTGACCTAATTTGTATTTCAAAACCGTATTTTTCACAGAATTATAGTCACGGTATTCTCGGAAAATATTCTCGATCTTAAATGGTAGTTAAAAATAATGATTCACCCAGATGTCATTCTGAACCGCATAAATATGATAATGCTGAATTAGAAACATGAACAATAATATTAGTGTTTCGTGGAAACAAATTGTTGGGATGACTGCTACATTCTGCTTTCTATGACCGTATTTAGAAGTACTAATTTATAGGATTAGTCAGAGACGCAATCAGAGTTTCGCGTATTGTGAACATAATGCCGTGTGTCAGTCTGATGGGGCTTATTAATTAGTATAATTAGCGTATTCCACACTATGATGCGTCATGAATAGTCGCGGTTTTAATAGCCTGTACTGGGAACTCTCTAAGCGTCTTCGCGCGTTAGATGAATTTTCTTCCTTTCGCACGTTGTTTTTGTTTATTTTAGATTTAAATTTTGTATTTATTTTAATAGCGGGATTACACATTCTACGCAGTGATTAGTTTTTTTTTAGAATTTACCTTATTTACCTTAGGGCTGATTTTCCCATCATCGAATAACTTTTAACTGAAGAATAAGTTTGGCACATTGACGGTTTCAGTATGGGAATTATGTCAAAATGACAAGTTTAATTTTCAGTTGAAAGTTATCCGACGCTGATAAAATCAGCCCTTTATAGGTAAAAGTGTATCAGATGTTAAATGGTTAAAGGAGCATTTTTTAAAACAATATCAAGGCTGTATTTTAGTTAACAAGTACAATGTTACACAGTTATTTGACTCATATATTAAGCCTCCATAATAGTGTTGCCGATCGATAGTCGACTATCGATAGTCTATCGATAGTCTATCGATAGTCAAACTATCGCAAGACTATCGATTGGCCTATCGATAGTATCGATACTGTCGATACTATCGATACTATCGATAGCTCAAAACGAGGCAATACTATTGAATATGTGCAATACTATCGATACTATCGATAGTATTGTTGCTCGTGAAGAATAAACTATCGATAGTATCGATACTATCGATAGTATTGTTGCTTTTAAATAAAAAACTATCAATACTATCGATAGTATCGATACTATCGATTGTTCTAGACTATCGATAGTTTGGCAATTTACAATAGTATCGTTTACAATATTTGGGTATAATAGTCAATAGCCACAACAATAGGGTTATTGGAATACTTGAATTATTTCATATAGTTAACCATAACATTTAATTATATGTTTCCAAAATTGGCAATACATTTTATTTGCCGTACTTAACTAATGCAGGTAGTTTTAAATACAAGTGAGATTATTATTGTTAGTTATTTGTTTAGTTGGTAATACAAGCGAAACATTTTAAATATTGTAAAAATGAATTTAAACATACCCAATACTATTGCAAATTTACAGACTATCGATAGTCTAGAACAATCGATAGTATCGATACTATCGATAGCTTTTTATTCAAAAGCGACAATACTATCGATAGTATCGATACTATCGATAGTTTATTCTTCACGAGCAACAATACTATCGATAGTATCGATAGTATTGCACATATTCAATAGTATTGCCTCGTTTTGAGCTATCGATAGTATCGATAGTATCGACAGTATCGATACTATCGATAGGCCTATCGATGGAGAAGGCTTTTTCGAATGAAAACTATCGATAGTTTTACTATCGATAGTTCGGCAACACTACTCCATAATCTGTGTCACTGGCGCCTCATTACAGCATACAAACAATTTTAACGCCATGTCAGTGTTTGGATTTAGTTTCATCAGTTTTTGAGTAGCTAATTGAGGCATTAGTCAGCTGTAACCGACACCATAGTGTGTCACCGGCGCCTGAGTCTGTTAATTAATAGCACAATAAACATGTTTATTGGAGTAGTGCGAATAGTTGTGGTTAATTACTATTATTTACTATCTTAGCGCCGCGTGAGATGAGAGCTTTCTATGTAAAGATGGGTTTACACTGGCTAGATGGATGGGAGAGTTCCACATTAATTTTTATTAATTGTATTGCAAGTAGCCTCCTTGAAACTTTACTCATAACTGGTTAACGAGGCCCTTAATATATTAAGTACAAAATACGTCTGAAAATAAAAATGATACATGTAAGTGTATCACAAAGTAAACTCAAGTTTCTCTAGTTTTTCGTAGCACATAATATGTAGATACCCATTATTCTAAAGCACTATTTCCTTCTTATTTAAATGTAGATAGTCATTTGATACGTGATTTTATTATAAAAGTAAGTGATTTCTCACAGGTGTGAAAAATCAACTTAAGCTCATCTCTCATTATGCGCTTTCGCATGTAGCGGCCGCGCATAGTGAAAAGTGGCGAAGTGAAATGTGTGGTTCGTAACTTCACACCGATGATGGGAGATTTCCCATATACACAAATTACTTTAAATGTTCACAGTTCTCCGATTGGCTTAAAAAAGTAAATCAAAATTTTAACTCCCCTAGTCGTCTAGTCAGCGTGAAGAAGAGTGTAGTGTAGGCTAAATTCTTCAAGGTCCTCAGAAAATTAGAGAGGCTGAGACTGAATGGCCTGGTGATTACAACCTTTTAAGGTTTTTATCCTCAATCCTCACCGATTCTATGAGTCTTTGTATATTTTTCATCCTAACGAACATTCATTAGACATGATTTCCGTTTATGACCAATACTCGCAACTTGTATATCAAAGCAAAGTCACTAATAATAGCCTGGACACTTGAAATATTTAATTATATTGTTTGCTACACTTAATCGTGCCTTTACGAGCGAGCGGCAATAACGGAGCCACAAAGGCTGTATTCTCGGAACCTTGTATCGCCATTGTGCAGCTAGGAGCAGGGTTGCCAAGTGTCCGGCTTTACATTTGGCTTTTTACGGACTATTCCGGCCCAATATTCTCTTGTTCGGCGTGTCCGGCTTTTGTTAGGCTTTTTATGTGGCTGCCGCGCCAGTCGAAAGTCGAGCCACAGTGTGACACACTATATGTGATGATAGTTGATAGTACTTACTCATGAGGTATGATACTAATTGCAAATGTCCTTAAAATGTCCGGCCAAATTAAGCACAGAGTCCGGCTTTTGTGTTCTTGGAACTGGCAACCCTAGCTAGGAGCTAAGCAAACTGATTCACTAGACGTAATTGTTATTGTGATAGTTTTTACGACTGCCTTGAAGTGCGTTTACGACTGACTCATCTTATGGGAACGTCGGGTTACAAGTGTATGGTTGGGCGCGCTTATGGTGCGATGTGATGGGAATGGTTTGCGGTTTGGTGATTGCAGCTAGATTGAGGGAATTTGATGGCGATATTGTCAGTGTAATTACCCTATTATGTATACCAGCAACCTTTGTTTGTTAGATAGCGTTATACGACAGATAACTATCTGTAACATTATTAAGAACCGCTGAAATTTCCTTAGTAATCTAAATCCTAATACTCGCGGAATTTTCTGGCACCAATCGTTTGGCGCATAAATTATTAGCAATAAAACAAGTTTATTCAAAAACTTGTCATAATTGACCGTTCTTTATTCGTCCTTAATATTGACAAATGAAATATTTATAGCTAAACAGTAAAATGCGTCGATAAAAGCGAATGTAAACATATTTGTTGAATGGATCCAGCTTTGTCACTCCGGCCCCGCCATGAAATCTATCCGCGCGAACTTCTCAGACATGAATGAAGTATCTCGAACATCCCTCAAAGCAATAACTTTTTATTGTGCGTTTCCACCGACACATTGTGGGAGTTTTTCTTACATTCTATTCTTGGCATTTTTTGTATAAGGCTACTTTTAGAATACCACTTCTCGCGACCAGCATTAGCAGAAGATATCATTTACAGTGTATTGAACGAATTAGCTCGCCAAGAGTAGCATAGGATGCCCTCCAGCTAGCTGAAGTGACAGCTTGAGAAAGATTTCTGGTAAGAACCTGGATGCCACGAGTCGAAGACGGTAAATGGTGCGTATTATCGACTGTTAAAGGCTGACAGCGATGGATGTATAATGAATTGAAAGGGTGCTTAGTAAATACCTTAATGTATGATAAAGTTTTTTCATTCCATCACAACATAAGCAGTGATTTTTCACAAAAACCCAGCGATCATTTCATCTAAGCGAAAAAGGCCAGCAATTTCCATAACCTGCACGCACCTTAAGAACAGAATTTGTCCGCAGACAGTTTGAAGGCCCAAAGGTTACCCCGAGAAGTTTCCCGACGAAAATACCCCGTCGGATGGGGTGCCCTTTGTGCTGATTGAATTGCGTTTCAACAATCGCTGCGGGACCATCATACACTCAGTCCGGTATAAACTGGAACGATTTCATGATAGTATTGACCTATTACGGTTTTCAGGGTTCGTACAGTTTTGTACCTACGTACAATTTTTAAATAAGGGGGTAAAAGCATATATAGCCTGACCAGGAACATAAAAACCCTGGCATAGAGGCGCGTCAATTGCATTTGATAGTGCAACACTGAGTACAGTCGTACCTGTGTTAAATTAATAGGCTAACTTTATGTATCAGGATTCAGGATTACGGCCTAATTTGATATTTTCATAAATTTACGAAAAAATATTATTATAGGTAACCTGATTTAAATAAATTAAATGAAACCATCAATCGAGCTAGAAGAATTTATTTTATTATTCATCAATAATCAAATTCAGAACTTGAATATTCAACTGCAATGTCTGCTCATGAACGCTTCAAACTCGGTACTTCTTTCCCAATCCCATAAAATTCAACACTTAGAAAGTGACAATTTTTTTTAAAATAGGTAGTTTAAACAAACCACAGCTAATTTTCATAGTGGACTGTACTATACGATAAACATGTCATTCAATTTGACAACCTTTGTCGGAAACATTATTCAATGAAAATATTGTCCGAACCCTTAGTATTTCTCTTCGACAAATACTTTAACACATTGTAAACCACTTTTCTTTCACGACTATAAAAATATTTTAGCAATTTAATTCATAAAACCAATTGCGCACATTTAAAATAAAGTTTATTTACACTTTGACAGCAATAGACTGACATACAAGGTGACATGTCAATGAAGTTTTCAGTTACTGTTGCCATTAAAAGAAATTAGTACCATTAGTTTTCCGCAACATGGCGAGGGTTTTTATGTTCCTGGTCAGGCTATACCAAATATTGTCAGGGAAATCAAAGACTTCTAAATAAACCTTTTTCAGAAATGATTGATTTTGAGACTACTGCTAATTAAATCTACGTATGATGATAAAGTATTTACGAATCACGCGAGCCAGTTTAAAAAAAATACAAGTCACAAAGAATTTTCTAGATGAAGACCAAGAATACAAAAATTCAATCAGTTCTTATTATTATGCATACGAATCGGCTCCCATTTCTTCAACCCCGAATTCTGGAAATTATTTATCTTACAAGCGCTATACACTCCCGTGTCTCGGAGGTTACTTTTCATAAATCTGTCAACTTTTATCGTTCATAAAACACCGTCTTTATTAGGACATTAGTTATAACCAATTTTCCTCTTCAACTGACAAATCGTGTTCAATCAGGATAAAAGCTGCCAGCTATTTGTCTGAACTATGAACGAATGTGTCATACGAACGACTCGTGACTCTTGTAAGGCTCTATCAATTGTTTTAGTTGAGTTAGGTTTCCCTTTCGGTCATTTGTCAAAATTTTGGTCGTAATTAAGACTCAATGGGACAAGTTATCGACGGCTATAATCAGATGGTCATTGCCTCGTACTTGAACTTTAAAGTTATAGTCTTATACTAACAATACCTATCGTCTAGATTGTTCTCAATTTGTTTGAATGAGTGATCTATGATGAAATCATTTCACATAATATGCTTCTTTCTCCTTCTTCTTTAGGAGTAAGAGATTTCTCTTTATAAATGCAATTGAAGATTGCGTTTTGATGCATTTATTTGGGGAGCCTTTGTCCTGTTGTGGACTACCATAGGTTGCATAATTATGACTATTTATTTGTCGAAATTCAAAGCGAGATTGTTTTCTCGTGTTTTTTTTTGGTTACAGAAAGAAGCGTACAAAATTAAAAACAACCTTAGTTATTTTGTACTCTCGTTACGCTATTTTTAAAAAAACCCTGTTTTTCGCTGTTTATGCGCGTAAGTACGACACTATTTCCACGAGTTTCGCTCGACAGAAACAAAAAGTTTCGCACGAAATGTGATTCTCAACTGGCGATTTTATTAGCTAAGTTATTATTATCAGCATGTTATTATCGCAAACTACTTTTCTACGGTTTACGACAGTTACATTTCCTTAGCGCAATGAGGATAGTTTTCAAGGTGCCATATAATATTTGCATTTGCACCTTTAAAATTCTATAAAAGTTTGAATTTTATGAAGGTTGTTACAGATTTCACATCGCAGCTTATTTGACTAGACGTTACTAAAGGTATTAAAGTAATTTTGCATACTTATCGGAATAAGCTTATAGACTTTATTTATTGTAATTCAATAAAATCCTCCAAATTTTACCATTAATGACTGACTTTCTATAATTGAGCTCTAGTACAGTCCCCATTCGCAACAATTTAACACGCCGCTGTATATTCTGTGTGTCACCATTAAATTACCAGGCTGCCCCACTTCCTTACATAAACAAAGTCCTCCCAACCAGTAATCCTGTAACTCAGCCGAGGACAGCCACCGCGGGGCCCTCGGGCGGCGTAGTTAACTTACTAACGCTCCGTTTACGTTACAAACTTGACTTTTAACTTGAAATGTTACCGGGAAGATTACTATGAGAAATGTGAGAACTGACCATATGTTCAAGTCTTTAAACTACAAGTTACGTTGGATTTTGTCGATCGATTCTCTCATTGCAATCATCGCAGCGCTTGCTGATTCACGTAAATGTAAAGAAAACACTTACCTGTATTAAACAAGACATTGTTGGTTAGCTTATCCTTGAACACGTATCGCGCTTGCATTACTTACCGTCTATTAGTTTTACATAATCTCCGTCAGTATATAAATAGGTAATACAAATATTTGTTGACACTAGTTCAATTATCATGTTTTCGTTGCTCATGCGTGCTGTTGACATTGTCAAACACTTTTGTTTTAAACAAAGCAGAAAAATTCAAGCGCCGGCGATCAGCTTCGGATCGCGTGCGCAGCTTGGATCGGCCAATGACGGCGATGCATCACCTGCTAATTGCTTCCCGACGGCAGTCTGCCACCGACCGCCGGCCAGTTCGCACGCCGTAAACTCTGCCATCACGATATGCGAACTGACCGGCCACACATAAATCAACCTCTACGCACTATATTTACGAAGCATCGTTAACTATTTCATAATAAACTTCTAGTGCAACATTTTAATGGTCGTTTTCTACTGTTTCTTTTATTCTCGTTTACAAAATCTTATGTTTTTCTCTATCTCCTTATGTGCCGGATGTATTATATTTCATTGTTGTATTTTGTACACGTTTAACCTTTGCCCGTTTGGTACTTGTTGGTTTTTGGAGACGCCCAGGATCGCCATGGGAACTCCTGCGTCCTTATCTCGCGTTGTATCAAGGTGTCGCCTATTATCTCTGAGTGGAGGTTTCGGCGCTTGTTGCGCCCGACGACATGAGCCTACCATGATGGATGCGCCCGCGTCGCGTATGTGAGGTCCGTCGCGATGTTGGGAAAGTGTCTCTATATGCGTTGTTGCATGTGCTTTGGACGGTTGAGCTAGACATTTAAATTAAAATTTACATCGTGTTAGTATCCTGGCCAATTTGGGTTATTCTGTAGGAATTTGCTTAGGAATAACTATGTAGAGTTTTTCCTTATAAATCATTTCATACGCAATTCAGTGAGCATCTTGTGGGAACAATAATTGCAGCGATACATGTCGTACCATAAATTCTCTCGTAGTATCATACAGGGCCACAACTACAGTCCGGGCGTATGAAAAATACCCGGATTAACCAGGAGCGATCCACCGCCCAGATAAGGCTTAGATATAAATTATCTCACAAACGCAAGACGCTACTAATATTAAAGCATGTAATTCACCTTACTTCGATGTGCCCGCCGAGTAATAAAATATGTACCTACACAGTTTTGACAGATTTTAAATAATGACGTCCGTGTAGGGCAGGAAATGCTTAGAAAGTTTTTACTTGTGTACTTCTTTTAAGTCGTTCGATGTTCAATCTGACCTTGCGAATGATATATTAAGCGCACTACAAGTTTTAAGTAATACATTCAACATTAAGTGGGACTTTTCATCGTACGGAGACCGTCCTTTATTTTATTGGGAGAGAGTGGACAAGTGGGCATATCGAATTGGATTTGATCAGATACAGGAATTCGATTATTAAAATTTCGATATTATTTATTCATAATCTTTCGTGACAACATGTAATTCCTTGTAAAAGCAATTTAGTTTGGAAAGTTATGTTAATTCATAATCCTTGTGGTTTAACTGTGTTATTACCTTATAATCAGGTTCGCTAAGATAAAAGAGCTTGGTAAGTAACATGTGAAGACGAATTGATTTACCGAACATCTTTTTTCTTTGATGAATAAGTAACTATGAAATTGTCGTAATTGTTATAATAGACTAAGGCCCAGTTTTTTTATTCATAGTTAAAATAACAAATTGTTAAATTTTGCTACTAATGGTTAAATATTAACAAAATGTTAACTCATAGTTAAAAAATGTACTAAAAGT
This sequence comes from Ostrinia furnacalis, assembly GCF_004193835.3. Lineage (NCBI taxonomy): Eukaryota > Metazoa > Arthropoda > Insecta > Lepidoptera > Crambidae > Ostrinia > Ostrinia furnacalis. The sequence continues at coordinate 408,822 of NW_021132019.1, forward strand.
CTAGCTAGCCCGGTTTTTTGATTCGTAGTTAAATTAACCAATGGTCAAATTTGACAGATGTCAAATGACAAGTGGTTAAATATCAGAAAAAAATGTTTTTCGAACAATGGTTAGCTTGACTTTTAGTACATTTTTTAACTAATTGTTTACATTTTGTTAATATTTAACCATTAGTAGCAAAATTTAACAATTAGTTATTTTAACTATGAATCAAAAAACTGGGCCTTAATATACACTGGACTGGGAGTAAAAAACATGAATGATTTTATTGAATGACTTTGCATATTAATGATGTTTGTTCTCCGGCGCCACACGTCGCGGATTGTTTCGCTCCGCAAACGTTTTTAGACCAGAGACAATAATATGTTCCGTGGAAACGTCAACAAAGTTTGCTTCTAATTCACTATTATTTCATGGATCATCTGCCATTTAATGCCTTTTCGGAAATCCGTCTTTGTCTATTTCTGTTGAATCCACACTTTTATTACATAGCTTACATAGTTTTAATGTGATTTTTACGATATTGATAGCATTGAAATTATCCTAATTTGAAAAATAAGCCACCGTTTGCCATAAATCAAATGTTTAACCAAAGAGTTATTAGTTTAAATTTAAATAATTTACAAAGCGCTCTTTTAGTCAAATCCCTCATTCGCACCTTTTTAAATGTTAATTTTAAGGATGACGATAGACGGAAGAACGAACTTGATTTGAATAATGTTGTTTCTGGTGTTAAAGTTTTTATGGGAGGGTGATACAACATTCTGACAAGTATGCAAAATTTACAAATCTCAATCAAGATCAACCCTCGTTTCACAGAATTTTAATATTAAACTCAAAAATCCTTTCTGCGAACCCTGTATTTTCATTAGACATTTCTTCGCAGAAACATAAACAATCTCAAATCATTAGAAAACATTCCAATAATGTGGTGAAGGGGACCTCGGCAGCCCCTCACGCGCCGAAGGCATCATTTATGATGAAAACAAACATATTTCACTGAAGACAGAAAAATGCAATGCACCGGTCGGCAAAACGCCTTGTAATTCCGAAACGCCCACAGAAACCACAGATCATGCGGTTTTAGGTGTAAAAAAATCGATTAAAGCTTGGCGACACGCTGGGATCGATACATGATAATATTTCATCTCACTCGTGACGGGTGGATTTCGTATTTTTGTGCATTCCAATTAAAATGTTTTACTGCGGAATAACAGCTGCTATCAGCTTACACACCGTGTCACCTTTTATCGTCCGCATTGCTCAAGTGGTCCGAGCGTTTAGTAAGGTTATACCACGACTAATTTTATTGTTAACTTCGCTTTAATGTGTAGAGAACTCATGTTCAACATAGCTTTATTACTTTCCAATGAGGTAATTTAAATTCATTGAAGTTTTCCAACGGAGCGTTTAGGCACATTACCACAAATTTTGAGATGGTCGTTCTCGCCAATATTAATTTGGTGTGTTTGTTTTCAGATTTATGGACGCCGTTGACGAGTTCTTGGGAAAAGATTGCGGTGAGTCAAAATTCTGTTTGTACAACATGTTAACGTGCTTGATTACTTTTGGGTCGCGGCTAATGACGGCAGTGTGCACTCACAGCGTGTTGCGGTTTCTCTTCTTTAGTGACCGTTCAAGTAAAGAGAGCTCGCCTCGGCATCTCGACCGCAGGTGAGCGCTCATACACTCGATATGTCTACACACGGCGTTTCTACAAATTGGGTGCGCTGTTAGCTCTCGTGTGTGGTTAGTACACTGTAAACGTAGATGTAGGTTAAATTCATGACCCGTTGGATGTTTTAGAGCCGATTCGCGTGGGTGAAAAGGTTGTGGCGAGGTGTTAATGCACGCCCATTGCCTAATTGTATTACTTTACGAGACCACCATAAAGAGTATCGTTCAACCGACTCTTTATAGTCACTAATCGTTATTCTATTGTGAACGTCCTCTCAGATAAATATGGCCATATGTGTCAAGCCTGTATCGTGAATGCGGCTATAAAATGTCCACTATTGTACGCAGTTGTATTATGCAATTCATCCGTTCAAAATTAAGACATCAATAACATTGGTTCTTGTAACAAGCGGACAATAAAATGCCAACTTGTACTTCATCTGAGTGCTTTTTCTTGGAAAAGTTTGTAATATTGTTGGCTTTTTAGACGCATCTCAATTTGCACCAGTGGTTGTTTGCGTCAAGACGTCACCAGATACGCATGCGTCCTTATCGGTGATGTCGGACTCGACATACGATTTCAATTAAAGAGCGCTTCGATTTTAACGAGGAATGCGTCGCGCGTTCACTGGTCTTAGATCCCTTCGGGCCTCGCGCGTGCACCGCGCGCGCCTTGGCTCCCATTAGGGGGAAGCAGCGGGGGGGCTCAGCCAGCGATGGTTCATCAATAACTCAAAGCAGTCAAAACTAGTAAGTTCGGTACCCGCGACCAAGATAATCGGCAGCTACACATTTAATTACATTGACACAAATCGTAGTTATCGACTAACTTCTCACGGTGCCGGACTCAATATTCCGAATGTTCATTAAGTTCTAATTACGAATGGGCGCCCTTGTTTGTCTTGATCGCCAGAACTAGCTTTTATTAGATTACGTGGGTAGTTTCAATTAATTGTGAGCATGCTAGTATCTGTCGGCGTTTTCGTTAGTAATGGCCGGTTATCGGTGTCGCTAAGTAGATTGAGTGAGATGTATATTGTCGACTGGTTTGGTATGGATTACTCCAGAGCCTAAGAGGATATAGGTCAATCTATCAACACAAATTGTTGTTAGGGTAATTAAAATATGGTTAATTGTCTTTATGAGTTTTAAACAAACTTGTTCGTGACGAGTAAGTAATTTTCTGTCATGGTAACTGTTACATCATGATAATGTTTATCTTTACATTAAATTAAGCTAATATCTAGCTAACGTAATGGATCAGCGCGATGAACTGGCAACCTTAAGAAGAAATTAGACAGTGATTGCGTAAAAAAGTAGAGAAATCTTTCACTTAATGACTTGGACGCGGCTTACCTTCAGTAGTGGCTTGCAATCAGCTGAAAACATAGTGAAGGTTTCAAAACTTACATCTCTACAATTTTGAACAATACTCCTAGATGCGTTAAAGATTCCTGTAATAACTTTCTATAATATCCCTACGAAGGTGTGTATGAGCTGTGCGATAGGGATCAGGCGACACACGGAGGGCGCGCGCGCAATTCGCAGCGCGTCCATATTTCACGCGTATCATGAATTCATGATGCGGCTGATTCGCGCGATACGCGGTGTGATACGGGCGCCGCCGTACTAAGTGCTGCTGAGATTGCGAGCGAAGGTGGTCTGGGAAACAATTTTACAGTAGCTGTAAGATATACACGCGATATGTTTTTCGTAAGATGTAAAGCTATAACTGCTTAGTACCTATTGATTTCGATGACCGTTAGAATAAAGGTCTTAAACTATCATAAAACAATATCTGCTCGTTGAACTCTTTTGTTCATTTATTAGTCTGCTCTGCTGCTAATCATTATTGTCATGTAAATAAGTGAAACAAGCCTACGTATAAAGATATCTTAGTGATCAGATTATGATCTGTTATAAGTACTGTTCCTGTTATTGTTGAATCTAGTTTGTTTAAATTGCCTATGTAAATTAAAACGTTTAATTTCGAGCTTTTTCCTCGTAGATTGATGTCAAGTAAGTTTGTTAGTAAAGATACCTGTGTGCGTAACCTGCCCGTTTTCCTAGTATGTGGAAGTCCTCTGAAGTGCTTTCCAAGAATATTTCGAGTGTGTGGCGCTTAGATGAATATTTATTCGGTTAATTAATTAACAGAAATATTCATCAAGGTACAGTTCTTTATATTTTGTGCAAAATAGCATCAACATCGGTAGCTTTAAGTGATTATTAAATACAAAATTTAACTCCCAACAAGCTTCGTTCGCATAACGATGCAAGTGTATCCGTGGCTTAAATGTTAAATGTGATATTATTCGAATAAGATATGATTGATAAATAGATATTTTTTGCTACATGAATCTCGAATGCATTTGTTACAAAAGACAAAAGCCACGGTAGCTCTTGAAATTATTGAGCTGACACCACAAAGAAATGAGTTTGTCCAAATCTAGTTCCAAACTTTGTGTTAGATATATCGTTGCGTTTCAAGCAGTTTTCAACCCGAGTTACAGACAAAGTTGCGCTTCTGAACGTTACTGTAGCCAGTGACAAATGTGGCCGAGTCCTGTATCTGGGTGTACCAGGTTTTAATGCAGTAGGATTTGATATATGTAGTAGGTGGACTGACTATCTTCATAAAGGTAGCATGAAGGCGCTGGATGTAGGCCGCTTCCAACCGGTCATAATGGAAATCATTAGGGGGAGGCCTATGTTCAGCAGTTGGCATCATATGGCTGAAATGGTGATGATGATACACTTTATTGCAACAGGTGATACTTATAGAAAAACGTAGACCTATCCCGCGGATTCTCCCGGATTCTGAATTCAGATTTTTAGCTTGAGCATGCTCATCTCTACTCAAGTAAGTACTACTTGAACTTAAGCCTATGAAAATAGACTTCATGCTATGATAATGATAGGTTACTGTTGATTTGCCTCAGAGTCGAAACGTCACAAAGCACGTGTAAATTCGTCACACTTTATACATGTTATATCTCGTGACATATTGACATTTATTTATTCACGTTTATGATGAATTAATTTCCAATGTATTAAACTTACATAGATACGTATTACGAATCAACTTTATGGTAATGGTAAAATGCATCCAGAATTTTAAATTCACTATTGTCAGCCTTTAATAATTTAGCTTTTCTCTCATTCAAATTGATCCTACTGCCTCTATATTCACTATGCGTGTACCTATGTCTGTTTATGGACTGATAACGTTGTCAAGCTCTCCGTGAATAACGACTTAACTTGCTGAAATTATCTTTCGAAGTTTATTCTCATTTAGAATTTTTCTAATCTCTGTAAATGTGCAATTTATTTGAAAGATCATTTATTTACTGCAGTTTCATTTTTACAAATACCTTATCTTTTCAAATGTTGGTTGTAAACAAGATGAAGTACTTCTAGGGTTGAGTCGTCGTTCAGTCAAATGACGTTTACTGCTGGACAAAGGCCTCCCCCAAGGTTTTCCATAGTGAACGGTCCTACGCTGCCCCCGCATCCAGGTTCTTCCCGCGACCTTTACCAGATCGTCGGTCCACCTAGTAGGAGGCCTGCCCACGCTACGTATTCCAGCCCGTGGTCGCCACTCGAGAACTTTTTGAGGGTTGAGTAAAGGCTAAGAAAGATGCATTGACTGATTCTAGTAAGTAATTATAACTTTTTATACCATCTGCGGTACTTTAAAAGGTGTCTCGTGCGGAAATCATAAAAATGCCGCACAGAAATGTAAATATAAATAACAATTAATATTCTTAAATAGATGTAATCAGTCATCTGATCATCGCTTCTGCCCACGCGCGGCGCCTCCCAAGTATGTGGCAATGTGTACTAAGTACTTAACATGTATGTACTTGAGCAATAATAATAGCTGTGGCCACATTCCTCTTTAAATATATTGATACTAATGGTTAATTCACAAGTAGTAGAATTTGTAATGACCAGGGCGGATGGTGATAATAATAAAATTATAAGAAATACAAACATTCTAGATATTTTAGCGCTTCCTTATGCATGCCTGCTTAGAATACCAACCTTATAAACCAATCTAGCTAGGTATTTAACGGCTGTTTAACTATTAATCGCATTGTTAGAATTGCTAACGGTTGTCAAATATCACTGTTGTAACAAAAATGTTGCAAATGTCGCCAAATTCTCCATTCCATACTCAACTTTGTACGAAATGCGTCTCAGTGAAGACATCATTGCCGCATGAATGCGTGCGGTAAAATCCTAATAAGCCGATTACGACGTATGGCGGTCACGCGTAGGCGGTATCGATATCGAGACGAGTCGACACAATGCATCGATAGTCGGCAATCGATCGGCACGATACGCAACTATCTTGTAAGTGCGATCGTTGCGCCTTTTCGTGTAGAGATATGAATCGATTAGGTTTCGGCAGTCATTTGTAGTGTTATAGAGATATCTTTGGCATGGGAACGTTAGAGTGCTTGCTGATGTCGTAGTTTGTTGCGAAACTGACACTTTAAAAATAATTAAAACATGAGTGGTTTTTCATTGTAGAAAGGGCATTATCGATTTCGATACTGTCTTTATGACCGCTGTCTTTATCTACAATAGAAACTTTCACGATCAGTCATCACTGACCGATTCGGTTTCACGCGTCTCGTGATCATAAAACGCATTTTAAGGGGCAAAATACTTTTGTATACACAGACGTTTTAGCATTAATTTGCGTCCGTGACTCAAATTTTACTGTTCGCCCGCTGTGCGGCGCCTATTCTACTGGTTGTCGGATCTATGGGACCTTCTGTTACGCAATAATATTATTCACCATATTATATCGTTATTATAATCACGTAACGCCTTCTTTTGATACCTTTTGTCCGTTCGCCCGGGCCCGTTGACTCGGTTGCCAGTGTTGTGTTTATTTTCAATCGAGTTTATTACAATTGCATTGTGCGTATGCACTCTTTCTATGCTAAGTGCCTGCCAGTGGGCAGATGAGTTCGGTTATGTTTTGTTAATTGGAACTTTGATTCCGTTTGTTATGATTAGTCATTGTTCATTGGAGATGTTCGTTTATTGAATGGAACAAAATGTTAATTAGACTTAAAACAGACGGGTAACAAACACGTGTCACTCAAACTTAAAACGTCGTTTCCTCATCCCAAAGACCTTGAAACAAAAACTCAATTACGTTAAAGTAAGTCTCATTTAAAAATAAGTGCCTCCTTGCATTATCCGTTGAGTCAGTTTCTTGCAATTATCATTGCAGGCTGTTTGTTTTTGTAATTGAAAACATGCTCACTCGTTAATTAAGTTGCGGCGAAAGGCTCTTGATGGATTGTTGTAAATGAAAACGTTTTTTTGTCTGTCCCGAGCCGGGTTGGCATGAATTTGCATGTGTAATGCCTCAAATGCATTACTTGGCCGCTCCGTGGGAATTCTGCATACACAATCCTTGACGTTTGTTCGTTTTTTGTCTCGTGCTAAAGAAATGTTTAAGGCGCGCGCTCGATTTTTCACGTTTATTACGCGATTGTCCGAAACAAAACTGATCTTTATCTCCATCGATGTTTCGCATACGTTAATATTCAACACTTTGTGTCGAGCACAAAGGTGTCGAGGGTTCTCTTGTTTTCGTCTTCATCCTTGACTGAAATTTGGTTTTGCCATTTGTCTTAATCTAAATGAGATTTTCACGGCGGGAATGTAAAAATGCGGAATGAATGTTTGTAGACGTGCAAAAATACCGGTGTCCTTAAACGATTTGTAATTCGGTTTAAAAATTGGGTTATACATTTTATGATTTATTGGTCAATCGTCAGAAATATAAATTCTTCAAACCTCCTCCGAAGCGGAACTATCTTTAAATCGTAGCAACATATGCCCCTACATCTTTCGTGCAACTTCAAAGGTCTTCCTGAGGAAGTGTTAAACCGCGGCTGCGACTTCCTCGCCACCCTCCCCCCTAGGGCGCGAGTCAACGACCCCCGCCCCCTCTTGCGGTGCGATTTTGAACACACAAACATGCTTTTCGTTTAGCAAACGTTTTGCTTTATCGATTCGTTTGTGCGTTTTCATTTGTTTTCTCGGTGCAAGTACCCGGGCCATTAATAGCATTTGTCGTCGTAGAAAACACCGTAGTGAGATTTTACCTGCTCTTACTTACATTGTTCTGGAATTTCTTTGATCGGATTCGTATATTAAACGGTAACTGGAGATTACATTGCCTTCTGCTACTCAATGTCATTGAAACAAATTTTCTTTATTTGCCTATGACAAATAACAAAGGCTATAGCAGTAGCTACGATGTAAATGTTAATAGTAAATGACCCGATGCTGATGATGATTCAAAATCAAAATCAAAATCAAAAATATTTATTCAGTTTAGACCACAAGTGGCACTTATGAACGTCAATAGAAAATAATTCAATTCAGAAAATAATTCGATTCAATGTCATTCAGTCCGAGCTCATGCAAAATCAATCGATGTTTTCTTTAGGAGGTCTTCAGGAATTCGTTCAAGCATTATGTAGTTTGGGAGTAAATAGATAGTACTTATATTTATTGAAACATTGTATACGAATGTTGTTCCTCTTACAGATAAGCTGGTGGGAGTCCACTGCACGCACGGGCTGAACCGGACTGGGTACATGGTGTGCCGGTACATGCGGGACCGGCTCAACATCGACCCGAAGGTCGCCATCAAGAGTAAGTTTTAAACCTTTTAAACCTTTGCCTTTTAACCTTATTGTGCCTTTAAAAAAATAAACTAGCGTTCTAACTCATTTGGACTTATTTCGTAAAATCGATAAAACCCTACGCTAAAAACTTATCACGGGGCGTCTCCTTGGCCTACAGGTCTCACTCAAGTAGTTTCTTGATTCGAACTTGTAGCATTTACAGGGACCAAACCTTATGGATGGGATAAGTTGGTACTTTGGTTAAGGATGACAAATATTTTCTGATTCTGACATACATGATCATTGCAAACGTTGTGATAGGGATAGAGACATGCAATTTTTGGTTTTACGAAGGTAATACGATAGAGAATAATACAAAGTAATAAAAACTACCGGTTATAGGGGCATTTTTTGGAGAAATTTATCAAATAACCAAAAAAACACGAATTTAAAAGCAGATTTTTTTCAAAAAGTATCATTTTTTATCATTTGTTGGCCTTTTTTGTGTATTTTATGTATTTTTTTAGTATCGCCTGTTATTTAGCATTATTACTGTTTTTATTTTATCAGGATATACCGCTTAGTTTAAAAGTTATTACGTTTTCTTTACAATAAGTAATTNAAGAAAAACAAATTCTATAAAAAATTTAAAAAAAAATCTCAAAAACTTTTTGACCTCTTTTTTGACGATAAAAATAGGTCTAGTTTAATCTATTTTCATATGTACACTTTAACGTGACTGTATTAAAATAACCTAATTAATATTGTTACAGGGTTTGAATTAGCTCGTGGATATCAAATTGAAAGAGAAAATTATATCGCTGACATACTTGGAAAACCACCACCTCCGCCTCAATTTGGTAATCATACAAAAGTGAAGCCTATACAAAATGGTGACGAAGATGTGGAAGATGACCTGCTTAACTCAGAAAAACATAATGCACATGAAAATGAGAGAAAGGGTGTAAAGAAGAAGTACACATACAACGGCGAATCGTGGAGGGACGAATGTAGACAAAACAAAGACGCTAATGAATTTGACGATGCTAGTACTAATGGCAGATACGTAAAACACCCTTCTTACTGTGAACAAGATAGGAATGAAGGTAGTGGCATTTCGAGGAGGGAAAAAAGAAGAAGACGAAGACAAAATACCACTCATAAAAACAGCACAGACTCAGATAGATCTTACGACTATAAATATGATTACTGACAGACTACAGTGTCCGTAGTAACTCTTCAGTATACAAATAGTAACTTCTGTTATTTTAGACCAACCCTTAACGCATATTATAAACCTAGCAATGAAGTTTTACCTGGAAATAGACTGAATGTAGAAACGTTTACGTGTTTTACCCTTATTACTATTAGGCCGTATGAAACGAAGTTCAAAACTCAGTTCAAACTGGCTAATAGATTCAAGGCTATGATTGGTCAAAACTATGAAATACGCTATTACAGGCTTAATCTATGCTTGAGTTTGAATCAAGTTTCGTATTCGGTCCTTAGATTTTACCTTCCTATTCGGTTGCATCAAAATGTAATTGCTTCATCAAGCAAGACCGCAATAGGACTTTCAATAGTTTTAACTGTTACAATACAAACTGCCTTATACAGGGTGTCCCGGAATGGGTGAATCAAACTGATAGGGGAGGTAGCTCTACTAATGTACTATCCCTAAAAAATATGAAAAAAAAAATAATGCGCATAAGGACACAAACAATTTTTTTTTTTAAAAGTGAAAATAAATCTGCTTTGTCTAAGTATCTGGCTATAATTGCTGCGTTTGGAGTTTATTTGTACTTTTTTGTTACTAATATTAATTGTACATGATAGCTTCGTTTATCTGTAAACACACTTTTGAGAATAATGACTAGATTTCGAGTTTAGAGTTTAGTTTAAAAAATAATTCCGAACTCAAATATTTTTTTTCATATTTTTTAGGGATAGTACATTAGTACAGCTATCTCCCCTGGCAGTTTGATTCACCCATTCTGGGACACCTTGTATAAAATTTGATCCTCAAATGCATAATAAGTTTTAAAATGTGCATAATAATATGAAATATTTGAAGCCTCTCTTTTAAAGTGATATTTTGTATATGGATTCTGTTTTACATATTGTATTATCAACTTATTTATACCTATATGCCGTAGGTAATGAGTGGAATAAAAAAAGCAAACATTCATCCTCGTTTTATTTTCTATCCTCTCAGTGAATATGAATCCCAATTCAGTTTTAAATACCTAAGTGAAATCACAACTTTCCTATTAATGTAAAATCTATGAGGAAATCTTTTTCGGCAGGTCATTAAAATTTTTTGGTGTGCAACGCAATTGTACCTAATTTAACTACAAGATCTTTTTTAGTCATCTTAATCGCACTTCTTATCAATTTCACTTCATATAACTCGTGCAAAGCATTCAGATTCTACAAAATGTAAACCAAAGAAAGTTCTAGATTATTTCTAAAACAACCAAACCTAATTCGTAACAGTGTATCATGAGAACAAGTCTAATTATGGTGGCTCGTCGGTATCACGTAGTTGTACGCGCTCGATTGTATCAACGCGGGCGCCTATGACGAGCGATGGGCACTTGACGCATCGTGTCATCTCTGTCGTAAACAGCATCGGACTTGGGGGTCGATTCTCAAGACAGAAATGGTAGGTCCTGACAATTTCGGCCTTCAGTGGTTGAGTTTTTGTTGACTGTCAAGCTATAGATCCTAGCTACAAAGAAGTTGCAGTGGTGGGAACAAGAGGTGAGAACAGTGCCTTAAATTTCATATATTTTGTTCTTTTCGTATGCGACACATCATAAACAGTGTATTCCAATTCATTCCACCACATTAAATCTGGTATTTCTTCTTTTTATGAACTCTTGTACAAGAATCGCTCCTCAGATAAGATTGTGCGCGAAACATTTAACTAAATTGTGTTTCTAGTGGACAATGTTGCGTAATTTTGGTGAGGGTGCATGGTTAAAAAGGAAAGTGATAATTCTGTTTTATTTAAGTAAACTACTTATTAGATTACTGTGACTCGTAAGTTCATACTTCTATAAATAAATGCATTGTTTAGTAGATTTATTTTGTCTTAGATTGGTTCTTTTGTTTATCGAATAAAATATTGTAATGTACTATATTGTTTGCTGTTTGCATCTCTGCTTTAAAAATAGTTGTTGGAAGCATCTGCATCATAAAAATATGGTAATGCCTTTTTTATGTCATTACTAAGATAGTTGTAAGGAAAAAACAAAAACCGACAACTACTAATTTGAACGACAAAAGCTATTATTAACCAAAACAATGACTCAGTCAATTAGCATCCTCATCCGCATACTACGCAGTTGTCCCTAAAATTATACTCTACAAATAGAACTGATAGGATCTATCAAGTTATTTTTAAGTTTATGTTCAGCAATAAAGCAGATTTTCCATCAACCTGCTCTTATGACCTCTAGATTGCCCTTACGAAATACGTCGTGGAAGAATTTGGGATAATTGCACCGAATTTCCTTTGGTCATGTCACATCTAAGAGGTTTCTTCGTCTACGTGATGTTGGTCATCGCGCACCTCTTTGTTACAATGCGGTCTGTAATAAAACAACGTTTTATCATCTGGAAAATGAAAACACAGTGGAACAGACTGTGACACCAGATCAATACATTAAAAGAGACGTTAGTAGTCTATTCGAGTTGCACAATACAATTTGAAGCATGTTTGACGATAACGGCTTTGTGCTGCGGCTAAATGTGGATCCAAACGTATTGGATTCCACTTTTCGTGTGACAGAAACAGAACGCTGTGTTTCCGATAAACTATATTAGGCATTGCAAGATATGCTACTGTTCGGTTTGTTTCTGAGTCAGTAACTTGCTTTATGATGAATGAACTTTATTTTTAGTTCAGACTAGCTTATGCCCGCGGTTTGCCGGCCGTTTGGATATTGAAGAAAATTAGCTCAACTAATCCTTATTGTAAAGTTTGACTAAAATCTGTCCATTAGTTTTTGTGTGAAAAGAGTCTACATCTATGAAACTTGCGTTTAAAATATTTCTTGGTTTAAAACATTTTTACATTATGACACTTGCGTTTCAAGAGACGTATTCAGTTTCACATATTAGTTATTTTTAACATTAATGTGACCTTAAATTCTTCACAAAAGCTTAATAAATTAAAAAATAAACAAAAGCTTGGAATTTTCACGTTAAACTTGAGTTATTGTTAAAAAATTGCCGATAACTAAAGTGATATGCGAGCGGACGGCTAGGCGTCGGTTTCTACAAATAAATCAGTTCGCCGATGAGGCAGATAAGTGGAGTTCACAGGGGCAGCGCCGGATTTCTATGAACCACGCCGTATTTTATGCAACAGAAAATTGACTTATGTGCTGGTGTTTGCTTTGCAGCATTCCACGCTATATTTCCGGGGTGTCTTGTGTGTAGTGGCGGGTTTCGTCTGATTTATCCGTTGTCGATATGGTAGCTTTCTCGTCTTCGGATACAGCATTTATTGCTCTATTGTTACGCGGCTGGGTAGATTACGAGTGCTTGGAGTAATTTAGTTGTGGCTTAGTCGCAGCATCCATCGGGCGACGTTACTGTCGTAATGAATTGCAATACCTCGTGCGCTGCGGCTGCGCACTATACGCCATTGCAGAAGAAACTACGTTTTGTTCAAATTGATGGTTTTCGTTATGGCTGCCTCGGTCAGGGACGCGTTTGTTTTATCATACCAAGATATTGTGCGACTTTCTAATTGTTTTCTAGTGGTACAACTCAAATTAAAACAACAAGAAATCTTACATGGTTTAAGGACCGCGAATCACTTTTCTCTACTTAATAGTTAGCGTAACTTAGCGTTTACGCTATACGCTACAGTGAATTACGACATCCTTATTAAAGTTAACTTGTTGCTTGATATGTTTCATTTCTCTTTTGTCAGTTTAGTCTCTTGTAGAGCATTAAACCTCAGAAGGCAGTAATTTGGGTTTCCCACGATATCCGTTTCCAATGATTAACGAGTGTCGTCGATTCATTTCCCCGTTACGACCAAAAAGGACGTAAATTAGCTTCACTTTGTTAGCTACTAATAAAGTTTAACATCTCAACTGGTGTTATCTCCATTTTTGTTTTGGATCTTAACTACCTGGCTTCCGAGCGTATTCCTTCAGGTCTGTGGGTTTGAGTGACGTGGATGGCCATTTAATTTATGTCCAGTCGTTGAGTGCGACCGTTTGGTGACAGTCGATGACGCCTCGGGCGCCATCTTGATTGCTATCGGCGCAGGAGCATCGATCTGGCCAGGGGTGGCAGTTACGCTGTTAAATTCGGTGATCTGTGAAATTGATACCATGTAAGTATAGTTTTTGTGTATTTTCTGCCGCAGTTGATGCGCAGAATCGTATTTAAAGTTATTTAATTTTATTTATTTTAAATAATGATTACTAACCTATATCGTTAAGCACCTTCTTCATTTTGTGTCGACAACAAACCTACACAGTGTCAGTCCAAAACTCCGCCACAAGAGTGGCGTTGTCAGCAGCACTCATCAAATCCTCCTGAGTGCAGTTGTTCGGGCACTCAGGGCACGACATCAGGTGCTTCATCGACTGGGGAACAAAACCGCACCTGCACTCCATGTTTAAGCCATCCAAGAATCCCCTAAGCACCTAAGAAAGAACAGCCTAAACACCATGAAACGCTTAGGTACGTATAATTATGTAATCTTGGAAGAAGACAAAGGAGCTACACAGCTTAGGCGGCTAAAGGAGAGGCTGTACAATTACAAAGTGTCTGGACAAGCAACAATTCAATATCGGCGGCTTTAATAAACAAGTTGGGTGGATATGCTCGATAATTAAAGTAGCTGGAACAATATACAGGGGCATTACTCTCGCGATCCTATTATCGGGTCGATAATTCAATCGGGGCGATATTGTCTGCGCCCCGGGCGCGCTTCTGTGCCGCGCAGATACGACGTATGGAAGCTGTTTGTAGGTAATTGAGTTGAGCCTCTGAGAGGAAAATATTTATTAGATGGATAAAATTGTGTCTAAGAATTCGTTTTAGATAGGCAAAAAAAATAAAAGGGAGATGTAAGTAGGTTGCAACTATTGACGGTACCAGAGATAGTTACTGTTTAAGTACCTACTCAGTACGCCACTTCAGTTATTGGCTGAAAAAATATTAAGCATTTCATTGTGATTAATGATCAATAAAATTTTGGCCATTAAATAAGTAGAGCTACCTAGTAAGTATGTAGGTAGGTAACAAAAGTCTGAAAAGAGTGACTCACGGTGACTCAATATGGATGAGACTCTCTTATTCATCTAGGTCTACAATGATTCCAAAACCCGCACTATGAAGTTTGAAGTAGGTAGGTACTTAGGTGCAGTAGTATTTTCACTGATAATAAATGTGTGATATTTTGGAATTTTAAAAAATAGGTAGTAAACAAATCTAAACAATATTTTGATCTATGAGAAATAAAGGTGATTAATAAGCCGGATCGATTAAATACGTCCGAGCAATAAACCGGGTTCGATTGAAGAAATGAAAGAGTGTGCGGCGGATACCGATACGTCCAGTGACACTGGGTCAGGTTTAATTGCTATCCTTCGAAATTACCGCGATTTGGGGATTGATATATTAATAGTAATTACAGGGTGGGTTAAAGATTGTGGTTAAGGCTCCGGTTACGGTCATACCGTTTGTAAAACAGACTTTCTCTAATCGGAATGGTAGGCAAGTGGAATATGTATACTACCACCTACCTACTAGGTACCTACTTACCTATACCACAGATTATAATTTAATAGGTAGGTACTCCTATATTAAGATTTTGTGATCTAAAAGAAGCTATTTTTAGGGTTCCGTAGCCAAATGGCAAAAAACGCAACCCTTATAGATTCGTCATGTCTGTCCGTCCGTCCGTCTGTCCGTCCGTATGTCACAGCCATTTTTTTCCGAAACTATAAGAGCTATACTGTTGAAACTTGGTAGGTAGATGTATTCGGTGAACCGCATTAAGATTTTGATGCAAAAATAAAAAAATAATAATAAATATTGGGGGCTCCCCATACTTCGAACTGAAACTCAAAAAAATTTTTTTCATCAAACACATACGTGTGGGGTATCTATAGATAGGTTGTCAAAAATGATATCGAGGTTTCTAAAGCATTTTTTTTCTAAACCGAATATTTTGCGTGACAGACGCTTCCAAAGTGGAAAAAAGTTGTCCCTCTAACTTCTAAAATAAGAAAATGAAAAATCTAAAAAAAAACATAAAATATGATGTACATTACTATAAAAACTACCAACGAAAATTGTTTTGAACGAGATCTAGTAAGTAGTTTTTTTTTAATATCTCGTAAGTCGTAAACCGCTTATTACCGCATAATCTTTCATACTAATAACTTAAATAAAAAATAATAATTTTAAATTTATAAATCAATGGTACGGAACCCTCGGTGCGCGAGTCCGACTCGCACTTGGCCGGTTTTTTTCTATTAATGTCTGAAATAGAACCTATTCACATTTTACACAGTGCTAAATCCGTAAATGCAGAACATACTCGTAGCTCTAGACTTGAATCAATCCCAAGTATAAGATTGAGACTTTGTATTGGCTGGTTTTCAATATATTGGTCAATTAAAGGACAGATTAATTAACTAAGATTGATTGATCGATATTAAAATTTAATTAGCAAATAATTTAACCAAATATCAAACAATTATGAAAGTGTACCTATTATAATACTTTGTTGTAGACATTGCAGCAGAAATATTACTACATTTGATAAATAATGGACATTAGTTATCTAAAACTCTGACATAATCGAGTCGCTACATTTATCAATTCGATGGCTATTATCTATTTACCTCGTTATTCAATTATGCGCCGGCTTGTACAATGTAATTGATTACTAAATATCAATTAATTAAGACAAATTTACGGCCAATTACCCATTGAGATCTCGATTTTTAGATAAAGAGAAATCTCTATCTGATGTCGATGAGATAAGAGACTGGATCCAGTTAATCTAATTAACATTGTCTTATAAATTTAATAACAGTTAATTGTTTAACCTTAAAATAAAAAAATGTTTAGATATTATCTAGAAATTGGTGGCTGTCCAGTAAAATTGTTAGTTACTAAATACTCGTAAGTAGTTAATTGTACAGAATCTCGGTGATCCAAATGCACCCTATATCCTGAAAATTGCATGGTTATTAACTGGTTCCATTTTTAGCGCAAAACATTATCTCATTTAATTTTAAAGATTTTAATAAAATAATAACTATTCTTAACCCTTAACTACATACATAACGCGCATTTAAACTTCTTAGTAAACTCTTTTTAGACGTTCATTCATTAGTTCCGTTCAATGTAAAGTATGATATCTTTTATTTTTGTTTATAAACATGAGGTTTTATCTAGTTGGAATAAAATCGATAGGACAGGAAGTGATTTATTAGACTTCGATCGTGGATATAAAAACTGTCAGTACCTCTAGTAGGAAAAACTTTCGAGTTCGTTTCGTTGCGTATTCAAAGTGTCATCGAAAAATTTTGTATGAAAAAGTAAACAGCGCCCCCTATATTATAGCCGCCCTAGGGGGCGCTGTTTAATTTTTCATACAAAATTTTTCGATGACACTTTGAATACGCAAACGAAACGAACTCGAAAGTTTTTCGTACTAGAGGTACAGATGCTTTGTTACTTTGTTGGCTAGTCGTGTCGATTCTTGTCGAATTATATCGAAAAAAGTAAAAGTACAAGATTCATATCTGTCACTTGTTACTTTCATTGGTATCAATGAAAAAGGGAAGGTAGATCTTGAATGATTATAACTATTACTAACGGTTACTTCGCGTTCGTTTATTGGTGTTTGGAAACAAATAGGTAAGTATTGTAGAGGTAGTAATGTAGGTAGGTAGTCAAATATGTATGTAACTTATTGTGTAGTTTAACAACTTGCTGTTACATTATATTTTTATAAGGTGTTAAAATTTCAGTTTTACAATAATTCGTGAATCTATATTTTTAACCATCTACAAACACAATAACGATTGTTATACTTTACACGTTTATACGAATAAATAAAACAAAATTAACGTTTACACAGAGTCACTCGTATCTACGTCAATGCAACAGTTTTATTTTTACATTGTGTAGGTTTGTTAAATAAAACATCATACTTATCGACTATTTTTTTCTCAGGACTGCGAATCCCGCAGGCATTAAACAATGGTATCTTTCATTTACTCCCAATTGAGATATTCTTATACTATGTTAAGTAAACCCAAGTACCATACATACATCGGTGGATGTAAATAAACTTAATACCTACTTTTTAAACATCTTACTTGTTCACAAAGGTTTCTATTGGTGCGGGAATCGAACAAGCAGCCTCTGACGTGGTGGTCGAGTTCTCAAAACTACAAATCTGTAAGGAAAGAGCATTTATTATTGATAGGTATAAATAAATACTTACCAAAACTTTTCATTCCGTTACGGTAGGCATCCAACGGATTAAAGTTAAATGTTAATTTCAATAATAAACTTGTAAATACGGCGTGAATTTGAATTCCGGCTCAAATATACCATTCCCTGTGTCTCGTAGAACCTATAAGTATAATGTATAGCTAATTATAGCATAATATATTGTGCTTTGATGTTTTCTTCGGCTCATTAATGGTACATTACTCTTACTTATGGATTTTGGGACCGTTTATTTATCCGCTACATTACAATGCAACACCGAGAAAGGAATTTATTATAATGTTTGCTATGAAAGTTACGGTTTAGGGATTTACAGGTCATTGGGAATTTCTCATCGGGAAGTCTATAGTTATTTGAAATATCTGCCAAATAACTTTAAGGGCATCTAATCTATAGGTACTTAATGCTCATGCATTAGATAGAACATGACTTAGTCTTAAGAAATTGTCTATAGATTGAAATAAGTATACAGGGTGTTAGGTAAATGGGTATATGAGCCGACACTAGCCCGTGTTAACATGGGCATATAAATACTATGGTGAAGTCAGAAATTTGATATCATCATATTTTTTTTATTAATTTCCATACAAAATAAATTTTATAAAATCGGATTTGTATGAAAATAAAAATAATTAAAATGAAGCTATCAATTTTCTGACTTCACCATACCATTTTATGCCCATGTTAACATGGGTTAGTGTCGGCTCATACCCATTTACCTAACACAACCTGGTGTAGGTATACCTACCTGTATAGTATAAAGGGTTGATTACCCCCATAGTTTTCAAAAGGCACAAAAACATTTTTCACCCTGACGCAAAATGAAAATTCTAAAGTTGTAATTTTATCAGAGCTATGTTACTCTGATTTTAATTTGTATTTGTAAACTACCTGTTTTTTAAAATACATAATACTTAGTACTGTTATTAACTACAAATTAAGTACAAGTTAGGTACATTATAAGTACTGTAGCAGTCAGTACAGATTCTATCCATAGCTTAGTATAAATTTCTCACACTTTAATAACACAGATAATAGCGTACAATTACTTGCGTAAGCAATTTAGAAAGGAGGGTAATCAAATCAGTCGCGTTACAAAACAGGACACACCCGGGATTTGAACCCGAGACGTTTCAATAACACGACATTGAGACAACATTCTTAATAACAAAAAGGAACGAATATCTTTCAGTACAATATGTATAGTGTGATCATTTAACGGTTATCCAGTTCAAAACAAAAGGTTTAACAACTGTCACCTACTACTGAAAGTGTATCAAAACGTAAAAAAGGCTGGGGCTCGTCCGGGATTTGAACCCGGGACCTCTCACACCCAAAGCGAGAATCATACCACTAGACCAACGAGCCGGTTGAATTTCAGGACGAAGTCTGTAATATCCAGACGGGAAGGCTCTCATCGATTTTCCGGGTGTTTTAAGGTAACTACGTTTTATAGGGCGGTTTTCCGGACAAGTATTTCCCAGCCGGTTACACTGTCATATTTAAATGTAAATAATATACACTGTACTTTATATTTAAATACAGGAAACTTACAAAAAGGAGCTTTAAAAAGCTCTTCGTTTCCAGTGACTGAAAATCATGAAAATTACTTGTTTAACAATGTACGAGTAAGTATCCACTATAATCTTAAATACCTAATAATTCTCGTTCAATTCGTTTCACCTGAACAAACAATGAAACAATACAGTTGTTACACAATACAGATGGATCCAATAGTCCCGTCTATGTTCTTTCCATTGAGTTTCAGGGTTTTTCAGGGGAAAAATTCATCAAAGTCATGAAACTATCAATGTTTTTTTATAGAAATCGCGCGCAAATGGAATGTTTTTGCTTTTCAAAAATAAATTAATCCCTATTTAACTCACAATTTTCAACCGACTTCAAAAAAGGAGGAGGTTCTCAATTCGACCCGTATGTTTTTTTTTCTATGTTTGTTACGCGATAACTCCGCCAATTATGAACCGATTTGAACAAATCTTTTTTCGGCGTATAGGTAATACCTCAAGGGTGGTCCCATTTAAATTTAATAATAGAAAAAACAACCCCCAAGGGTGGAAAATTGGGGATGAACTTTTTTATACGCAATATCTCCGCCGATTATAAATCAATTTAAAAGATCATTTTTTTGTTGAATAGGTATTATTAAAAGGGTGGTTTCATGCGAANGATCATTTTTTTGTTGAATAGGTATTATTAAAAGGGTGGTTTCATGCGAATTTGAAGAAAATATTTCACCCCCAAGGGTGGAAAATTGGGGATGAACTTTTTTATACGCAATATCTCCGCCGATTATGAACCAATTTGAACGATTATTTTTTTGTTGAATAGGTATTATCAAAAGGGTGGTTTCATGCGAATTTGAAGAAAATATTTCACCCCCAAGGGTAGAGCTTTTTTTTAATTTTTAGTTTTTTTTGTGTTCACGCATTAATTGAAGTCGGTTTTATTTTTTTTTTAAAGTTAATTATGAAAAATAAATTAATATAAGTTTAGATAGTTTCTCATGTAAATAATCAACCAGGAAATTCCGTAAAACTCAACGTAGTTTTCAGGAGTTAGCAAAGGTCAAGCTAATTAACAGAATTTACTCTTCAAAACAGGGCCCGACCGGGATTTGAACCCGGGACCTCTCACACCCAAAGCGAGAATCATACCACTAGACCATCGAGCCGGTTGTGATACGTTTTAATAAACCAAATGTTCTGTATAAAAATGTTTGTTTAGTGTATTCAGCTGAAAAACTATTTAAGTTATGAAATAATCGTTTGAATGGTGCATAAAATTTCAGTTTATGCAAGTTTCAAATAGATTATGGTTCTGAAAAGTCACATTTAATGTTTTAAGGTTCTGTACGAAGTACATGTTTATAGAAAAGTCACATGAAATGTTTTTGGAAAAGTGTTCTACATGAAACAGCATTTAATTGCGGTTGGTTGAGAGAGAGGGGTTAATTTTGACTCGCAACACTATGCTTATTATTTGACAAATGTGTCGTATCAATTTCTGCAGTCACTGGTTAGTTTCATTGTTAACCCAATAACAGGAGTTNTAGCAGTTATGGTGTAAAAGGTTCTCATATGATATAAAAATAACCCTAGAAATCTTTCTAATCAAAGGATCAGCTACTTTCCAACATTTAGGAACTATTAACATAAACTGCTTTAGCAGCAGAATATGACTAACAATATGCCATTTGTACTATTGAAGAGTCAGACTCCCACGATACCTTTCTCCGTGTCAAAATGGCAACATCCTTTTGCAGCTGGATCTGAAGACCTAGATCCTTATTTGATGTGTTATAGGGTTTAATTTTGTGGAGTTTCCAGCATGTTGGAATCACTTTTCAAGGTGGTGATGTATTAAATGGCTTGCGGTGTTTTCGAATCAAAGTCGATATGTTACGTAGAGACCACAAGTTTACGATGCTGTACGATTGGATGGCGGAACGTCAAACAGATAGTTCGGCATAAAACCCATCTACGAGTGTAGGTGAATGAGTACTGAGAAGTCACATTTGGCCAGCTGGGTAACCTGGAGATCATTATTTAGCTAATTTATTGATGGATCATTTTTGGGTTAGTATTGGAAGTGACTGAAGACAACAATGTGGTAGAACGAGAATGCAATGGTGCGGGTATGGAAGTGTGGAGCATTGGGTAGTGCCTACTTGATTGACAGTTTTCGATGATGAAAATCGCTGATAATAATATCATTGCCAGTATATGACTGTGGCTGAAGATACCTAGTAGGTATTCATCTGAATTGTATTATGATGCAGGTAATTTTGCCTTACATCTCACGTTAGGTCCTGTTAAAAGTCTTTCTATCTACTTATCTAGATTCTAGACAGATTTTAATATCCATAATCATATTAGCCCTGAAAGACACGAAGACACTTTGGAGGCCATTTTGAAGGAATGGCTGGAAGGATGGCTAATTGTCAACTCATTTGTCACCAAAACAGGGCCCGACCGGGATTTGAACCCGGGACCTCTCACACCCAAAGCGAGAATCATAACCACTAGACCATCGAGCCGTTACAGGCATATAATTTACTAACTTCTTAATTTGGTATAACAATACGAGTATTTACTCAAGTGGTAGAGTAAAATTTTGGCTTGAGATTGGAAAATCTTGTGCCAAAATTATTGTAGGTACCTAGTAGTTGAAGTAAAGCCTCCAAGCGGCTAGATGGTCTAGTGGTATGATTCTCGCTTTGGGTGTGAGAGGTCCCGGGTTCAAATCCCGGTCGGGCCCTGTTTTGTTGGAGAGTTCTGGAGAGCTTAGATTAAACTAAGAAACACATTAGGAGACAGTTCGTATTTTAGCCCTCTTCCGATTCCGAAGTTTAGGTAGTTTTTCGCTAAGTAGGTACTTGTATTTTTTCTCCTTTAAACTTTTTACTTCTTCTGTAATTAGACATCAGTCATTTCAAGATAATTAAGATTTAATCAGGCTTAGGAGTGAATATATTCGTAAATCCTTAATTAGAGTTGCTTTGGCATGTATAAAACTTAGTATGGCTGCAATTAATTTGTAATGTAGGTACATTTAAAAGTACAGTACCAAAATATCAATAGTACGAGTAGTATCGACATAGTACAAGCTAACATTTTCGGAGTTGGACGGGTTCCACGATACTCGGTTCATATTAAAATATTGAAAGCTTCGGTATTAGGAACATTTTCCGATCCGTTCCCAGGGGCTGTTCGAATTAAATTGAGCATTCCTAATATATTTCAACACAATAGAGCCGTACGACTCAGAACATAGACGCCAGATGCGAATTTGGAACTATGGGTTCTTTTTTAGAAATAAGTAAACATGTTTAGAACAGTGTAACTCTACTCAAATTAAGTGCTTTGGATTTTAAACTTTTTCTGTTTCAGAAATATTTCAGTTTTAATTTTTTGATTTGAAACTTAGCTTTTATTCTTAGACATGTAAGTATTTCAAATCGGTGCTAATTAACATTAATATCATTATTATATGTTATCAATATTATTATAACACCTCAGTATGTATGGACAGCACATCATCATGTCGTTTTAATGGTGCTATATTTAGCAACAAAATATGTTTCAGTAGTCTGATATGCTGGCGACTGTAATTGGATTTTGTATTTACTCTGCATTTTACTGACAAAGTTACACATTTAAACGTATTGTATTGTGTAACTTGGCTGCCTAATCCGTGCCTGCTCTTCAGATTTGCCCGCGTTATTACATCACATTTGGATGAAAGCCATTGCAATGCTGTGATACGATACTTGAATTTGCACCTACTTACAACAACACCAACAATTTGAACCTTGGGCCCATGGAATAAGGCCTACAACGACTGGGATTAAGAGGAGTGCGGCCTTTGCGAAGACACGTATATTGAGCCTATGAGTTCTGTGAACTTTGTCGAAGGCTGTTAAATGAGGGCCGGTGACAGTGACGCTGGTTAAAACCTGGTTATTTAACAAAGCTTGTTTAGTCACTTATTCTGCTCTGCAGTGTAACTTTAGCAACTAACTTCGCGCGTGTCAACAGAAAAAAAATGTTATGAAATCATCAACATAAGATGTTTCTACCCTACAACTTATTGGGAAGAATTCAGAAGAGGATGTTGTCTAGATGACGTTATTTCATCGTATAGATTGAGAAATTGTGTAGAAGAGACTTTCCGATGTATCAAGGTAAGAGCAACTGAAACTGAATACTTCGTTTCGATTTTCTTATTATACATAAAAACATTACCCTCCTTCTGGCGAAGTCGGGCAAAAAGATGTGTTTAATATTGTTTTTTGTTAGCATCACATTACTGTTCCTTAATTTGGTCCCTCCTCAACTTTAAATAACCAGCTAATCGTAGATTAACTTTAACCTAACAAGCTTCGGTGGCACCCGGCTGACAGAGGGCATGCAGCGGAAAGACGGCAGTTTTGGCACCCGCCCGCGAGCACATTGCGAATGCACACGCCGACGGAACCCCAAATTGCTCACCGAGACGCCCACCCATCATAACTCATTATGCTGTTTGCTTTACTTGAATGTCACTGGTTACTGACACTGTGTTAGATGAACTCCTGAAAAGTTTCGGAAAAACCTTAATTCGAAATGGGGGTATTTCAAGATTTTTCCCAATAAGGAGGTTTACACATAAGTTATGTACCTACAAGTAATATTACCAGCTTGCTTAGGTATTGGGTGATTATTTTAAACCCGTAATATGCAGGATATCTACAAAGGTAGGTAAAGTTAAAATAATTGACTGTGTCAGGGTTATTGAAAGCAGTTTTTGTACCCAAGTAATATTTTTGATGATGCCATTATTGTGTATCGAAAAGACAACTATACGAGTAGGTAAGTATGTTAGACAAAAGCACTATGACACCTTATTTAGTTTTATTTTACTAAATGCTGTTTTTTCGTTGTAAGTCTTATCGACTTCCTTTTCGTTTTAATACATACTTCGTCAATGCATCTTAAAACCCCGGACGTTTTAGCAAAAGTCCGATTTCCAGCATCACAGCAGCTCTTTCATTCGCAGTGCATTTCGGCAGTAATTGTCGTAGTGCGAGTTATTCGGGCTTTATTGCCCATATCAAGTCTGCGCTGTCAGCGTAGGTACCTATTAAAGGATAGTGTTTGCTGGGTTTTGGTATGTGATTTTACTATAGACAGTGTAATTAGCTATAGAAGGGTTTCTATAATTATGAAATTAGTGAAACATTTCATTAGTGAAAAGAAAAAAACTTTTTATTCCGATAATAGACAGATTAAAATAATGAACACAAAAATCTGTCAAAAGTGATATTAACAAAGGGCAGTTAAAACCACTTTTGACTGATTTTTGCTGTCAAAAGTGGTTTTGACCGATTCTGAGTTTTGACTGTAACTTAGGCATATTCCAAACTTCCAAAAATAACTATTTAAAACTTTTCAGTGTTAATTCACTCATACTATACTTACTTACAATACAACCAGTAGTATTATATCTTTTAGTGAATTGCTACCCCAAACTCATTGCTACCGTCGTTTTCGTTAAAGATCTATTCTCATCACTCAGATTACGGCCGTTAATTTAAACTCCGAACTAGGCCGTATTACCGATCGTTGGCCAATCAGCACGCGCCACACTAAATATCTGCAGGGCTATTCCAAAACGATGTTTACGTTGTTTCGAGTCTATCTGTCACTGTCGGTCATGCTGGCATCTCGCTTTGCACAAGAGGGATGGCAACATTCGAAACTTCGGATATCGTTTTTCGGAGTAACCCCGCTGAATATCTGTGCTCATGAAAGGCTCGTTTTCACAATGCAAGGCGCATTCCGCTATTATTTACGGCTGTATAAAGTTGAGTGTATGCAAATGACACGGGCGATTCTCCACAGATTCATCTTGTAAGTACTCTCCGGGAATTACTTCAAAAGCGTTGGGCTCCTAAAACGGCGCTGCAGAAATAACGGCCGTAGCAGAACATGGACATTTTCGTAAGTAATTTGTGTGTATTTTTTTATAAATCTTGTTTTTATTATAAATATTATTGATACAGTGTTTAATTGAAATAAGTAGGTGCTGTACAGTCAATGATACTCATATGATGTTAATAGCTTTCTGCTAATTAGTCCATCATTTTAGAGATAATTTGATCGCACGTAGATATTTCACTGCTGCCCTATTTCTATGTAGGTAGGTACACCGACAATTGTTAAAAGCTTGTTATTTTGCAATCCATTTGTATTTAAAACCATTTGAATATTTAAATTAGTAATATCATTGTAATTTTTCATCGTTGATTCCCATAAATTAGATCATACTTTTAGAAGTCGGCCTTTAAAAGCGTCATTTTAGCGGCACAAGTTTTGAGTCCGTGATGGTGCATACGCGGCCCGATTAGCAACATGTTCGTAAGACGCGGGAATGCGGGCTCGCTTTGTTTCCCCATACTGTGCCCATACTTTAGCGTTTTCAAGTCTATAAACTGACTTAAGTAACTGGCCCTAGTGATGTGTGTACGGCACTTAATTTGAATAAATATACGTACCTTGCGAAAGTCATAGTAGCTACTGGGGTAAATGATCGACACAGATGTTGATTCAAGATTTAGGTTGGGTTGCACCATCTTACTTTAACTTTAACAAACGTCAAAACTATGTCAAACTCCATACAAAAAGCACCGGTTATCGTTATAGTTACGGTCAAAGTTGGTGGTGCAACTCAGCCTAAATATTTCGTACTATAATATGCATGCACGTACTCATCACGCTGAAATGTCAAATTCTTAATATTTTAATTTTTCAGATAATTATAAAGTCAAGAGAGGAGTGGCGGCCCTACGTGAACCACTACCAGGCTAAACGGCGGCATACTACTTGCCTATGATGACCAATCCATGTGAGTAGCACTTATACAATTTGTAGAATGTTTTTTTTTGTAATCATCAGGTCAGTTAGTCTCCATAGCACAAGCACGATTCTATAATTAAGCAGAGTTTTTACGTGAGAGTAGGTTTAATATATTTAAAAAAATGAAATATTTTATATTCGATCGGTTGAGTACATTTCTTACTTTTTTGTTGACTGTACATCAGTTAACTAGGTATGATTTATGAACTAACTTTTTTTAGTAAATTCAAACAAATTTTGCGGAACGGTGGCTTATTGAAAAGTTAAAATAGGTACTTAGGCTGAGTTGCACCACCTAACTTTGGCCGTAACTTTTACGATAATCGGTGTTTTTTGTATGGAGTTTGACAGAGTTTTGACGTTTGTCACAGTTAAAGTATGATGGTGCAACTCAGCCTTAGATTTTTAAACCAAAGTAGGTACTATTTTTCATCCGAATACTCTCGAATTCAACAGAGTTTTTACACGAAACCATGTTGTAAATATTTGCTGCACCCTGAATTCACGAAACGCACTCCGGTGATGAGAGGTTGATTTATAATCTGTGCTAACCATAAACTATGTCATCGGCCATTTTATGTGTTTTCCCTTCGCGATTCTGAACGTTGTAATTTAATATCCAACTCGATATTTGCTTATTGGAAATTCGAGACAATTTGTGACGCAACAGCAACTGCGAATCCACTTTGGACTTGAGTTTGGTTTAATTCAATATTGTTTCTAAGAAACTTATATCCCACCAAAAACGTTTTCATGTAAAATGTTGCCAAGTCAACATTATAGCTCGCATTGTGAAAAAGTTATCATCTCATGTAGAGTCACACTTCTAACTCTGCAAGCCCTAACTAAACAAACTACTTTAAACCTTAGGCCTGATTTTTCAATCGTCGGATATCTTCTATCTGAAGAATAAAATTGCCATTTTGACATTATTTCCTATACTAAAACTGTCAACGTGCCAAACTTATTCTTCAGTCAACAAATCTTCAGTTATCCAACGATTGAAAAATCAGCCCTTACTTAGTGAAAATATTGTGGCACGGCCGTTTCGCTATCATCACTTGGTCGTAAGGTGAAAAATTTATTCATTGTTCATTGCTTTTCTGTTTTTTGTAACTAGTTCTTGTAGTGACGAAATGGCCAAGCCACATGTTTTCACTAAGGTGTAAAGCTAGAAGCTTGGCTTTGGTCCTTAGGGTACCTAAACTTTGAGACACACTGGTAGTGTTACCATGCTCTGCGGTTGGCGATTGTTTAATTTTTGCCTTATTTTTAGGCCCATCGAAGTCCTTTCTATTATGTCGGCTGCATAAACTTTCTAGACCGACATCCCATTCAATTTACGACTGGTCATGCAGTGCAGTGGACGTGCGTAAAAAACACCTACCTGGGACATTCCGAGAACGCGGTTAAACCAGTAGTCTACTCAATGATGTAGGTATAGTTAGTTTGAAGATTTTAATATTTAACACTAAGTAGCTCAGAACAAAGACGAAAATAAACCTTAATTAAGATTAATCACCTAAGGGTGAGGCACGAGTAAAGTTGAGAAGAAAAGTTATATTGTCTACATCAAAATAAAAAAAACATGCTCTCCACTGATCTTTACTAATTCTTTTTTAAGATAATTGGTACCTTCTTAAGAATATACTCGTATGATTCACATCGATAATGTAGAAATAAACATTCGTAAGGCGATAAGTTCTTCCAAGTAACGAATAATTCATTCAAAGTAGTGAATAAAACCGGTAACAAAGTCTGCTACATCATGATTGTAGTCTAAGGCTGGGTTTGTGATTAACTGTGATTTTTGTAAAAAAAAAAAGATTTTTGAGAGATTTTTGTAAAAAAAAATAGTTTTGAATCAACATAATATAAGTAACCTAATATATTTAATTACAATCATCGTTTGGCCTTCACACTGAATAAAACTAAGCAGTATCAAAGCTGATATTACAAACACGGTCACTTTGACCACCCTTCGAGTTATGATTACGGGACAAAAGATTTGTTTTTTCTTATCCGGTCCATTGAGCCGTTTGAAGAGGCCCGTGCCTGTCTGAGAAGTTACAAAGTATAAATAAACTATTTAGTCCCGTGACGTCACTGGTAATCCGTTAAAAGTATTTGCGTGCGCGTCTCGTGAGGAAGGTGTTTATGTTAAAGAGAGAATTAATCTTTATTAAAAGATAAATAACATTTCAGCACTGAAAATAATATAAACCATGATAATTGAAATTCACGTGTTTCACAAAACAAATGACTAATATTGTAGGTTAGTCTTAAACTAATATAGGTATTTAATAGCCAATGAAAATGTTAACTAAATTCATATTACTACTCAATTACTTCTAGTTTTTTTCTCTACATATTTGTAGACATACTACTTTTTTCCACTAACTAATCAGCTGTCCGTCAATAATAATCTATTTACGAATTACTGGACATCTGAATGGAGGTTACCATGATGAATGGAGTCCACAGTTTGCACGTCATCCCGTTCTTTATTCTTGTTATTTTAGTTCATTGTTGCGTGTTTTAGGATTCCGTTATTAAAATAGCACTAATTTGTGGTATAATGTGTAGAGTTACGAATAAGACTTAGGTATAGGGGTAGTTCATATCTGTGGTAAGATTTGGAAGTTTCACACAGTTATACATAGTTCTTAAAGTTAGTCAATGTCTTAACTGATCTCCTCAAGGCGTAAGCACGTAGTGTATAAATTAATTGTTTTTTTATTGCTTCAACAAAAAGAGGAGGTTCTTTTTCATTTTAATTGTTAGCTGTCTTTATATAAATGAATTAAGTACCTAACTTGTAGCTTCCATTGACTGATAGATCAACTCTATCTACCAAGTATTCTTTAATTTATTTATCAACTTCGTTTCAGCCAAATGACATCCACTGCTGGCAGTGGAGCAAGTTTGTCCTTTGTCCAGACAAAGCCCCCCCCCAACGTTTTCCACAATGAACGGTCCTGCGCTGCCCGTATCCAGGCTCTTCCCGCGACCTTCACCAGATCGTCGGTCCACTTAGTAGGAGGCCGGCCAACTTCAACTTAAGCTGTTGATAAAAGAATCAATCCCTAATTTTTAAGTGACCCTTAAGAAAACAAAATTCCTGATAAGTGGTCATTTAAAAATTAGGGATTGATGGTGAAAACGGGCATTAATCACTCATGACTTTCACAAGTACAGACAATAAGAATGTCATCAACATATATTTATGACTGAACCTTCGCCCAACTCAACTCCCACTTGTCGGTTTACCATGGCATTCCAGGGGGTAGCAGAGGGTGGGAGTGGGGGGCGCCCCGTCAATGGAAAGTGTGTCGCGGGTGAGACATACAGACGCCTGCACTGTAGCGTACTATACATAGGACGTTGTTTTCACCAGACCTGTTATTTTTAGAGAATTGATGGATTTTGTCGCGGAGTTCTTGTTTGTTTTAGTTCTTTGTCTGGAACTGTAATAAAAATTGACGGGGTATTCTTAGGTATTTAAAGCTATTTTTCGATGACTAGACTAACATCGGATTATCCCTTGAGAATACTTGGGATAAAAGTGATATATATTCTTCTAATCCGATTTTGTTATAATTCCGATTTTGACAAGTTTTAGATACTTTTTAGTAAAGATCGTTTTCTTTCGGACTCCACGGTCTATTTATTATTGATTACATCCCCATGACTCTCTTTACACCACATAACTGACTAAAAATACAAATCGAATAATCAATATGTTTAATTTTACTATAGGTACTCATAAAACCTAAGATTAACATTAACATTTTATGCTAGCGATATTATTAATTTAATTAACCTATGAATTAAATACCAACCAATTAATTATTATACCAACACACGCCCGTATTCACAAACGATGCTTGCTTAAGTGAAGCAACAAATCGAACGCATAGCATTGAATAGAGCCCTGTGAGATTGGTTCACTGTGAGACTTGTGAATACGGGCGTATGAACACCATGTAGCTACGAAGAAAAGCTGAAGCCGCCCACGCGGTTTTGTTTCAGCGCGTGGGCGAGCTTATCTCGTAGTACAACTTAACTAAGTATCCTCTTTACATGTAATAAAACTAGAAAGTGTGACTCATTGGCTAGAAAAAATAATGTCGTAGTCTTAGGACCAGTAGAGTCCAAAAATATAAATCTATGGACTTTAAAATTACTTAGCGAAATAATTTTATTACTTAGAAGGCACAATACCGATAAAATTTAATCAAATTACATTTTATTTTAAGTAATATCGTGCTTTAAAAAATACACTGTTTAACCTGTTACTACCCTTAGCACCTCAACACAATCATTTCTTGGTAAAAAAGTTATTATTTCGTTTTTATTCCGACCTGCAACCTCTATGACCGCCCTTCTTAGGAACCGGGACCACCGTGTGCTGGAGGGACTTATTCTTAATTGTCTGGATGATTGACTGAAAAAGATTTCTTTGCGTAAAAAGTAGCGAAAAATGTGTGTCGAAAAACTCAATAAAGCTTTTTATGTCGATTAGTACAGTGTCAATTTTCCAAAGCTACGCAAAGTTGTAAAGAAGGAATTTATGTTACAGGCATCTATGGTACGGTTTACTACTTTGTAGCAAACAATGGGATAGTGTATACTGAACAGTACTATTGTAAAACATAGCTAAATGTTTTTCAATTTAACTAACCTTTGTCGGTGACTTCGTGTGTTGATTTCAAAGATGTGCAACCTTTCCTCACTCTTAAATTATTTAGCTTCAAAATAGTTTTACTTACGTAGTTATTACGTAGTTTTTCTCGTAGTTACGTATTACTTAAAGTTAAGACAAATAGTAGCATGCATTAATTCTATTCCTAAAGTCTGGTCGCCGAGCAGATAGAATTTCGTCCAATGACCCCACAAGCTACCCACCATTATCACTCGCACTTTGAAACTTAGGACGTATAAATCCTAAATTCTTAAATCATTTGCGTATTCATCCGCTCATCAGCCAGTCTGTGTTTTGGTAACTATTGGATTCATAGCCTATGCTGGCCAACAATTATGATCTGTAAATATTGTATTTTATGGAAGATTTATTGTAATTGCTCATATCAAACGTTGTCACTGCCCTTTTATGTCCATCAGTGGCGTTACACTGACTGAGCTAGTTGCCTTGCGAGGGAAATCACAATATGTGCTTGTGAATCATGAAGTTGATGAAGATGATGGTTCAGCAAGGTCTTGGAGTGGAGACTACGTACCGGAAAGTACAGTGTAGGATCGCCCACCCACGAGGTGGACCGACGACCTCATAAAGGTAGCAGGAAGGCGCTGGATGTAGGATTGCAGGTTGGTACCGCAACCGGCCATTGTGGAAATCATTGGGGAAGGCATAAGCCAGCCATAGGACGTCCACTGCTGAACAGAAGTTCAGCAGTGGACGTCCTATGGCTGAAATGACGATGATGAATGATGAAGTAACTTCTGCTTTCTTTGAGTTACGTACGTCTAGATATTTGTAATCTACTTATACGTCGCTACCTTATGCTTTTCAAATGCAAAAAAGTGGGCTGAAATAAAGATACATAATAATGTTGCTTGCTATTTTATGAACGTGGTAGAATTATGGGTAGAATGATTTATATGAAAAGGTATAGTAGTAGTAGTGACATAGCATCGCAAGGCATTTTATTCATCTCCATTCACCCAGTCAGTATGTTATTGTATTAATGAAATCTCGGCTACATTTTATTGCTAATAAACATTATTGTAGCATCCAGTCCGTCAGTCCGCTAAAGGGGGAGTTACACTGATTTTCCACATCGTAACTCCACTGCGGTCCCATTTTTCGGTTGAAAGAAAATGATTTGGCTTACAATCTTGTTGTGTTACAGAAATGTTGTAATTTACTGACCTGGCATTATTTGATTGCGTTACATTTTACGGCTTAGTTTGTCAAGCTTGGAAGAAAAAACGAAACTACTACCACAGAATAATAATAAGTACTACTACATCAAAAATTTTACCATACTATTTTTAAGATGTTCTAATAATACACATTTTAATATTACCATTTTCAGCAAAGCGATTCTATGTCATTCAACAAAGCAGCAAAACTATAACTTATAGAATAATCTCAAAAAAGTAACTCCACTCATAAGACGGGACCATGGAATAATACAGCTCTAAATTATGTTAGGAACATGCTTNTTGGTTTTCTTCCGGACTCCACGGTCTATTTATTATTGGTTACATCCCCATGACTCTCTTTACACCACATAACTGACAGTCATGAACTACGGAACCCTAAAAATACAAATCGAATAATCAATATGTTTAATTTTACTATACTCATATAACCTAAGATTAACATTATCATTTTATGATAGCAATATTATTATTTTAATTAACGTATGAATTAAATACCAACCAATTAATTATTATACCAACACACGCCCGTATTCACAAACGATGCTTGCTTAAGTGAAGCAACAAATCGAACGCATAGCGTTGAATAGAGCTCTGTGATTGGTTCACTGTGAGACTTGTGTATACGGGCGTGTGAACACCATGTAGCTACGAAGAAAAGCTGAAGCCGCCCACGCGGTTTTGCTTCAGCGCGTGGGCGAGCTTATCTCGTAGTACAACTTAACTAAGTATCCTCTTTACATGTAATAAAACTAGAAAGTGTGACTCATTGGCTAGAAAAATAATGTCGTAGTCTTAGGACCAGTAGAGTCCAAAAATATAAATCTATGGACTTTAAAATTACTAAGCGGAATAATTTTATTACTTAGAAGGCACAATACCGATAAAATTTAATCAAATTATATTTTATTTTAAGTAATATCGTGCTTTAAAAAATACATTGTTTAACCTGTTACTACCCTTAGCACCTCAACACAATCATTTTTTAGGTAATAAAGTTATTATTTCATTTTTATTCCGACCTGCAACCTCTATGACCGCCCTTATTAGGAACCGGGACCACCGTGTGCTAGAGGGACTTAGTCTTAATTGACTTGACTGAAAAAGATTTCCTTGCGTAAAAAGTGGCGAAAAATTTGTGTCGAAAAACTCAATAAAGATTTTTGCGCCGATGACTACAGTGTCAATTTTCCAAAGCTACGCAAAGTTGTAAAGAAGGAATTTATGTTACAGGCATCTATGGTACGGTTTACTACTTTGTAGCAAACAATGGGATAATGTATACTGAACAGTACTATTGTAAAACATAGCTAAATGTTTTTTAATTTAACCAACCTTTGTCGGTGACTCCGTGTGTTGATTTCAAAGTTGTGCAAACTTTCCTCACTCTTAAATTATTTAGCTTCAAAAGAGTTTTACTTACCTAGTTATTACGTAGTTTTAGTTACGTATTACTTAAAGTTAAGACAAATAGTAGCATGCATTAATTCTATTCCTAAAGTCTGGTCGCCGAGCAGATAGAATTTCGTCCAATGACCCCACAAGCTACCCACCCTTATCACTCGCACTTCGAAACTTAGGACGTATAAATCCTAAATTCTTAAATCATTTGCGTATTCGTCCGCTCATCACCCAGTCTGTGTTTTGGTTTAACTCTATTGGATTCATAGCCTATGCTGACTAGCGGTTATGATCTGTAATGTTGTATTTTGTGAAAGATTTATTGTAATTGCTCATAATATCAAACGCTGTCACTGCCCCTTTATCAGTGGCGTTTCACTGACTGAGCTAGTCGCTTTGCGAGGGAAATTGCAATATGTGCTTGTGAATCATGAAGATGATGGTTCAGCAAGGTCTTGGAGTGGAGAATATGTACCGGAAAGTGCAGTGTAGGATCGCCCAGTCACAAAGTGGACCGACGACCTCATAAAGGTAGCAGGAAGGCGCTGGATGGCCGATTGGTACCAACCGGCCATGTGGAAATCATTAGAGGAGGCTTATGTTCAGCAGTGGACGTCCTATGGCTGAAATGACGATGATGAATGATGAAGTAACTTCTGCTTTCTTTGAGTTACGTACGTCTAGATATTTGTAATCTACTTATACGTCACTATCTTATGCTTTTTAAATGCAAAAAAGTGGGCTGAAATAAAGATACATAATAATGTTGCTTGCTATTTGATGAACGTGGTAGAATTGAGGGTTTAATGTTTTATATGGGTAGGTATAGTAGTAGTAGTGACATAGCCCCGCAAGGTTTATTCGTCTCCATTCACCCAGTCAGTATGTTATTGTATTGATGAAATCTCAGCTACATTTTATTGCTAATAAACATTATTGTGGCATCCAGTCCGTCAGTTCGCTAAAGGGGGAGTTACACTGATTTTCCACATCGTAACTCCACTGCGGTCCCATTTTTCGGTCGAAAGAAAATATGATTTGGCTTACAATCTTGTTGTGTTACAGAAATGTTGTCTTTACTGACCTGGCATTCTTTGATTGCGTTACATTTTACGGTTTAGTTTGTCAAGCTTGGAAGAAAAAACGAAACTACTACCACAGAATAATAATAAGTACTACTATATCAAAAAATTTACCATACTATTTTTAAGATGTTATAATGATACACATTTTAATATATTACCATTTTCAGCAAAGCGATTCTATGTCATTCAACAAAGCAGCAAAACTATAACTTTTAGAATAATCTCAAAAAAGTAACTCCACTCATAAGACGAAACCATGGAATAATACAGCTCTAAATTATGTTAGGCACATGCTTATTTTTTATGATGTAATTCATATTTCATGTCATGAAACGCCACAAAGTGGCTACAAAACTTTGGTCCATAGTGTATCAAAGTTTGGTAAATTATGTCGCGTACTTCTTTATGTCAATTACATGATAAATATGAAAATGGGAAAGATGTAGGTACTACGTATTTTTGTTATAATGTAGTAGTGCCTGAATTTTATGAAAGATACTTAGTAAATGTCTTTTATAGACAACTCAGAACACGACGCTATTCTAATCCTTAAAGAATTAGCAGTTAATGAGGATCTTTCAATCCAATACAATTCTTTCCAACAAAGTTCCTCTTACAAAAAGACGGGAGAAAAGCTAGTACGTCATAAAAACGTCTGACCGAATTCAGCAGCCTAATTCAGTGAGAAAAGTGCCTACACTCATATTTATTACGTTTATAAGCCACTCCTTGAATTGGCACTTCCCAACGCCAGGAGAACTGTCTATCAATTTATTCAGAAAACGCGTGGCAGCAGAGAGATTACTACCAAAATGTATGCCATTGGTAATCCCCTATATTGCGCCATAAAGTCGCTGGTTACATTATTATTCTCACCCTTAACCTTTGCACGATAGGGATGCTACTCAAGACAGTTGGGGTAAATCGATGACCTTGAAAATGAGTCATAGTATCGATAAGTTTCCTTAAAACGCATTTTAAAAGGAATCTTAATTGATAACATAATTTTTGCTGTTTACAAAACAGAAGAAAAGACAATAAACTTATTCTACAGATATGTTGCGATACACTGATGAAACATAATTAGTAGTTAATCATCATTTTTCAACCTCGGGATTCCAATTTCCACCGCTGAACAAAGACGTCTCCCTAATGATTGAACATTAACGATTATGGTTTTCCTAAATGTATCTTAAAATTCTTATGTAAACATTTAAATCACTGAAGTTCGCATGGACATAGGTACTACAGACAGACGCAGAACAGACAAGATAGCAAAGAACTCCTGTCAGATGCACAGCCTTCAACGACCCAATGTTATAATTATGTTATGTCTACGATGAACTTATCGACAACTTCCCAGCCCTACCGGTGGTGATGCCCACGCGTTGTCCCGACATTTGGCTGCCTTCCAGGACACATCTCTCCATTCATGTTTTCCACTTGTATAACGGTCAAGCGGATCCTGGTCACAAAGATGTTGCAGTGATGGAAACGAGAGGTGGGAATGGTACCGTTTTATATCGTCGATTTGGTATTGTCAGTAATGGTGGTAGGTATAATAAGTCAAAGTGAGTTGTCGATACTATTTTGATTGCACCATGATTTACTCAATTTCTTGCCGTTTTTAGAACATTGAATAAAGTGATGGTGATCTTAAATGATTTTATCACATAGCGCAGATAAGCGTAAATAACTTTGTTAATTATGAAAACATCATTTTAACGACTGATTTTTTCATAATTTAACAAAGCACTATCGAAGGCTTACGCCTTAATGATCGAAGGTTGAGCTTTCGATTGACCTGGTGGTTTAGCTCGATTTTCTTTATCTTACGGCTTCCCCTATTCAATAAAATACTTGGTTATCAGAAGAGGTTGTTGGTATGTGTCTCTACCAATAATCGAAACTATCTTGTAGATTTAAACTCCAGCTTACGTAGCCATGTGAGTAGACCTTTAGACTTCATAAAATTTACCGATACGTACTTGTTACTCATTACGGTTCTAGTTTTCTCTTCGTACCTCCAAAATGACCTCTAAGCAGCTCTACGACTGAACATTAAGCCATCAGATAACCAGTGAGATACTCTGCCCACTATTGGATGTTGTCTCCGTTATTTTTATTGCAAATGAGATCTCGTTTCACTGGAGATTAGAGAAAAATAGAAGATTAAATTTAATGTCTGACCTTTACATTTTGGGATACTTTTTTCATGTTACGTTTGCTTTTTGGCGTCACTCCAAGTGGATTGCGTGGGCGGGAAGCTTGTTCATAATCTAGTTTTTTGTTCATCTAACATACTTTGCTGTTTATGAATATTATAATGTGAGATGAAATGACGTGGAGAAATTACGATGTTTTATGTATAAGTATCCTGATAAAAGCATAAATTACATTTGCATGTATTTTCTTCAGTCAACGAAAGATCTGATTTTCCTGGACATAGGCGATCAAACAGAAACGTAAGGGATAAAATAACTGAATTAAGTAATACATGTTGTGTTAATCAGCACAGTTTTTAATTTTCGTACAATTTCCGACGTGGCGAAATTAATGCTGCTTTTTCTTTAATTTTACTGTTCTTCTTCGTCGCTACACTCTTGCCAGAGTGGTCGTGGTCGTCAAACCAGGTCCGATGGCAAGCCTCACAATCCCTCGCCATTCCTCCCGCACTGCAGCCTTTCTTGTGCACGCGTGATTTTTACTGTTAGAAAATGCATTACCTCAGGCTTCAGTGCACTGTGCATATGAAATTAAAAACAAGCTATCAAAACAAAATGAGCAGCTTAAAATGCTCGTTTCATTTCCCATTATATTGATACTGTTAATTAAAAAGGTTTACACAAAAATGCTTCTCATGCCTAAAAGCTCCAGGCTGAAATAAAACTGAGCCCAAAGAATGGAAATGCAAAAGAGGTCTAGTTAGCAAATGAACTGGGCTATCACAAAGCTCAAGTACATCAGCCAGTTATATTCAAGCCTGAAAAGCCTGAAAGTTCAAAAATTGTAGGTAATAAAAACTATCATTGTTTTGTGTACCTGAATTTGGTTTTCATGTCTTTGAGACACTAGGATAAATACGGCAGAACGATAACTGCAAGTATCCAATTAAATCCAAGTAAGTAATTTAAGATCACACGAGTATACTTAGGTCTAAAATGAAGAAGTGATATTAGAGATCGTATTTTACTTTCTTAATTTTGTTCTTAATAACAATATGTTTTAAGTGCTTTAAAGGTAAGTAGTTAGGTATAGCTTTTACTCCAATTAATAACCGTGTCCTTACTGTTCTTCCCGTGCTGTAACCGTCCCGTCGGCTCAACGAATTCAATTTAAGCGAGCTATTGGAAATCGTGTTGTAACATTTCGCTGTGTATTATTTTTCGAAAACGCTGACGTAGCATCCATTCCGTTCATTCATTCGTCGTCTGAAATATTGATGAGGAAAGTTTGGGCAGAGTAAATACAAATGAACAGGTCATTTTCATATAAACGCCCGAGCGCGGTTTGTATGTGAGCGCGCCAATACGTATACGGCGCGCACGCACACACTGACAAAATTTAGCGTGGATTAGCGGGAAGTTGCGCCGAATTTTGTCAGTGTGTGCGTGCGCGCCGCATACGTATTGGCGCGCGCGCTCTGTGCGTTTCTATGAAGATGACCTACTCATTTGTATTTACTCTGGTTTGGGCGATATCGGAATCTAATATTGGGGAATAGGTACACGCTTTATTTGCGTAACAAAACAACGTGGACTGTTGATCTCCTTATTTGGAAACAAAGTGTTACAGACAGACAATGTCCTTTACCAAAAAATAATGCTCGTCAAACGCTATACAAACTTTGTTGATGCCGAATTCACTATATTAGATACGGATGAAATATACATTTAAGGACAGATGGTGAGTAAATATAAGCACCTGTTTCAACTGACTTTCCAACTGTTGGGAGACAAACATTATCAAGATTAACCCAAAAGATGTATTGTTCTTGCCTGATGAAAATTTATTATAGCTCGTACTTTTGTACTGTGTGAAGAAAGCCTAATATAAATAGGTAGTAACGGTAGTAGCTATAAAGATTGGAGAGCCAAAGACCAGAAATAAGAATATTAAAAAAAAGAGAATAAGACCTTAAAACCTGCGAATTTTCGTGTTTTACAAACCAATATGTTAACCCGTTCACTGTCTACTTAAAAGATTTACAAAACAATAGGACTTGAACCAATAAATAGTAAATGGACTATGAAACTGATAAATCCTCGATCTATTTCTATAAGTGTTAAGTCCAAAAGTATATAAAAGGGTAGAACAAAAAGAAAGAAGCATCATAAATGGTATTACGAAGTCTGTTGACGTCCGGAAGCGGAAAGCAGCGCGATGCAAACACGTCGATAAAACACGCAAAAATCGAATCATGCGCCCCTTAACGCGATTTGTCTGGAGCAGAGACAACTGTGTGACATAGAGTTCACAGAACATTTATTCCCACCTCTTGTTCCCACCACTGCAACTCCTGTGTCGTCAGGATCTACAGCTTAACCACCAATAAAAACCCAACCAGTAGGCCTCGCGCCGCGATAAGTTATCGCGCCATTTTATCTTTTTTACCCATACATTTTGACGGCGA
Organism: Ostrinia furnacalis; assembly: GCF_004193835.3. Taxonomy (NCBI): domain Eukaryota; kingdom Metazoa; phylum Arthropoda; class Insecta; order Lepidoptera; family Crambidae; genus Ostrinia; species Ostrinia furnacalis. Next base: position 448,117 of record NW_021132019.1, read on the forward strand.
TAAAGTATATCACAGCGCGCATCCTAGCATGGCTGGGAAGGTCAAGTTTGTCCCGTCGGGAGAAAGTAAGTTCCTTTGTGGTTTAGGATTCCATGTGAATCTAGCTTGCACCTTCTACCTGATTATTCCATCAGGTTATATGCAAGCTTTCTTATTCAGGATAAAAAATGAAAGAATTATTTTTTTAAATTTAAACTGTAAAAAAGTTGGGTTACCTCGTACCTCTATGAGGCTAAGTGCTCTGAAATGTCATATCACTATACATACCTGGTGAACTGTGACTTGATGGAATAAAGTCTATTTTGGGACAAACCAGTTGGAAGGCGAGTTTTAATTAAGGATCGATAGGGATTTGTTTTTCGCTTCCATTTCGGGCTCAATAGGCAAATTGAGAGGTCTGGAGTCAGGATCGGTTTGGGTATACCATTTAAGATTATGTAAGGTTCGTGAATAGTTATAAGTAACCACAGAGTTTGGCTATAAGAGAGTTTCTGCGTTAATTATCTTAATCGAAGGCTAATCCTGAATGTCAGGGTAAAGGCGATCCGTCCCTTGTGGTTTATTCCTTTGAGTATCTAGATACCAAACTGAATTTGTGGATATAGTTTTTATCATCGGGTAACTATACGGGTATTATTAAATTATGATCAAAACTACATTTAAACTGTAGCCATGATTCCATACTGTGGTATGTATATTTGTCGTAACATCCTTATGTAGTCAAACTCGAGGTACCTAGTACATATAGCTTGTTGTTAAGGTAGTTGTTACTGCGACGATTTCCGTTTAAATAAATTTCAGACAAAAAATAATGTTTGGTTTATAGAAACTTCATTTACATTTTGATTTCAATCCCCAAAATTGGGTCGAGAATGATAGAAAAAAGTCATTATGTTCCTATGCAACACCCATTTGACAAATTCAATTTTAATTAACACAGTTGTAACGTTGTCGTTCCAAAAATACAGGTCCATTTTAAATAATTTAATATAAAACAATTTACATATTACAAGCTATAAAATATCCATATTCAATCTTGCATTTACAAGTTAATATTTCAAATAACATACGCGAAGCCACATGCAGCGAACTAGTTAATAAATAAAGCATGTAATATTTATCGATATATTTATCGAAATGTTTATCGATATACTTGAAGTAGTTCGTAATGAGGTTAAAAGATTAACAACTCATCGATTAAATTTTCTCTGGAGCTTATTAAGTATTCATTGTTATTCTGTTTTTATCTGAGAATCGTTATTAGATAAATGTTTATTTATGGAAACGAATGAAATGAATGTGGAAAATTACTCTAGTGTAGTTAATTTTACGATAGGCGCATTGGTAGGGTGACCATTAATATTTTAAAAGTTAAAGTGAAAGTAATGTTTTAGTTGTAAAGTAAACCAGTTTTTTTGTCAAGAAGATCTAGGTATAAATTTTACGACTGAAGTTTTTCTGAGCAAAAATTTTATTCAGTAAAGGTCGGTCTTTGACAGCATTTTGAGGCTGAGTGTAGATTTAGTCTGGCTGTGGTATGGTACTAACTTGCTAAGTCTTTTTTTAAAACTGATTCTGTTCTAACAAATAATTACTTTTCAGTCAGTTTTTTGATCTATGGTACCTAACTTGAATTTATAATAATCGTANTTATCGTAGGTTTGAGACTCACTTTGATGCCCTATATCCACTAAAATCCGCGACCTTCTGGTCACCCTAGCCAATAAACCTAAGATAAAGTGTCGTATACCTCCAACCAAGCAAGGTGTTTATACCACATGAAAGCTGCCGGCAATTCGTCAGTCAAATACCAGTTCAGCAGTGATTGATGTACTGGGCCATGCGTTAAATTTTTATGTCGCCGATCAATCAATTTTAATTCGGTATGTGAGACCGATGTACTGAACTCACAGGTACCGGTATTGAAACTGCATTTGTATGTTATAATGAACGGTTAGGTACGGTTCTTTCTTGCTTTTCAGTTGAACACTAAAATATACTTATGTACTCCTATTGTAGCTATGTTCTTTCAACATGAAGTCGCGCAAAACTTGAATCTCAAATACATTATTTTTTCAATCAAAACGGGAAAGCTCTTGGATCGCATTTCACTTCATGGAAAGTGACGATTAGGCCAAAAGTGGAATCGAGCTTTTGCCCGCAGTCTTCAACCACAGAGGAACTGGCTATCTTACCTCCAACTGCCAAAACGCAACAATGTTGAATTTATGAAATATAAAAAGGAAATAATACTCTTTTTGTGAAAATCTAAATATATTAGCATATTGAAGGAGGTAGGTAACCTTTTTTTCATAACCACGATGGTATCCATGGAAAAATTACCTTAAAAATTGAACTAAGTAGGTTGTATTTCCAATAAAGCATCCCTTTTTAAGGCACTGCGGAGCTATCATTATGGAAAATTATTAATGCCAGTCTGTTTATGAACGTAATAAATATGAGTTTCGAGTGTTACAGCAGCACAAAAGTATCCGAAGAGATACAATAAACTTCTAGAGTAAAAGCAAGTTACCTAATTTATGGAGGCATTATTTCAAATACTTTATTTTCTTTTTATATAAGCATGTCCTTGCAATTCTTGAACAAGAGTACTGAAGTAGAAGACTTATCCTAACTAATATTATAAATGCGAAAGTAACTCTGTCTGTCTGTCTGTCTGTCTGTCTGTCTGTTACGCTTTCCCGCTTAAACCTCGCAACCGATTTTGATGAAATTTGGCATAGAGATAGTTTGAGTCCCGGGAAAGAACATAGGATAGTTTTTATCCCGGTTTTTGAAACAGGGACGCGCGCGATAAAGTTTTTCTGTGACAGACAAAATTCCACGCGGGCGAAGCCGCGGGCGGAAAGCTAGTGAAACATAATGTTTACTGCTTGCTTAATAAATAAATAAATATACTATTGTACTATATGCCAGCATAGAAAAAATGTTAGAGTAACGTTACTCGTACCAACGTCAAAATATGAAGAAGCCAATAAGGCAGTATACCAAATGAGATTGATTAGGTATTATTATCTAACTCTATAATAACTATGTATAGGACCTTGGTACTATCACTTATTCTGTGGTATAGGTTCGTTATTTCGTTCGTTCGTTTCAGCCAAATGACGTCCACTGCTGGACAAAGGCCTCCTCCAAGGTTTTCCACAATGAACGGTCCTGCACTGCCCGCATCCAAGCTCTTCCCGCGAACTTCACCAGATCGTCGGCCCACTCAGTAGGAGGCCTGGCCACGCTACGTCTTCCAGCCCGTGGTCGCCACTCGAGAATTTTTCTGTCCCAACGGCCATCGTCTCTACGAGCTATGTGCCCCGACCACTGCCACTTGATTTTAGCTATGTATAGGTAAGCACAGCTTATTAAATTTTTTGCAAAATGTGGGCTGGGAAACTCAGATATTTTGTACTGTTATGTCTGTGTCTATGTCTTAGTAATGTTTCTGTTAAAAGATAGTAGAAGATAGTCGTACATACACGTGTAGATAATGGTGTAATGGTCATTGACAATGCACAGTCCTTATTATTTGAAGACAAGACGAAATAAAAATGATCGATCGAGCCACAAACAGCTCCTAACTGTAATCTCTAGGAAGCTGATCTAGTTCAACTACCATTATTTCTTGTGCCATTTTTTCAACATCCAATATTTGTATTTGATTTTTTGCTCGCGATGATCTTTAATGATATCGAAATAATGGTGTATTAGTTTTTTATTGAGCTATTTAGTTCGGTTTCCTCAATTCTCAGACCTTGATTCGTCCAGATGTTCAGGACATGAAGCTACGACAGAATAATTATATTGGATTGGATTTGAATTACAAATGAAATTTGCAACGAATGTTACAGGAAATGATAAGCCGAGGTTGATTTTAACATATCTAATTCAAGGATTATCTCAATTGTTTCTTTTGTTTGGATAAGCTGGAGGTTAAGCCATAAGTGCATACATCAACTATGTATGTAATTCAATCAAGTATTAATATTAACATGTCGTAGGATAGTAGGATTGAGTAGGTGAGTCCAGGTCGTCCACTAAAAATTGATCCAAGTAAATATTTCTAATGTAAACATTAAAACTAACCTATTGTAGATGCATTAACTAAAAGTAATTGATACCATTGGTAAATGGTATTAAACAAGATTAGATTAAAATTAATTGTAGGTAAACTATACAAAACTATATTAGGTGCAAGTGGAACCAACTCAATAGAACATACGACAGAGTTACTCAAGGGAGTTTACAAATGATCCTTCGAGCCGGATATAGGTTGCATTTGTGCAGATATTCGATGCTCATTTATCTCTCCCTCGTCCCTTGCATCTCACCGTCTAACGTATGCGTCGTCCTGCGCAAAAATAGAAATGGACCTAGTTATGAAATCAATTAGGTAAGTTACTTATGTAACAAATAAATAAACAGTAAACAAGCAATTATGTGTACTCTTTATAGTAACTACATCAAGTATGTTATTGTGTATTGGCGACAGGTTGTCTAGCAACCAGAAATTTTCCCCGAATACACAATGTGTACTTAATAATTTCATCGCTGGAAAACCTACAATTAAAACTGTCAACTGTAATAAAACATAAAATTATCGATTGTTTTATTTAATGTGTTGTTGTGGTGTTGAAGTAACTATTTGCTATGATACATTGCCTTACACAAGAAAGCATTACATCATGATCTTATTGCATACTTTAGTTTCGATACCTTTTCTTTCAGTGAACATCTTTCTTTTGCTTAATTTGTAAAATCTTCACCTTTACTGATACACGCGCGTCGAAACTTAGTTTAGACTGACGTTTAGTATGGAATGGAAACGTCAACAAGCGTGTAACTTTAAGGCTGGGTTGCACCATCTTACTTTGACTTTAACAAACGTTTAACTCTCAAACTCCATACAATATGCACCGGTTATCGTCATAGTTACCGTTAAAGTTAGGTGGTGCAACTCAGCCTAAATCTGTCAAACTCCATACAAAAAGCACCGGTTATGGTTATAGTTACGGTCAAAGTTAGGTGGTGCAACTCAGCCTAAAAGGGTTAGGGTCCAATACGAGATCATCTAAAACCCTTATTTAAATTGATATTCGCTATCCAAATATATTCGTGGCTGCATGTCCACATTAGTTGGTAACGCGCGCGGCACGCTGTCTGCGACCTGCGTTTTTTCTCGCGTACAATCACGTGCAAAATCATTAACCACTTTCTGTACACCGCTCTTAACTCTTTTGACATAAGTTTAAAAATCGACCAGCAAGTTGACTGTGCACTTGACAGTACATACCATGTTTTTTGTCTACTCGTCATCAAACAAAGAAGAGTTATTGATGGGCCAACTCAGCGATGTGACTAAGCCTCATATTAGCCACAAAGATGCTAATTAATTATCGGAGTTAACTGCTTTTGCCTTCATTATGTCAGGCTTGCGGTTACAGTTATGCTGGCAATTGGCATGGATTTTATAAATTAATGTAATCTGTCATTGGACACGTCACTCTTTTTCTAAGCAATCTTGTAGCTTAATTAAAATATTTTTAGGACTTAGTTATAAAACATTGGTCGCGCGAAACGATAGCAAGTCAAATATTAGACTGGGACAACACAGCAAAATCGGACAAAATGGGAACATAAAATATTGATGCATTTAAAATGCATTCGATCGGAAAATTGTATAGCATCGGCGCGTTCTACTGACCACAATAAATGACAATAATGCTATAGTGAAATATTGTCGAATTGACATGTATTGTGACAATGATCGTGACTAATACGATTTATCGCTTTGTATGGGACACGTGACAAAAATATTCCTTTTCACCTTCGAAGCAGATGTTGAGAGCAGCCGCATTGAATAGGGCAATATTAGATTTTTTGTAAGGGCCATAACGGAATAAGCGTTTTGCTGACGCGTGTGATCATTTAGTAGGTACTAGCTGTGATACCAAGCCCTGTTGCGATATACCTTTCTAAGACTTTTAAAAAAGTACCTAGACCTATTTTGTGGGGTATCAAATCGTTCGACGGATCTAACAGATGTTAGGTAGGCTATATTAAAACTGAATTTTATACCTAATTCACACAGTGGAACGAAAATGAACGAAAATAAAAACGCTCAATCTGTAAAGGCCCTTACGACTTCTAATAATGGTCGCCTCCAGCGTATATTTTGGCATTTAGTCCCGATTATAATAGTCGGATTATTTGAATGATCTGTCAACTCTATCCACGTCCTAATTCAGACTTTGTCCTGATATATTTAGAATGTCATTTCCCACATCCACCCAAGTCCGATTCCGGGCAATTATTGTCCATTCCGTGACGAATTAAGTCGTCGATTTTGTTCGGAAATAGAGCAATTTGGCGGGAATTTATTCGTTTCCTATTTATTTAGTGTGTAAGTTGGTCATTTGGTGCGACGGCTCGTAGGGGAGTGATGAATGGATCGTGAATCGTGCTGTAGGTAAATCGATTAGTTATTGATTCGCGAATTGGGAGGTCCATTCAACTATTTCGTGTAATTATCGTGAAATGTAATGAATGACGGGCGAATTTATGGCATTTGGGGGAAATGTAAATTGAATTTAAGCGCATTATGGTTTGGGAAAAGGACACGTTAGGTTAAATAGGGCGACTGATGCTTTAATGCGGGTGCTAGGTTTTAATTATAGAAACAAATGCGTGTTGTTGTTAAGAAGAATTTAAACAATTTCAAACTCAGCCTGCAAGTATAAGGTAACAAAGAGCCTAGTAGGACCAAAAATACTAACTTCTAAAGTTAGTTTTGAAATGGAAGGTCCAAATGTGTGGTCTATTTACGTCATGCATTGCTCTATTCAAGTAGGGATCGTAAAATTCCAATTGTGCATTTTAATATTCGGCCAAGCCCAGTGATGCCACACGCGAGTACTTTTTATGACCTGTTTTTGTAAGTTATGCGCGTACGCATGGTTTAAGACAAACTGGAGAGACCACTGAAACCAATTGTTAGCGTAACTGTATACCTAGTAGGTATTACCTACTCATAATCATTACCTAGTATAATTTTTTTGGCTTCTATAAATAAAAGTACTTATTGAATGATAACTTTTGTACTAAAGATAATCTAGCTAAAATTATTTAATCGATATTCTCTCTAATATTATTGTCATTAAAAAAAAAACTAATGGGTGAACTACTCAGTTAGGGTTGCCAGAATGAAGAATGTTCATTAATTTTGTTTTTTAGCTTTCTGTATTCTCTGTTAAAAATAAAAAATACACATGAAATAATTATTTCGATACGTCAATTACTTTCCAAGATATTGAATTTTAAAGGTGCGGGCGGCGGCCGGCCCGCCATTTTATGCGCGTGACGTCATATTACAGCGGCTGGCTCAAATTTGTATGGGTGGAATCTTGCAAGCTGAATTAGGACCCACTTCCAGACAACCGATTAAGCTGAAATTTCGCTTACACATGTAATTTGGATGACCATGCAATATTATGATGACATGGAGCTGATCTGATGATGGAGCTGGAAGGTGGCCATAGGAACTCCATAATCAAACGTCTTAACTACATCGAGTTTGGGCTCGTTCGTTTTGTATTGATGAGTACTTCAATTCTATATAGTAATCAGGGTCTGATGATGGAGTTGGAAGGTACTTCGCAATAAAACGACACAATCGCATCAAGTTTGGGTTTGGTTCAATTTTAATTTCTGTGATGGGTCTGGATGTTAATATGTATAATATGTATGTATTTACAAAAAAAAATGTATTTAAGTATGTTTATATCCGTTGTCTAGTGAGCGGACACTGTAAATGTACGTCACGCGGGGTCACGTGACCGTCGGCGGGACTCGATATTTAAGCAAACTTTGAATGGCTATAAAATCATAACCACTGGGTATTTTTGAATGAAATAAAAACAAATGTATTTGTATATGTAAAAGCTTAACTGTAACAAAGGTTTCAAGTGATTTTGCATACCTAGTAACATTCTCAATTTGCTCGTTATGGTTTTCTATTAGAGCTATACGTCCTGTAGTGGACTTCCAGAAGCTTATGATGGTCATATCGATTTGTTTTATAAATTACTAACTATTGCCTACGGCTTCGCCGCTTGAAATTGTATCTGTCACAGACAAAATATTTCACGTGCGTCCCTATTTCAAAAACCGGGATAAAAACTATCCTATGTCCTTTCCGAAACTGAAACTATCGTATCTCTATGCCAAATTTTATCAAAATCGGTTCAGCGTGAAAGCGTGACAGACAGAGAGACAAGAGTTACTTTCGCATTTATAATATTAGTAGGGATTATCTATGTCGGCCATTTGACACCATTTCTCACAAATCACAATGTGCTTGGAATGTTAAGTCCGGTGGCCGTCATAATGTCAATAAAATGAAGTATTTTGACCTCAACAGCAGGATAATCTCGGCGGCTGATACAAAGGGACAAGCGATACGAGTTGAATCGAAAATGACGATCGAACTGTTTATAGTAGTAAAACTAAATACCTATGTCAAAACTATATCCATACTGTTAGGAAAATGTATTAGCTTCTTCTTCTTCCTCGGTCCCTCACTGATGAGGATCGCGACCACAGATAGTGTTCCTCCACAGACTGCGGTCATAAGCTGTGTGTAAATGTATTAGCAGACGGCATTAAATCAGCAAGAAACAAAATGATTTTATTTTAAGTGTGGTAGTGATGTGTTGTACCAAATAGGTACCTACCTACTCGTATGTTTTCTTCATTTGTAATTTTTAATGTTAGTAGGTTTTTTTGGAGTTAAGAGGTCAAAATTTTAGTATATTTACAACATGAGTACTTTTTTTTAGATTTGGATTTACGTATAATTTATTTTATTTATTTATTATTAGGCATTTTGTATTTCTGTAATTAAATTCTATGGTGCCGTTATATAGTAGCAAACATACTTAATTACTATAAACAGCAATATCAAAACAATAAATTAATTACTCTCATGATAATAAAATTGAAGTACTATTGTAGGAAACTGCGACTCTACGTCGTAGTACTATTTAGGACACACCTCCTGTAATATGTTACATATTTGTGCATTGTGTGTCAATTGCGGTAGAGTGGCCAATGTCATAGGTTGACAAGAGCAGTCAGTACGGCTAGCACGAAAAACTTTCGAGTTCAAATCGTTTGCGTACTCGAATCGCCATCAAAAGATTTAGTATCCACCTTCACTTTCACCAGATGATCATTGTGGAAATCGGTGTGAGAGGCCAGAAACCAGTAGTCTTTAATTTTAAGAAGAAGCCCGGGTAATGAGCGTTGGCTTGACCTTTCAGCATTCATTTTTTTACTTCTAAACTTAAATAACTTAGGCTGGGTTTAACCATCTTACTTTAACTTTGACAAACGTCAAAAATCTGTCAAACTCCGTACTAAAAGCACCGGTTAACGTTATAGTTACGGTCAAAATTAGATGGTGCAACTCAGCCTTAAATGTATAAATTGTAAAATTCTGGCAGATGTTTGCTAGTAAACCGTTTTCTTTTGGCTGTGCCCTAAGTGCGCAGACAGTGTTATCACAAACGCTTGATTTGCGTAGTTCAATGATTATCCATAGATATCAATCTATGCCCCGATAAGCGCTCATTGGCATGTAATTATAATCTAATTATTGCATAGGGGATTACCTGTTATAATAATTTATATTCAGGTCAAAAGCGCCACTTATTATTGGAAATGTTGTCTTAAGGTATTTAGAACAAGTGTTGTTACATTGTTTATGTTATTAATCAGTTCCGTAGCTAGAGATACAAACGACAGCACATCAGGCTAATAGTGGCATCTTGTATGTATAGTAGTTGCTAATTTAATTTTCAATAAAATTGTACTGTCCCCATCCCCATAATATGCCGTCGAGTGTATCATGAGGTAGGTAAAAGAAACGAATCGACTAATATAAGATTTTAAACTTTCGCGTTCCATTTCAACTAAAATAGTNATTGGCGTCCTTGAAATTAGAAGCAGGGTGCGCGAGAGCGAATGTTACGGTAGACAGTAGGTAATTATCCTTAAGCACAGATAATATAATACTAGTCCTTAAGCAAGTTCTCTCCCAAATACATGTCAGTCTGCATCAAGTTGTATTTCACTTATTTAAAATCAAAATGCAGATTCATTCGTGTGCGTTACCTCAGAGATATCGTCGCTTGCCTCTTTAAGTGACGTATCTGACATTTTTTTCGAAACGGAGTTATCTACGCCATCTTAACCCTTAAATGGTTTCTGTCCGTTATAAAGGACATGTCAAACAATTGCCTACAGAATCTAAATTAAAGCAATTTATCGACTTTCAAGGGATATTTTATAAAATGCATGATATTTTATGTGAAACACGGAGCAGTAGTTCCATAAAAAACCGCGAATTTTAAAAATTAAGACAGTTGAATAACTGCAACAGCAAGGTCGAGTTTTCGCTGTTGATAAATATGGCAACACTGTGGGTATTACACTTGTTCTTGTGCTTTATTGACTGATTTTAGAATATTAACGAATAAAACTGACGATTATTGCCAAAACTGTGAAAACATATCGATTTTTTTTCATTCATTTCAAGGTTACAAATGTTATGTCACTTAAAACGGACAACGCCATGTATCAGTAATAAATACTTATGTTGATTTTTAGACATTTTTACCCCATTTCCCCCTTTTAGGGGTTGAATTCTGAAATAACCTGAAACACGTGTTTATTAATTTATCCATAGGAGTACTCCTGTGAAGTTTCGAATTAAATAGTGCAACTAATTTTGTTTCGCCCTACAAACTTTGGACCCCCATTTCACCCCCTTAGGGGGTAANAAGTTTAAAATTATAAAAAAAAAAAATTATGTGATGTAACTAAAAATTTATGGTTTTCGTAATTTTTCCTTTATCTATGCTATAAGACGTTGCTTCGTACCAAATTTCAAGATTCTGAGTTCACGGGAAGGACCCTGTAGGTTTTGATTCCCTTGCAAGTGTCGAAAATTTGCGGCATAAACGGCTGTATCTTTTGATTGCGTTGGCTTAGAAGTTTGATTTTTTCACAGCTTCAAGGGACAGTAGACTTGAGTAATTGATATAAATTTCAGCTTCATACCTCCACGCGTTCCTGAGAAAAAGGGTCTTGACAGACGGACGGACGGACGGACAGACGGACAACAAAGTGATCCTATAAGGGTTCCGTTTTTTTCCTTTTGAGGTACGGAACCCTAATTATGATAAATCAATAATAATTGGTCTTCCGACCTTCCACTAGGTGGACCGACCTTCACTTTCACCAGATGATCATTGTGGAAATCGGTGAGGGAGGCCAGAGACCAGTAGTCTTTAATTTTTGCCGATGTTTGTTTGTTAATGTTTTTGTGATCTTTCAGCATTTATTTTTTAACTTCTAAACTTAATTAAGGGCATGCAATGCATGGAATGGATGCAGCAAGGTTCTCCGGTGGATCATTTAACAAGGTGGACCGACGACATCGTAAAGGTAGCAGGGAAGCGCTGGACGCAGGCCGCTACCAATCGATCAACGTGGAAAGGATTAGGGGAGGCCTATGTTCAGCAGAGGCCTACGTCCTATAGCTGACATGATGATGATGATGAAATTTAATTATATTAAATGTATAAATTGTAATATTCTGGCAGATGTTTGCTAGTAAACCGTTTTCTTTGGACTGTGCCCTAAGTGCGCAGACAGTGTTATCACAAACGCTTGATTTGCGTAGTTCAATGAATATCCATAGATATCAATCTATGCCCTGATAAGCGCTCATTGGCATGTAATTATAATCTAATTATTGCATAGGGGATTACCTGTTATAATAATTTATATTCAGGTCAAAAGCGCCACTTATTATTGGAAATGTTGTCTTAAGGTATTTAGAACAAGTGTTGTTACATTGTTTATGTTATTAATCAGTTCCGTAGCTAGAGATACAAACGACAGCACATCAGGCTAATAGTGACATCTTGTACGTATTTAATTTAATTTTCAACAAAATTGTAATGTCCCCATCCCCATATGGCGTCGAGTGTATCATGAGGTAGGTAAAAGAAACGAATCGACTAATATAAGATTTTAAACTTTCGCGTTCTATTTCAACTAAAATAGTAAGGGGTCTTAACGCGACCCGACCCGCGTTAATAAGACCCGTGTCTTACTATTTTAAACGAATCGACTAAGTAGATGATGATGAATGATGTTTTAAGTTTCGTTCGTTCGTTCATTCGTTCAGACAGCGCAGGACCGGTCGTTATAGAACTCCTTGGGGGAGGCCTCTGTCCAGCGGTGGACGTCATTTGGCTGAAACGAGCGAATTTCAAGTTTAATTGATTATATTAAGAATGCGGCGATTAGTCAAAAGTGAAGAGCAGCTTATTCCAACGACTACGCAAAAATTATAAAACTTTTTGTCGGCATTAATAGTGATGTGCCATCAATGTCCTTACAGCCGAAGTGCGTGACTGGCAGTTCGTAAGAACCCTCGGATGTAACATGTTTTTAAATACAATAAAGTCCGCCAATGTGATCGTCCGAGTACTGCCTACTTGAGGTTAGACAAACAACACTTAGGACTTGGGATCTCGAAAATAATAATAGGTAAGTGTATTATTTTTGTACTTCGAAAGCAAACAATTAAAGGTTTAATTCATTTTAGCTTCCTTTTTTCGTTGGAGCGTAAAGTCTTTGTCAATGGAAAGATACTCAAGGTACACATCACATTACATAACTTTGTAATTAGCACAATTTTTTTTAACAAATATTATGTCTATTTTCGCACAATCCACAGCATATCTATTATTAAAAAAATATTATCAAGTTCATAGACATTGTGATCGTCTACGTTTAAGGTGGCTCTCGAAATACCACGATAAGGGTTTTCCAGTGAAACAACTCGTCTATTTCCGATAATCGTTTGTAAGGAAATGCGTGTTGGCGCTATGTATAGCGCCTTGGTAATCTTTGTCATATGATGAATTGATTATATTTGTCATGTATGATGCTTCGTACATGTCCACTAGGACAACCTTGGACTACCTTGACTTCCTAGTCAGCAACCACCTCTGTGGTCTAGTGGCACCACCATTATTATCAGAGGTCCTGGATTGAATTCTCAGTGGGGGCAAAATTTTCTTCTCGGTTTAGTTGATGGTAGTTTTCTAAGTATACCTGGCTTGTTACTACCATCTTACCTAAGTTTGTCGCCTTAAGGACAATGTTAACAGCTTGTTGTGTCAGTTCCACGGTAATTGAGGATATGAATGGCAGCTCGCTTCTAACTTCGGCCTAATCATCACTTTTTTGGTGTAAAATTAAATGTAAACCGCTAGCACGAAAAACTTTCGAGTTCGAATCGTTTGCATATTCAACAAAATTTGATACTCAATCTTCGAATTAAACGATAACGTGACAATTTTGATTCTCAAAATAAGTTTCGTGCAACTATTTCTCATACTAAGTTCACTTTACGACACGTTCACAAGGGCGCTGTTGTAGTTTTCGTACTAAATCTTTTGATGGCGATTCGAACTCGAAAGTTTTTCGTGTTAGCCGTACTGATCATATTTCCTGTAAGGTACAAATATATATGAATATCCACCATTACAATTAAATATGAATGAACAACATGAATTCAACGGAATGCGTTGACGTCGACACAACACTGCAGAAGTAAACGGTTTTTCCGACGTAAGATAGTGATTATTTTATGAATGAAATAAATATAAATACTGCAGTGTATTATTAGATAACATTTTTAGTGATAATTGATTTAGTTGTGATTGAATCATACCATATTAATTCGATGAATGATAATAATCTTCTTTATAAAATTACATGAGGTTGTTATGTAAAATATCCTTGTACTTTGGCCGCTGTTTTTCATTTATAGAATTCATGACTACTTAAAAAAAATATTTACGGTTTTAGAAATAAAAGAAAAATGTTACTTAAAGAATTTCTGTGCGAGTATGTTGAAATTAGTAATAAGATCTAATTGTGGGATTATAGTGCTACTCGTAATTGGACAATTTAAAAAACATATATTTTAAAGATTTTTGTTTAATAACCAGTGGTTGGTTTGTGTGTTTCAATGTTAACTCTATTAAATTATGTTTATTATTTCACACAATATTTTGGTAACAGAAATAAACAATCTGANTCGCCTTAACGCGACCCGACCCGCGTTAAGAAGACCCGTGTCTTACTATTTTAAACGAATCGACTAAGTAGATGATGATGAATGATGTTTTAAGTTTCGTTCGTTCGTTCATTCGTTCAGACAGCGCAGGACCGGTCGTTATAGAACTCCTTGGGGGAGGCCTATGTCCAGCGGTGGACGTCATTTGGCTGAAACGAGCGAATTTCAAGTTTAATTGATTATATTAGGAATGCGGCGATTAGTCAAAAGTGAAGAGCAGCATATTCTATCGACTACGCAAAGTCAGAAACTTTTTGCTGGCTTTAATAGTGATGTGCCATCAATGTCCTTACTGTAGAAGTGCATGACTGGCAGTTCGTAAGAACCCTCGGATGTAACATGTTTTTAAATACAATAAAGTCCGCCAATGTGATCGTCCGAGTACTGCCTACTTGAGGTTAGACAAACAACACTTAGGACTTGGGATCTCGAAAATAATAATAAGTGTATTATTTTTGTACTTCGAAAGCAAACAATTAAAGGTTTAATTCATTTTAGCTTCCTTTTTTCGTTGGAACGTAAAATCTTTGTCAATGGAAAGATACTCAAGGTTTACTATTTATGACCATCGTAGTCTATAAATAAATATTATAGTCGTTTACGATGTACAGTTGTCACACATCATATTATTACACATTTTGTAGCAAAAGCGTACCTACCTATTGCCACTATGATGCCCCTATGTTTAACTTGCTGTGCTGTGTTCCTACTATCCGTGTGTCAGATTTTTAAGTACCTACCTAAATTATTTATAATACAGGGTGTGGTTTTGTAAAACAACACCCATCTCAGGGGTGTATTTTCTTTTATTTTCATTATCTCTAGTGATCTTATACAACTAGGATAGATTTTATTCTTTAATCAAATTAATTTACTTACAAAACGTCCGAATTTTGCCATGGAATGTAATTGTTTTATGTTTGTAATTAGCGCGATTTTGTTAGAAAAATGTGCCTATTCTTGCAAAATGCGCAGCATTGTCTATTAGTAAATAATAATTATCAAGTTCATAGACATTGTGATCGTCTACGTTTAAGGTGGCTCTCGAAATACCACGATAAGGGTTTTCCAGTGAAACAACTCGTCTATTTCCGATAATCGTTTGTAAGGAAATGCGTGTTGGCGCTATGTATAGCGCCGTGGTAATCTTTGTCATATCAAACATTTTTAGTGGACATTATTATGAAGCCAATCAACCTAAATATAGTCTACAGCACGCCTTTGTGAACACAATATACGTAATAACTGGAACTAGTGAGAACCACCTCAGACCCAGAGGTCCCTAGTTTGATTTCTCTAGGCGCAAATATTTCAGCTCGGCTTGGTTGGGCTTGTTTTCAAAATCCGCCTGGCTGGCTACTATCATTTTACCTAAGTCTGTCGCGATAAGAACAATGTTAACAGCATTGTTGTGTTTCGGTAGCTAGAGGCAAGACAACCAGCTCGTCTGTGGTTGAGGATTCTGGGTGGCAGCTCGCTTCTCACTTCGGCCTAATCATCACTTTTTTGGTGTAAAATTAAATGTGCTGATCATATTTCCTGTAAGGTACAAATAGATATGAATATCTACCATTACAATTAAATATGAATGAACAACACGAATTCAACTTGAATTCGCGTCGACACAAAACTGCAGAAGTAAACGGTTTTTCCGACGTAAGATAGTGATTATTTTATGAATGAAATAAATATAAATACTGCAGTGTATTATTAGATAAAATTTTTAGTGATAATTGTTTTAGTTGTGATCGAATCATACCATATTAATTCGATGAATGATAATAATCTTCTTTGATAAAATTACATGAGGTTGTTGTAAAATATCCTTGTACTTTGGCCGCTGTTTTTCATTTATAGAATTCGTGACTACTTAAAAAAAACTTATAGTTTTAGAAAAATGTTACTTAAAGAATTTCTGTGCGAGTATGTTGAAATTGGTAATACGATCTAATTGTGGGATTATAGACAATTTAAAAAATATAAATATTTTTAAGATTTTTGTTTAATAACCAGTTGGTTAGTGTGTTTCAATGTTAACTCAATTAAATTATGTTTATTATTTCACGCAATATTTTGGTAACAGAAATAAACAATCTGAAAACTTAACCTTCGCACTTGCGGTCACAGAATAAAAACAAAAAACTTGTCAAGGTCACAGGTAAAAAAGTACGTTATTTTTAAACCTCAGACTCAGTGCATAATTAGTTTGTGCTGCGTTGTCTGTGCAACTGTTATGTGACTTTGTCGCGGCGAATAAACAGTCGAATGTCAACACTTGAAGGAGCGATGACACTGCGCCGGCGCTGTACGCAAACCTGTTGTAGTACTGACATCAAGCTTTACACTGTGGCGTCTTATGGGTATGTAATAGAAGCGATTTTCCAACAGAAATGTGTACGCTGATAGGCTGTTGACTACATGGTCAATTCATTTTGTAAGTTACTGGCTTTTCAAAACAATGCGTAGGCATTTCTGCTGATGATCAACTGAATGCTCTGTCTGAAGTTTAGACTCTGCTGGTGTAGTATTTTGAGAAAAGAAACAATTCTGTTTGCTCTAAATTCTACAATACTCTACATATTCAATAAGTAAAAATAANGAAAAGAATTTGGTTAAAAAGTCTGTTCGTGATTTAATTTCTCACAATGAATATTGTCAATATAAGTTAAAAGCGTTTTTTAAAAGAATTGATGTTAGGTAATTTATTTTCACACAAAATATTTTATCAACAAAAATTTCTCATCATTTAACCATCACTAAAACTTGCTAATTCTTTATTATTTTATAGAGCCCTGTCCAATTTCATAAACGACCCCAAAGTAGGTTGAACCAACAATAAATACTTAATAATTCCAGATAAATCCTACACAAAGGTATTGGAATTCAAAACAGCTAATATTACGATCGGAATCTCTACAAAGCCTACATTTTACGCGATGGATATCGATGTGTGAAATGAAAAGTTAAAGCAAATTACGTATTTGTATGGGAGATAGAGTTTGTGGCGATAATTCCCGTAATCGTGAGATTAGGCCCGCCCACAGTCCCCTAATAAGGCCCGCCATATACGGACAGCTTGAAGCAGCTAGTATCGATAGCTTCAAGTTGCGATTGCATAGCAAACTGCAGTATTCTATCTACGTAGACACATACACAGAACTGCTCGAGCAGTTATGACTGCTTAAGGCGGTTTCTCAGAAAGTCAGAACGAAAATTTCATTGTGCGTTCAAGCAGTTGTCAGGCATATACTGGCTGCTCGAGCTTTCGACTGCTTTTGTGCAGTTACCTCTGCCAGCGGTCTACATTCCACGTCGCGCACTTGTGACTTGCACTGTGACTAATACCAACTGCTTCATCATCATCATCATCATCATCATCATCAATTCAGCCACAGGACGTCCACTGCTGAAAATAGGCCTCCCCCAATGACTTCCACATCGCACGGTTGGTAGCGCCCTGCATCCAGCGCCTTCCTACTACCTTTATCAGGTCGTCGGTCCACCTTGTGGGTGGACGTCCCACGATGCGTTTTCCGGTACGTGGCCTCCACAGCCTCCACTCCAGAACCTTGCTGCCCCATCGGCCGTCAGTTCTGCGTACTATGTGCCCTGCCCATTGCCACTTCAGCTTGCTAATCTGTCGGGCTATGTCAGTGACTTTAGTTAGACCAACTGCTTCAGCAGCTATCAATGGCAGCTTCAAGCTGTTGACTATGACTGCAAGAGCGTTGCATGTTGTTCACTGGGTAACTCGAGCTGACCGTCTACGGGGGGCCTAAGTTTACTGCTTTGCGGTCAAAACTGATACACTATCGAGCATCGCCGAAATCTATTATGACTGTTGACATTGAATGAGTGTACGTAATTTGAATATTTATTGTGAGAATATTCGTCGAAGATCACCAACTATGGCTGAAGCAATAGTAACGCTCGAAATTGCTCGAAACACAAAACTGAAAACAGTTATAAGGATAGTGTGTTACGCATCGGTCTGCTGAATGAACTTTAAGCCCTTTTTCAGGAATTTAATAAGGAAAAGAAAAACTCTACATAAAAGTTGACTAAAACCTTAGCTCACCCTGCAANAAAAATAATTTTCTTAAAAAGTCTGTTCGTGATTTAATTTCTCACAATGAATATTGTGAAAATAAGTTAAAAGCCTTTTTTAAAAGAATTGATGTTAGGTAATTTATTTTCACACAAAATATTTTACCAACTTAATTTTCCCATCACTTAACCATCACTAAAACTTGCTAATTCTTTATTATTTTATAGAGCCCTGTCCAATTTCATAAACGACCCCAAAGTAGGTTGAACCAACAATAAATACTTAATAATTCCAGATAAATCCAACACAAAGGTATTGGAATTCAAAACAGCTAATATTACGATCGGAATCTCTACAAAGCCTACATTTTACGCGATGGATATCGATGTGTGAAATGAAAAGTTAAAGCAAATTACGTATTTGTATGGGAGATAGAGTTTGTGGCGATAATTCCCGTAATCGTGAGATTAGGCCCGCCCACAGTCCCCTAATAAGGCCCGCCATACATGGAAAGCTTGAAGCAGCTAGTATCGACAGTATCAAGTAGTGACTGTATAGTAAACTACAGCATGACTACAGTTATGACTGCTTCGGGCGGTTACCTCTGCCAGCGGTCTTCATTCCACGTCGCGCACTTGTGACTTGTTGAGCAGTTAATACCAACTGGTTCATCATCATCATCATCATCATCATCCTTTCAGCCACAGGACGTCCACTGCTGAACATAGGCCTCCCCCAATGACTTACACATCGCACGGTTGGTAGCGGCCTGCATCCAGCGCTTTCCTACTATCTTTATCAGGTCGTCGGTCCACCTCGTGGGTGGACGTCCCACGATGCGTTTTCCGGTACGTGGCCTCCACTCCAGAGCCTTGCTGCCCCATCGGCCGTCAGTTCTGCGTACTATGTGCCCTGCCCATTGTCACTTCAGCTTGCTAATCCGTCGGGCTATGTCAGTGACTTTAGTTAGACCAACTGCTTCAGCAGCTATCAATGGCAGCTTCAAGCTGTTGACTATGACTGCAAGAGCGTTGCATGTTGTTCACTGGGTAACTCGAGCTGTCCGTCTACGGGGGGCCTAAGTTTACTGCTTTGCGGTCAAAACTGATACACTATCGAGCATCGCCGAAATCTATTATGACTGTTAATATTGAATGAGTGTAGGTACCTAATTTGAATATTTATTGTGAGAATATTCGTCGAAGATCGCCTATGGCTGGAGCAATAGTAACGTTCGAAACTGCTGAAAGTACACAAAACTAAAAAGTTATGAGGATTGTTTGTCTGCTGTATGAACTAAAAGCCCTGTTTCAGGCTTATTTATAGGAATATGATAACGCAAAGAGGAACTCTAAATAAAAGTTTACTAAAACCTTAGCTTTCCCTCTAATTTCAGCGGTTTAGGATGGATTCGCCCAAACAAGAGTTATCATTTTGACATATTTCAAATATTTCGAAACTGTCAATGTGCCAGTTATACCAGGAGTTATTCTCGGATAAAAGTTTAGTCGAATCGGGCCTTAACAGAGGAAGTTGTAATCACCGAGTATTTCTTTCAGTACAAGTAATTACACAATTTAATAGTTAGGTTTTCTTTTGCTGAAAAAAATAAAATTAATAACTCCAGTGACCTCATTATGTTATTAACCAGTTCATTGCAGTTAATTCTTCTTCCCAGTTTTATGTCAGCTAATATAATATTCCAAATGAAAATTTCCAACAACTTTGTTATCATAACGTATGAATTACTAATAACGCAGTAGATTTCGTTTGAAATAAAATATTATAGCTTCACGCCGCAATGGGAACTGAATAAATTATTATCAATACGTTTTTATATTGTTTTATGGGACGAAAGCTCGAGCTTTATAGTATAGTGACGCAATACGCGGCGTGAGTGTTGTATGTGTAAAGTACTTCGTTGACTTGCGCGTTAGACGCCGCGTTAAATTTTGTTATACTTCGAAAGCAATTTGAGCTACCTTTTGCCTATATTGAAATTAGTACCTATTACAAAGTATTCTCTGTAAGTTAACGTTTTTCGTTAGTACCTTAGTTAGCTCAAAGATACGCGCTACAAAATGTGGTAACGATAGTAGCTGGATTAAAATTTTAGTTTTTTTGGCTTTTTTTGGGTTAAGTAGTAGATTGTTACAAGCTGAAATAATTAAAATGCTGGAAAAACTTACACTTCAAAAAATAAAGTTTAATTTGATTGCGTGTCGTATGGTTATATTTTAAGAAATATGCATAAATGAACGTGATGCTTTAATATTCGATGATAATTCGGAATGGATGCGTTTGCGCATGCTGAGTGTGTTATATGGAGATTATTATATTAGATAGTGTTGTTTGTTTGGGAAATATGCGCTCGATAAGGCACTATTGCATTGTGTTGTAATAGTTATCGATTGATAAAGAGTTACTTTACAGTTGTTAAACTTGTTAGGTCTATTCTGTATGTTTTCTTATTTAATTTCTCTTCTTTTTTAGATGCTCAAAATACTCAGATGTTTATTGCATCCATAATGTTACAGAGCTGGTATGCTTTATGCTACTAAGCATGGTTTGATGAATGGTAATTGCAAAGCACTTGCTATGTTATCCATAATTATATGAATTGACGATCACAAAGATGTAGCTACCTCAGTTTATGCTATTTAATTAGAATTGTGAAAGAAGCAATATCTATTAACTGTTGCTTTTATTTGCCCATATCACACGTTTAAGCGATCTTTAAGTAAAGACAATTAAAATTCCAAAGCGTCGACATTGATTTAAGTTCTTGAATTTCCATCTCCTAACTCTTAGGCTGGGTTGCACCATCTTAATTTAACTTTAACAAACGTACAAAATCTGTCAAACTCCATACAAAAAACACCGGTTATAGTTAAAGTTAGGTGGTGCAAATCAGCCATATTGTTGTAAAGTGACAGCAAATCAGATTATACATTTAATTGTAAAATCGCACTTATTACACATATACATAAGATACTACTATGTTAAGCTTGATGTGCCTCCAATTCTTTTGTAATCGAAGCTTTCTCGAGACATTGATTCACAGTAAATGCTTAATTTATTGCCCGACCACTAATATACCATTTCGAGCATTTTATTGCATTGGTATAGATATTTATATCCAAAGAACTGTCTGTTTGTAATTTGATTTAGTGACGTTGGAAAGCAAAGAGTTGTTAGAACTTAACGTTGGCTTTGTATTTATGGCGGTGGATATTGGATGTTAAAGTCACTGTTTTTGGTGATTACTATTGTTTTTAATCTGTGGTATGATGTAACCGTGATGCTCAATGAGTTAATAAAGTTAAAAGATCAGTTTGGGGCTGACATCATATTGTTATGTAACTTATGAAGTAAGTAGATAGGTTCGTAAATGACAAGGATTAGATAATAATAGCCTAGTTTCAGTGAATAAGAATCCTTGAACAGGCATTCTTTGATTTAACTATTTTTTTTAATAAGAATTTTGTGTAAAAGTTTTAATATGTCACTAACATTATCATTAGAACTGACGGCCGATGGGGCAGCAAGGTTCTGGAGTGGAGGCCACGTACCGGAAAACGCAGCGTGGGACATCCACCCACAAGGTGGACCGACGACCTGATAAAGGTAGCAGGAATACGCTGGATGCAGGCCGCTACCAACCGTGCGATGTGGAAGTCATTAGGGGAGGACTATGTTCAGCAGTGGACGTCCTATGGCTGTAATGATGATGATGATGATTATCATCACTTTGGTAGTTATATATTCATGTCTCGAAATCTTAGCACAAATATAAAAAGTTTCTGAGACAAGTGAAGCCACTGTCAGGAGCAAATCCACAAACAGACTTTACAATGCATAGAAACAATGTAAAACGTTACTTACACATAAGTTATTTAATTTTGGCAGTTCTTCGGAAGGAAACGGCCAAAACTGCATATAATTATGCAAAGCGAACCTTGACCTACTGTCCAGTGTCCAGTGAATATGTAAATCACTAAAGTTCTGTTTTCATATGAAATATGGTAATGTGTGAAGACTACTTTTAGAAATTCAGAGACGTTTTAAGATAATGTTTCATTTGATAGGAGAGCTGAGCTTAAAAGTTCAAAAAGCATTGAGAGACGTGATGCAGATCTCATGAATCTTGTCTACAATAAACAGGTAAGATCTTATTGCTTGTTTGTTTTTTTTGTACTGAATAGGCTCCGACTGCTAGACCGATTTGAAAAAATCTTTTACCATTAGAATTCTACATTATTTATTTCTGATAAATATAGGCGGTACGAAGTTCGCCTGGGAAGCTAGTTTATTTATAAACACTGTTTTTAATGGGGGAAGTTGAAATATGTTAAATATTAAAATGTTGTTCCAAGTATACCAGTTTTCTGATCGAAGGGGAAGCAACATAGTACGCATTCAAATCGTGACCCCAGGGTTATGCTAATCTGGCCATGTTAATGCCAATTAAAATGTTAACAATAGCTGTAGTAATCGCGTAACGGCTTCATTGAAACCATAGCATAAATTAAACAGACAGCACATTGCCAAACATATGAAAAAGTATTGAGGAAGTTTCAATTGATTTTACAAAGAACAATTCATCAAACTCAACACTGTTTTGTAACAAATTGTATCTTATAACAAGATTTTTTTATTCTTGGTGTTAGTAAAAATGTTGCTGTATACTGAAATGACAATCCAAAATTCGTCTAAATTCAATCACGAAATAATCACAGTAACAACAACTAATTTGTATCTCCAATTTTGGACTTGTTTTTAATTTTCTTGGATTTGGCCTGCAAAATAAAAAAAACGGGTCCAAAATTATATTTTTTCATGAACATTCAACTGCCTCGGCGTCGAGTCGACACACCAAAGACTTAACACGTCGCGTCGTACACTGTAGGTTTACTCGTATATTGTGGAAGAAAAAGAACGCACTGTTCTGTTTGTTCTATTCAGGTTGCACTGAAGCGAACCGGTTTGGCACAAGCCAGTGCGTTTTATTCCTTCATCCCGTGCTTAGGGTGCACAAGTTTGCAATGTAATGTTTTTTAATTAAAACTCCAATTCCTGCTTTTGTGATGTCTTAATCGGGATGGGATTGTGTTGTTTGATTTGAATTTGAATTTCAATGGCTGTAATCAACACGCCTATTTTAGGTTTAAAAGTAGTAGAGATAAAGCAGCTTTATTTTAAAATGCGAGTAAAATACAATTATGTTTTTTCTTAAACTTTTCATAATATTTTAATAAATACTAATGGCTATTTTCACTACGGTATGAAACGTAGTAGCATGGATAAACTAGTCAATCATTCATACTTAGTATTTTTATGACTATAAGAAATAGTATAAATAGACGAGAGAAAAAGTCATAAAAAGGATTGTAAATTCGCACAATAGAAACATTTGTGTGTTTGTTATATCATAGGCTTTACTTAATTTGGGGACAGCATCGTGTAACAATTCTAAGTATGTATATTTATTTACTATCATAATTTTTCAATTTTTTCCTAAGTGTACCTATTTATAAACAGTTCTCGCTTTTGTAGCTATAGCAATGTTGTGATCAAATCTTTGTCAATCGAAAAGGGCAAACCGTTCATTCACACATTTGCGATAAAGATAAATTGTTTTATACACCGTAGGGCTGCAATGGGGTGCATCAATCAAGGGCGAGTTTTCAGGGGTGCCAATAAAACCATTGGTCTGAAATCTGAATTCAGATACTTATGATGACGAAGTAATGCACATTTTACCAAGCATATGACCTATGCTGTAATGAGTTTTGCGTATACCAGCAGAGTTTTAAGGTTACTTTTTTTTATAATCCTCAATGAAAATAATTTATCGTTGTGCAATAAATTCATCTAGATAAGATCGCACTAAGTCTTTTGAATGGGATAATAAGTTGTAGATTAATGTTCGTACCCAAAAAAACAACTTGTAAGAATCAGTTGGTTGTCATCATCATACATTCAACAATCTACAAATTGATCTAATAAACATTTGAATTTTTATTTTACCCAAAAAATGTGTCAACCCTACCGTGCCTGTTGTGGTGACAACAATCAATAATGTGGGGAGGATATAAAACCAGTATCACTTCCTACTGCACCCTTCGCTTCCGAGCTTTTTGTTGGCACACCTGCGAGCTTTGAGCTTTTGGTCGCTACATCGCCAATTATACTCAGAAAAGTGTGATACTCTTTGTGGTTTGTACAGGGTTTCCTAATTGGCATTGGATTTCAAAGGCCCTAAGGTACATAATAATATTCTAAATCGATGATAATGAGGAAGGGGTCTCTTGATGATAAAAAAGACAAAAATGTTTGGAATATTAACTACCTACCTACTCTTAAAGCTTGAAAATTAGGCTGAGTGATTGAGTTTTCTTCCTACACTTGCCCTGGCTTCTTTTTTCTATATTCTTAGCGCTCCTGCACACAACGCCGCTACCGCGCCGCCCGGGCGCCCCCACGCCGCCCCCGCGCCGTCGCCGCGCCTTTACACTGTTCATACGCACCGAGTAAAACCGCTGCCGCGCCGCCACCGCGCCATCAAAGCATAATTTCGCCCGCGGCGTGGTGGCGGCGCGGCAGCGGTGTTCACGCGGCGCGTATAAACAGAGCAAAGGCGCGGCTACGGCGCGTCGGCGGCGCGGTAGCGGCGGCAGCGCGGTACCTAGCGGCGTTGTGTGCAGGAGCGTTTAGGCTGGGTTGCACCATCTTACTTTAACTTTGACAAACGTCAAAAATCTGTCAAACTAAATAAAAAAAACACCGGTTATCGTTAAAGTTACGGTCAAAGTTATGGTGCAACCCAGCCTTACACTTTTATCATTTTCACGTAAAAATTCACGCGCTAGGTTTTAAGTAATACTCGTATATCAAGAATTTGGAGAACACTCCTGCCTAGCGACAATCATACACAGAACTATGTTGCATTCATCATAGAGGATCATTGAGGATTCCTTGTCATTTTGCAGATAAAAGTGTATACAGAACTGATAATAATTTATACAGTGCAATAACTAAAATAACTTGTCACGCGGCGTCGCATGATTATGTGATTGATCTGATTATAAGTGTGTTATTATTAGATAATCAATATCAAAGATAAGTCATCAGGTAGGTATGACTGAGGTACGCTGACTTGGAACATTGATAGTAATAAACGAATTTAAGATTTCAAAATTCTTTTGGTTTTTGTTACAGAAAATATTGTCATGTTCAAGCTACGGAACCAAATAGTAATCTATCATCATCATCATTTCAGCCATAGGACGTCCAATGCTGAACGAACATAGGCCTCCCCCTAATGACCATGTAAAATTTGTAGTAACCATGTAAAATTCTATCAGTACTATGTAATTTACTATTACTTTTGCCTGTATAACGAAAAGAAGAACGTTTCGTATCCCCTTCGAACACAGAAATCAATCGTGTAGTCGATACAAACGCGTGTACAAATCGTTAACAAATGAATCGATTTGTCTCGCGCCGCGTCCTGATTGATGGCGGCGCGCGCGCACCCTCGGATTTGGGGCGTGAAGGGTGAATGAATATTAATGTGCCCTTAGAATAAACCCGCAGCTGGCAAATGTTTGAATCAGCGTTAGAACAAGCGTTTGGGTGTTTGATCAAACGTTTGTGATGGTGTGGCTAAGAAATCTTTTGGCCAATTTTAAAAGCAGTTTGTAACCTGATGGTACTCCACTCAATCGATTTAATATAAGATTCAGGACCAATATCAGACAGGGGTACTACTATTAAGATTTATTCCAGATTAAATAGTCTGGCTGTTTTGGTGACAATAGATGTGTATAAGCTCACTAGATGTGATCTAGTCACACAGAGATAGCCATATCCGTACTTTATTTGACTTACACAAGAAGTTTCAGAGACTTTTTAGGGCCACGGTATTGACCATATCATTTTACATCACAGTAATAAGCCTTGAATAAATAAACTCTTAACTAGTACTAATTAAAAATCATATTAGCAAACCATAAATTAATCTGTTAAGAATCGAGACAATTATCCTTTAATTTGTGCCAAAGTACCGTAGCTGATTGTCAGTCCGTAGCAAGATGTAGCCAAAACGTCGTAGTAATTTATTGGGCTACGAAATTTGAGACACGTAGCTTTATCTTGAAAGTTTCCGTAGTAAACAATTTTGCTTTCATAATATATTTTTTTATGCATAACAAGGCAGGTATTTGACCACAATCGCACCTGATGTTAAGTGGGATGCAGTCTAGGATGGTACATATCTGCCCTGTATGTGCCTATTCACTCTCGCCTTGAAGAGGCCCGGATTATAGTTTTTGGGAAAGACAGCAGCAGGCAACGAATTCCAGTCCCTAGCTGTTCGCATTATAAAAGAGTCATCGAAACGCTTAGTGCGAGCTGGTGGAATGTCAACAATATAGGGATGGTACGCTAACCTGCGTCTGGTTCCCCGATGATGGAAGGGCTGGTGGAATTAATTCGTGTAAATCAAAGAATTAAAAAAAAAGTTATATCTATACATAATAAACTATCGTCGGTTAAGTTCTATCACCACGTAAGTAATTTTTTGGCGGTTTTGACATTTTGATGCCATTTGCTAGAGAATAGAAAGACGCGTCGCTTCGTACAATCTCCTGAAAAGTTGCTAAAACTGACTTACGTGGGTATAGAACTTAAACGACGCTATGTATAATTACGAGTAACATCGACTAACATGTAAAAGAGCCAGGGACCTGTGTACGAAAGTGAAGTCAAGTAAACCTAGACGGTCATTAAAACTTAAGGGGCAAGTACTGACTCGTCGAGCGAATCCGAAGGCACAGCTAGGTCCATAAAAATAATGTCAATTATAAATAATATTTCTGCAGCTAGGGTTCCTTATGTGCGGTGCAAAGTTTAATATTACAAGCTTTTTATTACTTTCACATGTCTGGTGTCTGTCGTCAAATCTTGCAACTTAAAATTGACCCACTTCCCGGTTTCCTATTGAGCTGAAATTTTGCATACATGTGTAAGTCCGATGACAATGCAATATTATGGTACCATTGAGCTGGTCTGATGATGGAGTCGGGAGGTGGCCATAGGAACTCCTAAACAAAACGGCGGAAACTCATCGAGTTTGGGTTCGTTGGATTTGTCTTTTCGAGCACTTTAGTGTTAGATAACGTCCAGGGTCCTGAGATTAAGATATAACTAAAAAGTGTAAAATAAAATTATAATAAAAATAAACTTTTTAAAAACAAGCTTTTATTCTGAATTTCGAAAGCTTGTAGCGCAAACAGAGAAAAAGAGGAATAAATTCCATGCGCGATACAAACTTTCGAAATTCAGAATAAAAGCTTGTTTTTAAAAAGTTTATTTTTATTATAAATTTTTTAAGAATGTTTTTAACTTAAAAGTTTTTGTCATGATAGGTACCTACTACTGTCTGAAAAATAGTTGCAACTCTTTAACGATATTTAAGAACATAATTAAAATAGTTGGTATTTTGTATAACAAGGAGTAAAGGTAAGATGTCATAATTAAATAGTAAGTAGTAGATAAATCATAATCATAGGCAAAATCCAATGAAGTGACATGTTTTTCTGGGGCGTTATAACTATGAGTTAAACTTTTTTTTGAGATAAACAATATGGAAAGTAAATAAAATTGAGTAAAATTATACACAACATATTGGGAAACTATCATATTCAAATATCAGATAATACATAAAATAAACATACCTAGGTACTTCTAAATTTGTTTCTTTTAACCGTATCTACTTATACCTAATGATGTAGATAGATTTAAACCTTAAAGATGTACCTACCTACGATTCGGACTTTCCCTTTTCCACCGCGGAACCTTAGCGCGGTTGATTTTGGCGTGGAACTGGCTGTAAATAATACAGCGAACGATCTTTTTATCAAGATCTTTTAGTTAAGTGGCCTGTCGCGGCCAGCGTATCGGATTTCTGTTTATAGCTACTGCAGAAGCCGAGTGAGATGTCCCAAGATCAGATCCCGGATAAGACAAAAGCATTATCAAGCCAGTTGTTTGGTTGTGTACTTAGGATGTTTTCCTCGCGGTTTTCTTTTGCAGTTTATGATTCATGGTTGTGTTTAAATGGACTTGTTTAGATGGAGTTTTAAATCGATGCATGAGTTAAGTAGTCATGGAACATCATTAAGTTTTCGTTTCGATTTTCCTTTCGATGATTCGATAGCTACGATTAAAAATCCTTTTGTTAAACGTAACCATCACTATCAATAGGAAAAATTGGCAATAAAGGCCCTCGCCCACGGCGACGCCGCGACGTTTTCTAGCGATGGAGCCGCGCTGCTGCATGCTGTAGCGCGGTAGTAGCGCCACGTAGCGCGTTGGCATCACTTCTAAAGTGCGTTGCAAATGCGATTAACGTGCGTTAGCAGCGATGCTTTCGCTCGTTTACGAAACGCGCACAAAAAGTCGCCGTGGGCGAGGGCCCTAACAGTTTCAGAGATAAAAATAGGCACAATTTATTACGTAGGTCATCATCACCATTTCAGCCACAGGTCGTCCACTGCTGAACATAGGCCTTCCCCCAATGACTTCCACATCGCACGGTTGGTTGCGGCCTGCATCCAGCGCCTTCCTGCTACCTTTATCAGGTCGTTGTAAATATGAAATTTTTGTAAATTACTAAATTTACAAAAATGTTACATTATAATAGTACATAGAACTGATGTTGTAAGTCTAAGATAGTTTCATTCATATAGTTAAATTAAAAAGCTAATGTGAGATGTCAATAAGTAAACCGTTTTACCATAGAACCATACTTAAATGCAAGTGTACGTCTCATTTTTATGTCTCTCTCGTGTCTATGTTCTCATTTCTCACTCGCTCATAGTATCCAGTTAGAAAACAATTCGTTGCACTTCTTTGAACGCTTGAATGGTTAAGGAGCCAGACTGAATAACGGCCTAAAAACAAACAAGCAGCAATTGTTTTACATCGATGTTACTCATCTGCTAACAAGGATGGCCTGAGCTCATTCATGAGGCACAGTGGGTGCAATTCTTACCTTTATAACAAAGGAGCAAGCATTGTAAGTATTTGGAAACCTTGTTGAATTGGGTGCTATGCAGGTGAGGATAAAAGTGAAAAGTCACAGTTAGACGCATTTACGTTGTTTGGAACAATTTCTGTAACTTGTTTAAATCTT
Organism: Ostrinia furnacalis; assembly: GCF_004193835.3. Classification (NCBI taxonomy): domain Eukaryota; kingdom Metazoa; phylum Arthropoda; class Insecta; order Lepidoptera; family Crambidae; genus Ostrinia; species Ostrinia furnacalis. Next base: position 477,601 of record NW_021132019.1, read on the forward strand.
TCAATGGTAACGTCATTGGGTGATTGTTATTGTGTTGAAAGAGAACAAAATGATTGTTTGCGCTACTGGATTGTAATGAAATCAATGGTTACGGTTTCGGATTTTTCGGATTTTGGTGGGAGCAAATGTTGGTGTGAGGCCACTTTATGTCTATTATGTTAAAAGCGAACGCTATATTTATTCTAGTTGTTTCTTAGGTTGGATGTCGAGTTTTTATTTTAGGTAAAAAATATATTTAAACTTCAAGTTTTATGAAAAGTGCATTATCATTATCAACATTCATCATTTTAGCTAAATTTACAGGACGTCTACTGCTGAACACAGGCTTCCCACAGTTTAAATCTGTCTATTATTCTACTATTTTAATTTATGCATTGTATAATATCCTCGTATGTATAAGTATATTATTACCAGCACAGATAGAAATCGAACCGATACCTAAAGCTGTAAGCACGATATTTGTGGGTGAAAATTACTTCAAACGAATGATACTGAGGTACACCCTGCTCGGTCGTAACAGCTTCATTAGTACCTGAATAAAGCCACAATGTCTACACCTAAGTGCAAATAAAGTGCCCCCATGGGTTTTTTCTTATATTTTTATGCGATTTTAAAATGCAGAGATATTTAAGAGTGACCGTATATTTATTCTAGTTCACTTAGTTGCTGCCTGCTGCTGTCTTTTCCGAACATTATAATCTGGGCATTTTCAAGGCGAGAATGAATATTGAATAGGCACTCTACATGGCAGATAACCATCCTAGACTGCGTCTACCTTCTGGCGATTTTTGTCCAGTTTTGTTGTTAAGATAAATTAATAAAATTCTCTCGTTAAATACGAGAATGAATATTGAATAGGCACTCTACATGGCAGATAACCATCCTAGACTGCGTCTACCTTCTGGCGATTTTTGTCCAGTTTTGTTGTTAAGATAAATTAATAAAATTCTCTCGTATTTAATTAATAAATAATTTTAATATTAATAAAAAAAACTATAAGTACGATTCACTTTCTCATTCAAGTTCTATTACTCACTTGGTCGTTCACTTAATTGTAATTCGAGCACCGGGCAGTCAGTCGCTATCCAACCTTTGCCGTGAACGGACGTTTCGAGAGAAGTTTGTGAAGTGTTTTAAAGTGTTTAGTGGTGGAAATAATTACTGTTCGCGAAAGCCAAGGTAAGTTTTTTTTAATATAGCATAAGGAATCTTGTGTTTATAAAAAGTAAATACTTATTATTTACACCCTAGTTGCTTTACTCGTAATTTTATTTTTCTGTTCTCATTTTAGTGTTCTATTTCTTTGTCCCGAAGTGTAGGTACACTATTGTTCTATACGGTAACAGCGCTGAAGTGCGGCCTATCCGGGCGCCGAGTTGTAAACGACGCCATAGCGTGTCCCACTCCTGCGCTCCTTGTGTCCTTACGATATTGCCTTTCTAACTGGGTTAGTATACACCCGAGGTATTGTAACGTAGGATGTGTGAAGTCGTGTAATGAATTGAAAGTACGCTATCAGTTAGGTGGTTATTTGAATANTTTTAATAAAATTTTTTCGTTGTGAGTTGACCTATAGTAAAAGTATGTTAATTTAGAACTAAAAATCTCTACTTAAAGTTATTGACTCTACACTTTATGGTGCTATTTTTTTATTAATTTCATCAAACTATCCATTACATTCAGTAAGCAAAAAAAAACATTTTTTTTTAAAACTAAGCTTTTAAAAAATGCAAATAAAAACAAACATTTTTATTGCCAGCAAGTTTACTGCACTGAATACAAAGTTTGAGGTACAGTCGACGGCACACACATTATAGCATCTTACATTGCATAGGTGTTATTTTGCAACAAACTTGTAGGTACAGTCGGATGTGGTGTACTGTACATTGTTCAGCGACAATACAGCACAGTTGTAAACAGACTGTAAGCGTTGTCCTGGCTCTTCCTGCGTCCTGTTCAGTGGAGATACCGGCTTTGCTGCGAACTGGGTTAACGCTTAGAGTCCTGCATTTTGTTTTGAATTCATACAGGGTGGTTAGAATGCTTTGTTAAATAAAATAATGTAATAAGGACTAATATTTATCAGTGACTCAGGAGCAATAGCGTAACAAGTAAACAAACCGATGCAATTTTTTTTAAATTTATTAATATTAGGTAATATCAGTTATCATAGCCCATATTACAGTACGGCATCACACAAAAAAGAACAATAATACTAACATGAAATAAAATATAAAATGCAGTAAAATTAAAAAAAAAAATAGTTGAATACCGCTTGTAATTCAAGCATTAGATCCATATTAAAGTATGTGAGGAGGCATCTGCGAGTATTAGGATTACTCACCTACCTATTTATTTTGTTCTACCTAAATGTGGTTTATTTGTTTAGTTATTTTAATTAACCATAATTGTAACCTTTAATCATCAGCACAATTTGACAGTAATTACTGAATTAAGTACCAAAGTTTTCCTTTTCATTGATTCGCTTGAATCAGATTTAATTTCCACAAATAATGAATCAGTTTTCCTTAAGCTAAATTTGCCTNTTTGAATAAAATCCTACATGACTTAAAAATAAAAATCTTATTATCAATTTTAGATAACATTATAGAAAGCGCCATAGTTTGTATTAGCACATTTTTTCGTTGTGAGTTGACCTATAGTAAAAGTATGTTAATTTAGAATTAAAAATCTCGACTTAAAATTATTGTCTCTACACTTTATGGTCCTATTTTTTTATTAATTTCATCAAACTATCCATTACATTCAGTGAGCATAAAAAGTATTTTTTATTAAAAAAATCTAAGCTTTTAAAAAATGCAAATAAAAACAAACATTTTTATTGCCAGCAAGTGTACTGCACTGAATACAAAGTTTGAGGTACAGTCGACGGCACACACATTATAGCATCTCACATAGTAATAGGTGTTATTTTGCAACAAACTTGCACAGTCGGATGTGGTGTACTGTACATTGTTCAGCGACAATACAGCACAGTTGTAAACAGACTGTAAGCGTTGTCCTGACTCTTCCTGCGTCCTGTTCAGTGGAGATACCGGCTTTGCTGCGAACTGGGTTAACGCTTAGAGTCCTGCATTTTGTTTTGAATTCATACAGGGTGGTTAGAATGCTTCGAAATTTATTTATCAAAAGCGACTCAGAAGTAAGTGTAAGTTAGTGTAACAAGCAACCAGACCGTTACATTTACTAAATTTTTATTGAAAATGAACTAGCACGGCCCATAATCCTGTATAAAAAGAACTACTATACTACTAACATGAAATAAAATTTACTACAGTATTATTCACAAAATTCAGGCATTAGATCCTGTTTTTACTTTATTAGTATGGAAGTAGGCATCTGTGAGTATTAATTACTCACCTATTTATTTTGTTACCTAAATGTGGTTTATTTGTAAAGCTATTTTAATTAACCATAATTGTAACCTTTAATCATTAGCACAATTTGACAGTAATTACTGAATTAAGTACCAAAGTTTTCCTTTACATTGATTCGCTTGAATCAAATTTAATTTCCACAAATAATTAATTAGTTTTCCTTAAGCTACATTTGCCTAATTAATTGACTTTCAGGAGGTAGGTAGATAGGTACCATCAATTTATGGCGAGTAACAGTTACTTGGTTCATTAATAAATAATTCAGTTCGAAAAACAATAATAAGGTAATGACTAGAAGTTAAACAAAATTTAGGAATTACAAATGTTCTTCTTGAAACTTTACTTCTTAGCTATTTAAATTCACGCGGCAAAATCAGTTGCTGTCAATGAAATAAAAACCCCTTTCAAAATGTTGATAATAATTTGTTCAATATAAACCATACCTTCCTTCCATCATCGGGGAACCAGTCGCAGGTTAGCGTACCATCCCTATATTGTTGACATTCCACCAGCTCGCACTAAGCGTTTCGATGACTCTTTTATAATGCGAACAGCTAGGGACTGGAATTCGTTGCCTGCTGCTGTCTTTCCCGAAAACTATAATCCGGGCCTCTTCAAGGCGAGAGTGAATAAGCACTTACAGGGCAGATATGTACCATCCTAGACTGCATCCCACTTAACATCAGGTGCGATTGTGGTCAAATACAGTAGGACGCCGATTATCCGAACGCCGATTAACCGAATCGCCAATTATCCGAATCGGTCCTAAGCTTAATATAAAAAATTAAAACCCAAGTATTTTTTGTTTTCTATTGGTGTAACAAGTTGGAACTCGCAGGAGTCTAGATATATTTCAACTGAGCGACTTGTAGAACTGTAAACACAGTTATTAAAGTTTATTCTATGTGTGACAGTTCGTTTTTAACATGCTTTTTCTTTATTACCAGTCTATGTCCGATTATCCGAATTTTCGATTATCCGAATCGACCCCGGTCCCAATTAATTCGGATAATCGGCGTTCTACTGTACCTGCCTTGTTATGCATTAAAAAAAAACAGTATTCTGTTACCCACTATTTTTACCTGTACACAATTTGCAATTGAATAGGGCCAATTTTTCAAAATGACAACGCACTTCCGATAGTGCGAATTTGAATATCGCAATAACAATGTCGTACGCACCACAATGGAATACACACACATATTCATCCGCTGTCGCTCTATTTCCCACCCCTAACTCATTCAGACTAATCGCCGCGATTATTCAACAAAAAAAAAATCTAAAATAAACACCATAAAAATTATTAACACGTAAGTATACAGGGTTGTTAAATAATATCCAGAAAAATTACTCATAGTGCTAAATACAGTGAATTATGTGTTCCTGGATGCGTCACTCGTCGCCCGAGCTGTAGGGCGACCGGTCGGGGCGAAAGTCGAGTCCGGCCATACAGTTGGGCCGCGCCGGTACCACGCCACAGTCTCATCTAAGCCTCAGCTATATGCGCACATCCTCCCCATAATAGCCGAATTCCACTCGTCCGGGACCCACGCGCGAAGGTGCGACGCGACCGCGAAACTCGAATCGCGAATACGAATTTTTAAACGTCGAACATTTTTATTTTTTTTCGAAACTGTCAGAAAAGTTGCAGTTGGCGGCAAACGGTAAAGTTGTGTGTTGTGTAAAGTGCATTTAGACGTTGAGCTTGCTAAGATTTTTGTGTGCTATCTCGATGTGCCGAAAGATTCTGTTGTGAAGTGTATTTTTATTTTGTGCTCGTATTTTCATTTGGATTATTTTGCTCCGGAATTTTTGGTTGGTTATTTTTTATTTCTTTTTATTTTTTATTTCTATTTGAAGATGAGTTGAAGCTTAGGGATAACGGTATTTTGTCCACGTTACATGTATGAGGAAAATGAAGTGGCAAGAAAACTGGGAGAGATTATCGTCGCTTCGTTAATATGCTTTGATAAAGTTCCGCTACTTCCTCGATAAAGTTGTTAGTTGGGAATAAAAGAATGAAATGCGACGTTGTATTTATATGTGTTGGAATTTTTCGAGAGTAATCAATGTTGAGCGCGGTTTCAGTTTAATGTGATCAGTGTCCATCAATTTCATTGCGTCGGCAAATGCGATCGCTTTGTATTAACGCGCGCCCACTTAGGCCACACTTGTTCGGACTCGCGGCACTGCTTGCAATAGAAATTACATTCAATAGAGATTAAACAAATACTGAATTCTTTATGAAAAATCGGATTGATTTCGGACCATAATATTAAATTTATTATTCGATGACAAAAAGTAATTTAATTCGTAATCGTACTTATTCAATTTTAAATTGCTTATGATTTTTGATTTATTTATAAACCTTATAATGTATCAATTTAACTCGGTATTAGAATTCTTATTTATTTATTGATAAACCAATTTAAGAAGTAGTTTGCTGCATTAAATCAATTTATGATTGCGTTAAAGTGAAAATTTAAATTATTGGTCACATCGCACTACCTACTATAATTTTTTAAAACTTTTATGTTTAATGTAAAAGTGAAAAGATTTTAGACTGCCGTTTTTTAAAAATACGATGTAATATTTTGTCGTCCAAATGAACTGTATTAAATGCTTAAAAACACTAATCTAATGGAAATGAATTTGAAACTGCTAAAAAGTAAATTTCACATCTTACAGTGACAAAATGTTTGGACCAATCTAGAATTTTCTTGCTAGCTACGAATACACCCTTCGGCCAACTTCTACTTATTACTAAAAATAAGTTTCTGTTAGAAAACATGCTAGTAAGACAATTTCATTAACCAGTACAAAAATAATGGGCTTTTGCAAAATAGTATTTTATTTTTAAGATTGATAAATCACTTAAACGTTAGCTCTAGAATCATATTTTTCAACGTACAGACAATCTACACAAATTTTGCTATATGTATCGACGGGCGCCAGAAGGCGGGTATTAAAGATTAATTTCTAATAGCAACGCGTTAGAAGTGCTCATTCACGTAATAAAATTAATATTAAAATATGTAACAGAGTATACTTTTCACGTCGACACTAGTAAGGTGGTCGGTGGAATTTCATAATATTGGTAGGAGAATATTTTTAACTAGGTAATACAAACTTCATAATATTGGTAGGAGAGAAGTAACTCAATTAAAGTTTACGTAATGTTTTTGATATAAAGATAAAAAGTTAAAAATTAAAGAAGTTTTTAAAGTTTATTGATAAATAAAAAAAAAATCCCTTGTCATTTTAAGGATTCAGGTAAGTATTATAATATCAATACTCAATAATTTCTGCTTAGACATTACCTACCTACTTGCTTGTGTTATTAGAGACTTATATTTTGTAGAAATTTAGGTGAAAAGATGATGATGATGGTCCAAAAAACCTTGATTCAATTTTGTTTATAAATGAGTAACAGTAGTTTCACTGATGGGGTAAAAATGTACATTTTAATTAAACTACTGATACCCATTTGATTTCAATTGATTCTGGGTTTTTATCCATAAATATATGGGCCTTCTTTTAATTCAATTCTTATTGGGACTCAAAAATTCGAAAAAATTCCAAAATTCTTTTTAACAGTTGGGAATGAGTTATTTTCATGAATGATAGGACCAAATCGCTTAAAATTTGTCGATATAATAGTTGCCTATTTAACTAGCTACATATTGCAGAATCTAATGAAAAATTGGTTTTAACCGCCCCGCTTAGTGGTAAGAGAAGTACTTAAGTTCGGATTATTGTCCCAGTTGGGACACAATGACACAAACAAACAAACTCTTCAGTTTTATAATATTAGTATAGATAGTACCTACTTTTAATATAAAATGAACCCATATCTTTTTCGAACATGATTGTATCATACATATACGAGTATTAAGTAACCTAAGTAAATCGATGAAATACACGGTAAATTAATACTATAGAATTGAATTGCAATTTTATTATACAACTGTTTGTTTTCTAAAATAAAATACAATATTAGGTACTGGGATAAGACTCTGAACTTGTGAGTCAAGAGAGTTCATGTAAGATTTTTCACCTCCCTGAAAATCACTCTACAACAAATTTTTATTTTTTTATTCCTTCTGAAATTCTGGGGAATGTGCGTGTATGTTACTGTTACCATCTAGCCCATCTAAACTTTTTAGTTATAGAATACAAAAATTACCAAGATATGAAAAAAACTAATTTTTACATATTTTTGATACACATAGGTGGCTTTATATTGATTTTCAAGTGCCCAATTTTTTTTCCATTAATTGCAATTAATTGTTTCATACAATTTACTACAAAAAATTATATATTATTGTTACGATTTAGGCAGTGTTATAGCTAGGAAGCGGTCCCTCCTACCTACCCGAAGAAAACAGTTGTTTATATCATAGTACGCACCAGATTTACAACTCACAAAATTTTACGTTATAACATGGCATCTTGAAAACATCTACGTTTACTAAGTCGCGTTATGGCGAGTAAAACCATAGTATTTTATAGCTGCAATCCGTAGGGGAGGATGCATTATTATTAAGTTACGTCTCACAGAATGCACCTCCAGAATAATATCAAAGTTGTTTTCTCGTATGTCCTAAAGAATAGTGTTATTGACTTTTACAAAATAACTTTTGGAATAACAACCCCGTCGCAGTCGCAGTTCCACCGTATCTTCATTGTAAAGTTGGGAACTTTGGAAGTATAAGCATTCGGTTTAAAATAGATACGTCTCCGAACTACCTTTAAGAAACAACAGTTTTGCCAAAACGTTCGGACTTTTGTACTCTGAAATACCGTTTAAGTCCAGATTATAGTGAGGTAAAGGTTTGAGAAGAAAGTTTTGTTGGCGTTCGGAAATACGCGATATTTTTGTCAAACATTTCAAAGATACGACTATAGTTTTTGTGAATCATTGTAGTGGTAAATTCTGATTACCCAATCACTTTTTTGATATATTGAGGGACAATAGAGTTGGTAAAAAAGTGATGCTTGAGGTTTCTAATACCTACTATACAAAAACTATGGAGAATCGCATTTTGACATTTGTACTATTTAGGCTGAGTTGCACCTTATTTTAACCGTAACAATAACAATGACCGTTGCTTTTATATGGAGTTTGACAGATTTTTGACGTTTGTCAAAGTTTAAGTAATATGTGGTAATATGGTGCAACTCAGCCTTAAAAATATGGTGTCAACTGCCCCATATCATACAAAGGAGATACATTGGACTTTCCCAGTTTATTTTCCTCCAGTCTTCAGGTCATTGCATCACGCAGTCTTATTGCATAGGTACATACATTAAGTGCACCCAGACATCGTCTTCGTAATGGAAACGCAATTCCAATAAAGCACTTGAAGTCCCCGGTTCCTTTTTCGTCAATAAATTTGGCTAGACCATTGTAATGTATGGGGAGAGACATTACGGGTAATTTATTGTCTGTGCATGCTATTCCTAGTTTATTAAAGATAAGTTTATTCATGTGTGAGATCTAGACTGATGGAATATAAATAGTTTTCTTTTTATATTTTGGACTGGAACCACTGATGTGACGGTCTTGTTTTTGGTAGACTTTCGTTTTCGTGGGAAATTTTGTACAGACGACGGCACGTCAACGTATCCACTGCGGGTTCTTGTGGAGTTTTAATAGGGGCGAGTTTGCAACAAAAAAGGGTAGCCTGATGTGCTGTCGTGTGTACTTTAGGACGTAATCGATCTCAAATTGAATCTTAATCGTGATTTTAGTTTCATGATCTTCGTTACGTCCTAATTACTTATAGAAAGGGCCTAGTTAACTCTTCCACTCAGTGTACGTCGTAACGTATTTTTAATTAGTATAAGAATGTGGACATAAATGATATGGATGAATAATAAGGATATTTAACAGTTTTCATAGCAACATAGGTCCAAGATATTTTGTATAATTTAGCTCACCCAATCCATCATTCGCTTTTTCATAGTTTTCAGTAGTAACATGCAACTGTAGAAAATATTGCAACGTCAGTTTACACTTAACCGTTTCGTTGAGGGTGATAAAAGATAAGAATGAAACTGCATATCAACGCAAAATTCTGGTTACTGCTTAGTAGCTACAAAGATAACAACACAGTGAGCATTTTGTGAAAAGATCCGATTATATGATAAGAAAAATAGTAAATAAAACATTAATCTTAAGAATTGAATTCAATTGTCCAAAATGCGTCCAATTCATATCTACCCATAAGATCTACTTTCGGCAATCACAAGATATGAAGACTGCACTGTACAGTTTCCATTAGATTGTATGTTACTGTCAATTGCAAATATCAGTTACGCCGTGTTTGTCGATTAATCTTGTTGACTGCAGTTATGTCGCGAACTTTTACGTCCAAATGTCAGTTCCTAAACTAGTGATATATGGCAAGTTTGAAATTTTTCGCCGTGTATAGATGGCGCCGTGGAATAGAGAGTCCGCACACTATGCGTTTCGTTGCGACGACGCAAGTGCATTCGTTCAGCGAATTGGCGTGTCGTTGTATGACAAATTACGCATTACAACTTTAGTCTGTAGATTAGTCGCAAATGTGTGTCCGCCCTAAGCAAGCGTAGTTTGTGCGTGCATTTCGTTTGATTAATAAGAAATGAGAGCTGCATTGATTAGTTTGATATCTAGTAGGTACTTTGATACTTTGGGAGCAATATATTTTTGGAAGGATGTATGTGTTTCGCAATAGAACTTTCGATCGGTAAATTGTAGCACTTCTGTTTTGAAGATTTTTGCAATAATAAGTGATATTGTAGATAGAGATCTAAAGTTAGATGAAGAAGTTAATAGCCGCATGCCTGACTGGGGGCGATTCATTAAGGAATTGACTAAAAAGAAAGGGTTACGATTTTACTTCTCAACTATAGGGACTAACTTGAGAGAAGGATGGAGTCAATAAAAATAATAATTGTAAATTCTAATCTATACCTACTCAAAAATAGCCCATGATTTTAAATGTGCCTCAATGAGTTCCTGACCGAATTATGACCGTATAAATATTAATTAAACCATGAGTCAGTAGTATTGACATGTTTTGATCCGTCCAGACGGGACCACCCACTGGGCGGTTTTATGCCAATGCAAATTCGATTAGCATATTAATTTAGTATATTTGTTTAAGTGCGAAAGGTTTAATTTAAGTAGCGATATCGGATCGCGTTTCCAGCTGGGCTATTGGAATATTATGAAGGAGTTTTTGAATTTCCTTTTTTGATTTTTTCAATATTGAATTTTGATCAAATTATGAAAATGTCACTTTAAGGTAAATTGGGTAGGTATATGCCAAAATTTTGTTTGGAAAATTAATAGAAAACATCTGATTAGGTAGTAACACAAAATATTAATTTACTAAGGCTGAGATGTACCACCTAACTTTGACCGTAACTGTAATGGTAATCGGTGCGTTTTGTATGAAGTTTGACAGATTTTTGACGTTTGTCAAATTTAAAGTAAGATGGTGCAACCCAGCCTTATTCTCTTGCGGGATTGAGGGGTTTGAGTTAATTATCAACTAATCAAGCACCTAAGTATAAACAATAAAAAAAGTTACGTATAATCTCGATGTATTTTAAAACTAATTAATTTAATTGTCAGTAACCGTAACCGTAAAAATGAAGTTTTCAAACTGCAAGTTTTGCTTTCATTGAAAAATTTATTCAATATTGAGCATGAATATAAGCAGCAGGTAGATTTAACTCAAAAACTGCTTAAAAGGAAACAAAATTCGAAATCCAAAATCTTTTGACCAAAGTGAAGGCAAACTAACTGCGAATCGGAAATAACAATAACATTACGCGAATTATCGTACAACTGCGCAGGAGTGTCTTGGATAAAGTAGAACTGTATTACAAGCCAATAGGGTTCATAATTAACCTGTAATGTAGCTGATTGTACCACAGTTATGCAGCTACGTGTTTACCATCCAAAACTGCCAAAAACCTCTCAAAAAGTAAAACAACACCTTTCAAAATTTCAAGTCCTTGTTCGGATACAAAATAACATATTTTTGCAATTTCATCTCAACAAATAAGGTCGCTCGGACTTCCTACTCGGTTTTAAAAGGTTAATAGTTATGAGGGATTGTATAGTGACAACGTGATTTTGTCGATAAAATAGATGCGAGATCAGATAACCAATAATATTGAATATCAATGTTGTTGGTTTTGGTAAAATACTGCAGTTACAAATATAGATAACCGTTATTTCTCAATAATAATAAATATTAAGATTAGAAAAACAAAGATCGGTAAAAACTTCTTCGGTCTTACTTCTAAAAGAGTTTTTTTCCTTACATGCAGTAGGTAGAGGAGAATGAACTAAACTAAGGCTAGTGCGTTTTGAATAATACACTTTTTAATTTAATCAAATTCAAACACAATTTTCTGTGTCGCTACCTAACTGTAATTTATTGAATAACTCAGCTGTGAATAACTTTTTACGCTAATTGATTTCGGAACGAATCTCCATTAGCTGCTAATGAGAGAGGAGCCACGATTTCACGGCTCACCTCGGTGCGTCTTTCCATTCTATACATAGCCAGAACGCAAGGGTGTGAAACTAATCGAGTATAGTTTGGATGTGACTTTTTTTACTAAGCTCCTCCAAACTATACACGACTAGTACGCATACGCTGCGTACTGCTCGCGTATAGTTTGTAGTGACTGAGGTCAATTATCTTACTCCAAAATATACATCGTCAGTACGCATACGGACTAATCATGTATGTATTGTAATATGTTCGCGATTACAATAATAATAATAATAAATTTTTATTTCAGAAATAATATTTTCCATAGTGGGTTAGTAGTTACAGGTGTACTTANTTACAATAAGTAATTGGAAGAAAAAAAATTCTATAAAAAATTAAAAAAAAATCTCAAAATTTTTTTTACCTCTTTTTTGTCGATAAAAATAGGTCTAGTTTCATCTATTTTCATATGTACACTTTAACGTGACTCACACTGTATATTTTAAAACTAATTAATTTAATTGTCAGTAACCGTAACCGTAAAAATGTATTATTTATGTATTTATTTATTTATATGGCATACCAACAACATATATATTATACTCTTATGATTAACATTTATGAACATAACATTTCTGATATATATGTCACTTAAGGGTAAGCACAACAAACAAAAAAAAAAAACTAATAATAACAAGAAAAAAAGCGTGCCCTACATCGCAGAACTTAAGTGCTTATGCAATTTATCTTTAAATTTAGGGTGCTTATCGTAAAATACATCTAAATCCCGAACCTAAAAATGAAGTTTTCAAACTGCAAGTTTTGCTTTTATTGAAAAATTTATTCATCATTGAGTATGAATATTGCAGCAGGTAGTTTTAACTCAAAAACTGCTTAAAAGGAAACAAAATTCGAAATCCAAAATCTTTTGACCAAAGTGAAGGCAAACTAACTGCGAATCGGAAATAACAATAACATTACGCGAATTATCGAAAAACTGCGCAGGAGTGTTTTGGATAAAGTAGAACTGTATTACAAGCTAATAAGGTTCAAAATTTAACTGTAATTCAGTTTATTGTACCACAGTTATGCAGCTACGTGTTTACCATCCAAAACTGCCAAAAACCACTCAAAAAGTAAAACAACACCTTTCAAAATTTCAAGTCCTTGTTCGGATACAAAATAACATATTTTTGCAATTTCATCTCAACAAATAAGGTCGCTCGGACTTCCTACTCGATTTTAAAAGGTTAATAGTTATGAGGGATTGTATAGTGACAACGTGATTTTGTCGATAAAATAGATGCGAGATCAGATAACCAATAATATTGAATATCAATGTTGTTGGTTTTGGTAAAATACTGCAATTACAAATATAGATAACCGTTATTTCTCAATAATAATAAATATTAAGATGAGAAAAACAAACATCGGTGAAAACTTCTTTGGTCTTACTTCTAAAAGAGTTTTTTTCCTTACAGTAGGTAGAGTAGAATGAACTAAGGCTAGTGCGTTTTGAATAATACACTTTAATTTAATCAAATTCAAACACAATTTCTGTGTCGCTACCTAACTGTAATTTAATAAATAACTCAACTGTGAATAACTTTTTACGCTAATTGATTTCGGAACGAATCTCCATTAGCTGCTAATGAGAGAGGAGCCACGATTTCACGGCTCACCTCGGTAACGTTAGCCCAAAGACATGTGTAGTTAAATTTAAATGAGCCAAACAGTTGCCTGCGACAATAGGAAGAGAATGCGAGTAGTGTTGTCGACATTTGATATCGATTCATCTAAAATTATCCTAATAAAGAATGATCGATCACAATTAGTTGGTATTGTGAAACCCATCAATCTAAAATTTTTGAATAAATATGTAGTGTAAAAAAATCGAAGTGGTCGAAAGCAATCACAGTAAAATGGGACTCTCCAACAGTAATTTGAAACTGCGTCTCCATAATCGTTTTCATGTTCGATGTACCGATCGATAATATCGATTCTCAGTCGATTTCGGGCATCACTACAAAAGACTGCGTGCGTCTAATCGTTCGGCAAACACCGCGACGGAACGCTGGCGGTGTGGTCTGCAGCCACAAGTGTGAGAAATATTACGAGGATTAAGAGAAGCTGGATGTGGCAGGAAATTCAAGCTCGCTCTATGCCTGGAATTCCAATGCCACTCGAGTTTCTTTGAACCTCGTGTTTGACAAAGTCAACATGACGTTAGTCATGATAAACATCGTATTTGCTATTTTTATCTATAACACAAGTTTCTGTAAAAAAGCTTTAGGATTTTATCAAATAACTAGTTTTTCCAAAGTATTTGCAAGCAAAAGATTCTGTTTATTTCATAAATTCTGAAAGTTGAACTTCAATAAATGAATGCTCTCTGAAATCCTAAACACACCTGTCACATTAGTATAATAATGTGACTTTATACATGTACTGTCAGCCTGGATCCAGATCCAGACTCCAGAGTCCAGACTCTTCTGCGAATTGTGTGATTTTTTCCGAGATCTTGACTTTTTATGAAGTACCTACGTCAACAAAACCGCTTCTAGTTGCGAAATGCGCGCGTTTGCGTCTTCAAAAGTACCTGGGATCCGCACTCAGGACCTTAACCTTTATTTATGTACACTTGGACAGAAATCACCCTTTGCGTCGTCCGCGCCCGCTCCGCGCAAGCGCACAAGAAAGCATTCAAAATGATTTATTGTAAATGGTTTTCTACTTTGTTGGCTAAAATAATAACGCAGCGCCCGGATTGCTGTTCTAAATTCGATATTTTATTGTTACTTTTTTCTTTGCCACACCGATACGTGCTTCTTCGAAAAATTTAATTTGCAGACCCTCTGCTAGCCCATTAGAGTCATGAATGAGTCAGCAATATGGTGATTAGCGGCCGAAACGAAAATTGCAGAAGTCATTAATTAACGCTAAAGAGTTACCTTAGGAATAGTCGTTAAAGTAGCAGCTAAAGACGGCCGAGTTGAATGAGATATCGACAATGCAAATAATAAAAACGTTAAAGGCACAGTAGAGCTTGCGGGTGGCTTTGTGTGCACGCACAATGGCCGACACGTCGAGGCGATTGACGCTTTAACTCCGGAGGTGTCACAAGAATTAGTGGCCCATTATTGCTCCGTAGAAAACGCTGGTCAAGCAGAAAGGAGATAACAATAATTAGCTTGGACGCAACAAAAAGTGACATAAATCCCGCATAATAAGTCCTGCCGAACGCAAAAAACACCGTTTACCTGGATTCCCGATTTTTTGCAGAATCACTGAACGAACGTGGACGATATAATAAACACCTCAATTCCTGGCACGGGCATTGTTTAATGATTTTCTGTTGTGATCTTGCACAATCGTCGGACGGCGTGATTTTTTCGATTTCAACTTGCGAGAAAAATAAAAGTTTTTGTATGTCTTGGTAGCGTTTAAACAAAAGGGGCTCGAGGTTTGTGAAGGTGTGATTTATTTATGACTTTACCTTAAAACCTTTGCTCGCCGACTTTGGGTGGCTTCTAAGATTTCTCGGCGGCTGTTCGCCCCGTGTTTGTGTTCCGATTAAAGCCAATAGCCGATTAACGTTTTGTTTCTTTTGTTGCAGGAACAATATGGAAATGACGCATCTGACCGCTTCACTTCGAGAAGACTGTTAATTCATAACTTTAGACATAAGCCCGCGTTTTAAACAGCCGTTATAAAACAAAGATGCTGGGGTGTGCTCTGAGGAGAGTTGCTTCAGTGTTCCCTTTCGCGCCAAAGGACATTAGCTTCAGCTCGGCTGACGACAGCCGATGCCTAGATAAGTAGATGTTTTAAAGGTAGCACTGTCCAAAAAATTTCGGCCAACAGATCTAAAATTGAAGTTCACAACCTGAAACAAAACTAGTCAAGTTTATAGCAATAGTAAGTTACCAATAGCAGAAGTAGGGAAGAGAACAGAGATATAGTGCGCGCGGTTCTGGAAACGCCACTTCGGTGGTATGCTTTATATTGCCTCTTGGATCGACTGTGCGCTGACTGGTCGCTACGTCACGTGGCTTCCCGGCGCGCGACTGCGGTGCTGGATGCTACTAACTGTATACACGTGAGTACTTTTTTATTTTTCCATGTTTTTCTTATTGTGTTTACATATAATAAGTGTATTATTTGGTGACAATTGAAAACCAGACGAGTAGTCGTTCTTCAGTGGGACAGGGAATGTTTTGAAACAAGCCATATTACATTACATTTATTATCAAGTAATAAAACTTTGGTGTTAATAAATGATTGTTAATACAAAACATTTATGTCACACATATTATTCAGGATTTTACGATGGTATTATTTGCGTAACATCATACTCCTAGTCGACAACTTTAATGACTCTTCCAGTTAATATATTAAGCGTTGGAGATGTAATGTATTTAATGTATTACCAATGTACCAGAGTCATAAAAGATGATACGCAGCCTTTTAGATATTACTCGTATTGGAATTCGGAATGTTAGAATATTCAGTGATTTATACGTGTTTAGAAACGGTTGTTTATGTTATTGAGACGTAAACCTTTTGATAGAGCTCACTATACCTCTTAACTATGATCTAACAAAAAGTCTTGTTATGTCTTCTTCACAATCACAAACGTGTAGATCCTTATGTCTTCACTCGAAAGGCCCTCCGACCTCTGCTTCATGGTCATCAATGTAAAGGGCATAAAACGTGTCTATACGTTCCGTTAAATTCTTCGGGCTGCGCAGGAGTGGCCAGTTACCATTCGATTTACGACTCTCCGTGCTTTTCATTACCCGTTTCTGCCTTTGTAACTCTAAGTGCTTTCGGCAAACGCCACTTTCCTATAATCATCAGCTACGGAAAAGTACTTAAGGGTTATAACTGTGAAAATATTGTTCTTAAATGTCACTGAACTTGTCCTGACGTTTACGCTTCATTTACGGTACTCTATTCTCACGTCTTGGTCAATACTGCAACTTCTGTTATAATAAAAATGCACGATTGTTCAGGGAATTCTGTTTTAACAGACATACAGGTTAAATGAGAACCACCTTATTTGAAGTCGGTTAAAAAAGAAGAAGATCAAGCACACAGACCGCTAGTAGATAATCTTTATATAGGCCCTGCCTACAAATTCTTGCCAGATTAGCAGTAAGTGCTTCTAGATAAATGAAGATAATAGTTCGTTGACTTCGTCGAGTCTTCCTTTTGACCTAATAAGTCGGTCTAGACTTATCAATATTGTTTCACTGTAACCGCGCTGAGCTAACTCAGACATTGGATATTTGGCAACAACACTAAATATTTGTGGACAAGGTTTGTCAAAAACCTCGCGGCAAAGTGTTAAGTCGGCTGGAATGTCACATTATTTAATACAGACCGGCACATCAGCATTGTGATATCTTATGTGGCTGTAATTGAAGGCATTTTGCAACAATATTGTATAGCCTAATATGCTGCTGACTGTATAAAAGACTCCTATAGAGGTAACTTGTGTTACATTAGATGACTATACAATTTGAGCTTTTTTATGATGAGCATTATAAAGGAGTCATTTGTTTAAACGCCTTCTGATTTTATTAACAGCATCAAAACATTAATTCCTAAAATTTTATTTCTGAATCATTTATGTTTCTGTCTGTGAATTCGAATATAAATAACTTAATATTTCATGTAAACAAATACAGACTTACTCACATCTGCGGCTCCACTTTTATTGCCAGATCAAATAAATCGGGCGTTATCGTAAAATAATAAAGTGCCAATGTTTGTAACACTAATATCATCATTAACACTTGCCTTAAATGCATTAGCAGCAAAAAATGTATGGCAATAAACGACGTCACTTTCGGTGAAGAGTGTAAAATCCTTGCCAAGATCATTCTTAGGTTACGAATTTTCTAAAAGGTTTTTAGTTTATTATCTCTTTTAAATCTTTAGGAACACGACTTGTCAATTTAAAGAATTAGTTTTCCATCAAATCCTATCACAAAACTTTATTTATTTCAGATTTTACAATTTATGCTTTAGTATCTAAAATAGTGATCATAAACAATATCTTGTCAAAAATAATAGCCTTGACCGATTCGATCCGCCCACAAAAATTATTCAACTTAACCAAATTGAGAGACAATGGTTAATTAATAATAATAGCCGTCATTGCTAAAGGTTCGGACAAACCAACGCGTGCAGCGATGGCGATGGCGATGGCGACCACTGCGCGTGCAGAAGTTGTTTCACACTGTCGCGACCGCNATAAAGGTTACTAAAAACTTTGTTTGTCACCTGTCATCCGCTTTGCAATGGAGGAAAGTCGAATCTTAACTTCGAACTCCTCCTATGTTCTTCTGATTAAATTCATTGCGGGCCCAATGACAGTTTAACTTTCCCCCAGGACAAACTGGACCTTCACTGGTTGGGTTTTTATTGGCGGTCAAGCTGTAGATCATGGCTACACAGGAGTTGCAGAGGTGGAAACGAGAGGTGGGAATTGTCCCGTATGCACCTATAGGCTTTAGCAGTACTGCAAACAAAATAATGTTTCGAATTCTTGTTTATTGAAAAGTTAAATCAATTCAGATAAAAAAAGCTTGTAATAAAATTGAGATAGATTTTATTCTCAAAATTTCTAAATTATATGGAGCTCAGTACAGGCGCGGATCCAGCCCTCAAAAAAGGTTGTGGGCACAGCCACCAAAAATTAGCAAAGTGAGAGCCAAGTGGTCGGTGGCGGCGGCGTTTTAGTGGAACGGCTGTGTTCCAAATCACGCGCGATTTTTTAAAGGCTCATCAGTCAGCCGTTTTTATCATCAGCCTATGGATCTTATCAATAGATCATAATTAAAACAAGCAAATTAGTGTTGTGGGCATGCCCACAGTGCCCACAACGGTGGATCCGCGCCTGGCTCAGTAGCAATAGTTCCATGCAAGTCAAAATTTAGTGAAAAATAGGTAGGCTGTGTGTGAAATAGAATCGTGAATCCTTGCAACGAATCATGTCAAAATAACATGGAGTAACTAACTTTTTCACACTATTTGACTACGTAATGTAAAATGTATCTAATATGTTATTTATAACAACTGTGTTAAAAGTAATATCGTGCAAATTGCAAGGCAAATAGTCAAGTCTATGTTTAGCAAGTAAAAATGGCAATGCAACAGTATTAGTACATTTTTCGAAATACAGTTGATACTGCGCTTTGCACATTGAACTTCTTACTATTTCTAGCAAATATTGATGTTGTAGGTAACACCACATCAAGGTAAATACTAATTATGTAAGTAATATGAGTACTACCACAGAGTACTGGCGCAGAATAAATACTCGTGATTAGTACTAATGTACGACTAATAGATTTTTTAAAAGGAGTTCTTGGGTTCTCTTTTAAACATCTCAATAAATCTTAAATAAAAAAAAATACATAATAAATTGCCTTCGAACCTTATTATACATAGGTACAAGAAGTTGAGTCTTGCAACTACTTCCATAAGGTACACCGAATAGTCCAGTCAATTTAGACATGAACCCTGCATTAATTCGCATACAGCTGAAAATTGGTACGCATGTTCGGAGCACCATTATAAATTAACTGTGAAAAGTCCCCATCGATCCGACATGTGCTAAAAAAAAAATTCAAGGTCAAACTTAAAAAATACGGGTTTTTGAGATTTTCAGCTAAACGGTAAGTTTTNTAAAAAAGGTTTTAGAAAAAAGTATCAATATCAGAATGTATTTTTATGTAATAAACAAATTATTCTAGTTTTCTCGAGAACCTGCTTCTTCAACTTCATAAATAAAATTGGGATATAATCTGCAGAACAAAATAATTGAGAATGTACATGTCTGCAGCTTTCTCAAAGGCCCTAGAGCAATTCTAAGTATGCCATAAATAAAAACCTAATTAAAGTCATCAAACGTCTCAGTCATTAGTTTAGTGCCACTAGAAACACCTAGTTGATCAAAACTGATGTCTTTTTGTATTTTGGGTTGTTATTAAAGACAAAAAAGATATTTGGACTATTATGTAGGTACTCTGTGGTTTGGGTGCATAATGTAATTTCCTTTGCCTTAAAAAAGTAAATGTCAAGATGACTGTTGCACCAAAAATGAAAATGAAAATTGATTTTGATAGATGTTGTGTTGAGTTCTGTGTAGTTTTGTGCGATTTAACGATAAGAACGACAGTGGTAAAAGGTAATGGGGGCAAATTTTTTCCCTCAAGGAAAAAGATGAATTGGTTATAATCTTACTTGCCCACAAGGATACTGTACGAGCATATCAGCATCGACCGCGACTAGCCGACTGGCCCATGAACCCTGAACGAACGTGCACCGTAGGCACTCTACACCGACGGCACATTGGACTGGACACATTGAATTGTGTACATTATGTAAATCTTGTATATAACAATAGCATAACAGTAATAAACCAGATATCAACGGTCCGCGTTGTGTTTTATTTCCCCCACTGAGGCCAAGAAAGCCTTAGTGCAGTCCTCCTTCCTATCTATCAAACCTTTCTTTAAATCTAATAAAAAGGTATTGTTAGGGCTCTAGGGACTACAAACGAAGCCAGAAATATAGCTTGGTTATGAGTAGCCAATACCTACTACCTATACCGCATGTAATCTTGTCTCATTCTATAATAGGTAATATGGCCGCCTGAATAAACTTGAGTGAAAAAGTGTTTCCACTGTCTCAATTGCATCAAAAGCTCCAAACAAATCATTTTATTCAGTTTCCATTTTGCCGAATAAGCGAGATTGACAATATGCGTGACAGTTGTGGAGACAGTGACAACCTGCACGCGCAGTGATCGCCATCGCGGTCGCGGCAGTGTGAAACAACTTTTGCACGCGCAGTGGTCGCCATCGCCATCGCCATCGCTGCACGCGTTGGTTTGTCCGAACCTTAAATCATAGTGTAGTGAAAAATAAAGAGACTGTGTGTGAAATAGAATCGTGAAACAGAATCCTTGCAATAATCATGTCAAAATAACATGGAGTTACTTCGTTTTCACACTATTTGACTACGTAATGTAAAATGTATCTAATATGTTATTTATAACAACAGTGTAAAAAGTAATATCGTGCAAATTGCAAGGCAAATAGTCAAGTCTATGTTTAGCAAGTAAAAATCGCAATGCAACAGTGTTAGTATATTTTTCGACACACAGTTGATACTGCGCTTTGCACATTGAACTTCTTACTATTGCTAGCAAATATTGATATTGTAGGTAACACCACATCAAGGTAAATACTAATTATGTAAGTAATATGAGTACTACCACAGAGTGCTGGCGCAGAATAAATACTCGTGATTAGTACTAATGTACAACTAATAGATTTTTTAAAAGGAGTTCTTGGGTTCTCTTTTAATCCTTCAAGGCCCGCGAATCTAGGCACAATAGATAATCAATTGTTATGACATTAATTAATGCCGTCTGGGACTCAAGCGGTTAAACATCTCAATAAATCTTAAATAAAAAAAAGTACATAATAAATTGCCTTCGAACCTTAATAAACATAGGTACAAGAAGTTGAGTCTTGCAACTACATAAGGTACACCAAAGGAATTGGACCTGGCTCAGTCTTCGTTGTAAGGAGAGATCCTTGCTACACTGATTTTCAGTCATGCCCAATTCTTCTTTCAAAATCTTCTCTTCTGTTTTCTTTTAGTCGGCAATAACGAGTATAGATAAACTATAACGAACTGTTCCACCCGTGATATTGACAGGGGGCGCCACCGTTAATACTGGATTGCTGGTTCCGATTTTTTCTACGTTGGAAACTAGGTATATGTATTGTATAGTTGAACGATGGTCGCGTTCCCCTGTCAATGTGTTTTGTGGAACAGTTCAGTGTAGTTCATGACATTCTGTAAAAAATACACTTTATAAACATTTTCTTCGTTCAACCATATACGCAAACTTCCTCTTAAGTCGAGGCTGTTTCACGCCTTCGCCGCTCGATCGTGAGGGCCCTTCAAGCACTTCTGTGTCACCCCATCTCGCACTTGACCGTTTTTAACCGAACCGAATGTCAGCTGGAGGTGTAGGTGACTTTGTTTTGAGGGTGGTATCACTTTCATTCCGTTTAAGCTCGAAAGGGGGAACATCAAATCTTATGATTTTCTTTCTTTTATCTAAATATACAGGGTGGAAACGTTAAGTGATCTCACTTGATTATTTCTAAACTATACAAGATATTGAAAAACTGGTTACTGATCCTGAAAGTGCTTCATGAGCTCTATTCAATGGTATCAATTACAGGTTACAGAAAAAACTGGATCTATGTTATCATGGGCTAGTGTCGGCTCATATACCCATTTACCTAAAACCCTTTTATTTAAGATATTTTATGACTCTATGAATGATAGAAACTATACTAAACAAGAATCTTACAGTTTCTTAGCCCACTTTTAGCTTGGTCTACGGGCCAAGTCACTAGATAGAACATTTAAATATGTTTTCTTCCAGCAACTGGGCTCACTCCAGATTCTAGAGTAGATTTTTGTTGATTGGTGTTAAAATTAATAAAAACATTTAAGGTGGGCTCAGTTAGTTGTAGATTTTTTTTAATTCAATTTAGCGACTTGGCCCGTGGACCAAGCTAAAAGTGGGCCAAGTCAATGGAAGACTTCTATACAAATTGCCTTTCGGTTCAATTTTCCTTCTGTGTTCGGGGAAGTCTATTTGCGTGCGGGTAACAATGGAATGAACTAATAGAATAATACCGAACTAAATAAAACTTAAATCGTTACATTTACAATGGTACAATTTATTCCGATTATACCTACGTTAAGAAATCATCGAATGCATGTGGGCAGTATTGTTTGAACTCTAAGGCCAGGCGTCGAGTTACCGATATTACGACAACGTCTAGACGTTGGGAGACCTTTTTTGTTTTGCCTCTCGTCTGTGGGCGGCCTTATTCGTATTAATCATAATCGACGCGAGTTTGTCTGTCGTATTACGGTTGTGTCTAAAATTGGTACTTGATGAGAAATTCAATAGTAGACATGCAATTGACTTTTGACAAAGCTAAAATTTGGTACAAATAAGATATTGTTTTGCTATCGACTATATTTTTCGTCTTTTTCAGCGCACATCGCAGTCATACACACAGTAGAAATTCATATTGTAAGGCTATAAAAGATTTTCTCAGGTCAATTAAGCCTTCTTTTATTGTACGTTACAGCCTTCTTTTATTGTACGAAAGCCGAACTCTCTACCACCACTTTTGTGAAACGTGGAGATAATTAAAAAATGCCTTGTCTCAATATTTATGTAACACTCAGAAAATATCTAATTACTAGTAGAATCACCCTTACAAACCTGGTCTGAATCTTTATTATCTGGAATATGAATTCGTGAATACCATTTGATGTCAGCAAGGTCGATGTAACAAACGGTTAGGTCATGCATTGTTTGATAAATACACAAAAGCTTTAAAAAATCTCGCACCTCGTCTTATTCACGTTTCGAAACTTCAGAATTTCACGAATTTCACACTTAGTTACTTTCATAATTCGTCAAGCGTTGCCAGAAAATATACATTGTAATATGAATAACATGCCAATAATACACCTGCCTACTATTTGTCTATAGATGTTTATTACTCGCAGAAGGTATTAACGCGAGTTCACATGGCTCGTGGTAGCTCGCCATCGCCATGCGACCATTGTGTAGCCGTAGCCTAAGCTTTTGGCTAAGTTATTATGTGTACAAAATGAATCCATATTTACGTATGTGTAGCTTAAGTCTCAAGTAGATTCTACGAGACGTTCAAATAGTGAGTGTCTCTAACCTCATGATTACATATATACTAGTCTTTCCACTTATCAATCACGATTGATTAGTTGGATCTATCTGTATTTTTATTTAGACAAGCATTGTACCACGTGTAAGTAAAAAGTTATTTTTCAGTCTCTAACATTTTACGAAGTAGGTTTTCTTATTTGATTGCAATTAGATGAATTTCAGTCTGTGTCTGGGTCTGATTCAATTTTGTTATTATGTCTGGCCTTCGATTTCTCGTTTTCTAAAGAAACCTCAGTTCAGGCATATTTAATAGCTAAATCGAAATCTATACCGGATTCAAATAATATCTCCGTCAACAATGGAAACATATCCTGCAGTAGTATTACAGAAGTGCGAAGTAACTGTTGCTACCAAACGACCAAGTCCATTGAAATTCATAATGGACCCTAATTATGCGACAGTAATGTATTTAATTATTTGTTCTACTAATAGGTGGTCTTGTGGGAGTACAAACGTCTTTATAGACGAGTTTTTATACAGTATTATTTTATGGTGCTGCAGACACTAATTGTTAGTAAAACATTTTGTACCATGTTTGGTTAGTTGACAAAATAAAACTAGTTTTTAGATTGGTAATGTTTTTGTGTCGTCTGCGCCAATACAAAGCATTAAATGCTTATTAACAAGATTTGAATGAAACAGAAACTAAATTACAATCCCTGAATATATTAAAAACAGTGTAAATGTTAGTCAAGCGTAACAAATTGTAGTGATCCAGAGGTTGACTTACTAAGGTATCTAATTAAATTGGATGTTACTAAAAATACAAAATATGTATGTAGGTGTCTTATGTAGCGCTAAAAATGGTATAATAAGTTCTCAAGCGCATGACATGTAGAGCAACAAAATTCAGTTTCTGTTTAACTGTCAAAGTTTTAAAAATGCGGATGCTCGGTACTTTACACTGGTACAGTACTAGCAACTGGATATAACGCATAAATTACCAAAGCAAGACGCAACAGCCCTTTGTTAAGTTGTCACAGAGCAGGTACAATTGCATTGGAAAGCCACTTTTACCGTGCGTGGGCGCAGCATTTGGGACGCGTTTATTTTTCTATGGCCATTTCTGTGATGTATTGCTTCTGGCACTTTTTATAGGCACAATAGATGTGTAATTGTGGTTTTTAATCGAGTTTGTCATTCGTTACGTTCTAGATTGCTTGATTCTTTGTTAGGTTTTTGAAATGTGTTTTTATAAAAGACGACGGTTACGGTATTATGCTTAAGGTTTTCTCTACATTTATGAAGGTAATTTATATGTTTTTTAATAATCAATTTCCGAGTAGATATAAATATTTTGTCAAGCCATGGATTTATATTGTTACGATATTGTTGGAAAGAAAAAAAGACATCTTCTATCTAACTAAAGAATGTTAGACCTTTGTAACTTAATAGAACTTCATTAAAAGTTAATAACAAATATAAAATCACCCTGTGAAACGAAGATATAAAGATAAAACAGAGTCACTTTATGTTTTAATAAATCCGTCAATAAAACAAACACCATCCGGCATGCGCAAGCGATGTTTGTTTTTCAATAACAACGGATCTGCCGGTCACCGTACATAATCGGGTCCAGGGTTTGACCCCCGGCGGGGCTTGTGTACAAACAATAAGCATCCGTGGGCTCGAACGTGACAATAAATTAATTAGCGTCTCCGATCAGCGTCCGGGCACAATGAAAATAGAAGTAGTAGGTTAACGCCCGTATTCACAAACGATGCTTGCATAAGTGAAGCGGCAAATCTAACGCACAGCGTTGAATAGAGCTCTGTGATTGGTTCGTATGTCACCCTGTGCGTCCACGCGCACTGTGAGACCTCATAGTAGTTTGTGAATACGGGCGTATGTTTATTTTTAAGTAATCGCGCAGGTTCGATTCTCTATAAGAGCTATGTGAGTGATTTTTAGGCTGAGTTGCACCACCTTATTTTAACCGTAACTATAACGATGACCGGTGTTTTTTGTATGGAATTTTGACGTTTGTTAAAGTAAAAGTATGATGGTGCACCCCAGCCATAATAAGAATTTACTTGGCCGAGAACACAAGGTGTGCTATTTTTTTGATGTTAGGTACGTCATAATTTCAATTTAAAGAAGAGTTTGTAAAATCATGCCAAAGATTAAAAAAAATGCAAAATGAAAAAAAGAAGAAGCTTTTAGCAATTATAGTGTCTTGCAATACTTAAACAAGAACTAAACCTACTGCATCTATTTCTCTTGTTCTTGGAACTATATTTTGCTTTCAGAGAAACTTTTCGACGACCTAAGGTTTCTTCTTGTGAATTTGAGAGTGTAAATTTGAATAAAGGCTAAGCCGAAGTTTGGGTCGTTCTAAAAGGTTTTGAATAACATTTGGGATTTTAGATTGAAAAGCCAAAATCGATTAGGTATTTTCCATACGTTTAAATATCGAATACGATAAGAGTTGGTGGATACGAAAAGTTATATGAGTACAATCGAAGTGTTGTTATACCCTTAACCTTGTGAAGAATGAAATTCAGAGAAATTTTCGCACTCGCATGCGAGTTCTTTTGTTTCACCAATCATTACATTGTCGAGAATGTAGTAAACCCCTTGACACACAAAATGTTGGACTTCCTAACCTTTCTGTTAATTAATAATCCCAAATCTATGGGCACTCCTTACTTCCTTGTGTCAGGTGGTCCCACTCAAACCAATGAGAGGGAAGTGAATTTTTTGTGACTTTCAAAGTCCCTTTTGTACAAAAAGGAAGCCATTATCTATGCACCTTTGTATGCTTCTGTATTATTAAAAAGTTCAAAAGATGAAACGATTATTGATCGTTGAACTTTTACTTCAAACGAATACGAGAATCTGTCAAATTAACTCCCGTTGAAAATGCCAATAGAAGAGTTCGTATGTATACAATTTAAACTCTAGGAATAACTGGTATGTAGAGTTTCAACTCATAAGTGCAATGAACCTATACCTACCAAAAGCAGTAAAAAAGGTAATCTCCTACTTTTAGTACCTAATACCTACCTAATAAGGCAAAAATCTAACATGGCAAAGTGTCAAAAAATCTAAAATTGTACCTAATCCAATTAAATCAAAGTTAACTCTCGATTATCAAACCAATCGTTTCCATCTCAAATCCAAGTCAGCCGCGTAATTAGCCGTCTATTATTCGTGTACACATTGTTTATACACAATTAATCCGGGGTTAACGTTTCGGGCTTTAGCAACACGTCAAGGGCCGTCAAAGCTAAGGTTCATTTGTAATTAAACTGCTATTAATTGCGTTCAAAGTGTATAGCACTCGAATTGGGTCAGTTCACAAAATGTGAAAGAGGGTCGTTGGTCGC
The DNA here is from genome assembly GCF_004193835.3 of Ostrinia furnacalis. Lineage (NCBI taxonomy): Eukaryota > Metazoa > Arthropoda > Insecta > Lepidoptera > Crambidae > Ostrinia > Ostrinia furnacalis. The sequence continues at coordinate 504,656 of NW_021132019.1, forward strand.
GACACGGCTTTGGAACGGAGTTCTTATTACCATAGGAACGTATGGTAAAATAGTTTGTTCAGTTTCCAACGTGGTTGTTTATCGTAGAGGTAGAACACACAGGTTTAACTAAGTTCTTTGTGTATGTACTGTCTTTGCATTTTCGATTTAATTCTGTTATTTCAGTATGATGAATTTTTTTTTAGAAATCAAATTAAGACTGAGACTTTGTATAGAGACTCGCCCTCTTTACGGTTTGAATTGAAATATTGAATATGACTGATAGAAATAGTAATTTCTTAAAATAATAAACCCTTCAATAAACCTGTACCTACTATTATTTTAATTCCTAAACATCAGTAATAGAGAGTTTATGGTCTGGATTGAGTTACCATTTTACTATCATTAATGTTAAGTTATCGTTACAGTAATGGGTGTAGTAATCACCTCGCAGATTAGTGTTAGTGAAAGGGTGGTTTACTATAACGTGCGTTTTGTATTAAACGGTTGATTATCTTGTGTAATTCCTTCATCTTATTTGAACACACTGTTAAACTAATAATTAAAAATAATATACTCGTTCTTAATCTCTATCATCACCATCTTACTTTAACTTTAACAAACGTCAAAAATATGTCAAACTTCATACAAATAACAACACCGGCTATCATTAAAGTTAAAGTTAGGGGGTTCAACTCAGGTTCAGTTCTGCTGGCGTAACATTTGGCTTTATTTTGATGCATAACAAGGAGGGTATTTGACCACAATCGCACCTGGTGTTAAGTGGGATGCAGTTTAAGATGGTACATATCTGTCCTGTAAGTGTCTATTCATTCTCACCTTGAAAAGGCCCGAATTATTATGTTGTCTTTTATTAATCTCGATTTTGGTAAGAAATCTTCACCTCCAGACTTCAGAACCTTTAGCGGTACATCATTGATTAAGTTTTGGTGATGAAAGTCCTTATCTTCCATATCTCACGATAACACTTTCCTTAATGCAGGGTTAATAGCGAAATTAAGCGGCTCGTTTTAATTTGGTGTACGTCATAATAGCTGCGCCGGCGCCTTTGATCTGGTCGTCCAATATGCGTAATTGTGGGTTAGTGGTAAACTGTTTGGTTCAAGTAATAAGATGTAGCGGGAGAGCAATCATCTTGATGAAGAAGAAAGTTGTATTTAGTTGGAATTTTCTTTCATCTTTGTCAAAGTTTGGATTTTTGTTACCTGTTGATTTGGATTACCTGTCTGAACCAAAAATTCTAGACTTCTAGTAGATGACTGAAAAATAAGCAAGCAAAGGTTATTGTTTCGTACGAAAGATGTTGTTTTTTATTTACTAATGATGTAAATAGAAGCTCAGCTTTTAATCTGAAGGCAATTCAAATCTTCCATAGCTTTAATTACTTTTCCATGAAACATGAAGAACACCATGCCATTGAAATATGAAATTCACAAGCCTTTACTTAGGTCAATTTTCTTTCGACTTACGCCACCGCTTATGACTATTGGAGTACAGCCCGCTACATCTTTTGACGTATACCACTAACTGCACTTGTTTTTTATACAGCGCAAGTATTTTTAATAAATAGGTATTACATTAACTGGAGGCTGGATTTTAACATACCCCTGATGTCTTATTACAGAGGGCCATCAATGTTGCGCCTCGATTATCCATGAAATATATTCAGCGTTAAGGATTTTAATTACCTACTTTTTTACTCATATTTTAATGCATGTCATGCAACATTTTGGTATTTTGCCATTAAAAAGGTAATGGCTATGTACTTAAGTTTTTTGATTAAGGGACTTTACGGGTATTGTAATAACCTTTACTTTGACATCTCAGTAAATTTTCGTAGCAATCTCAACAACAACAAAAGAAAGTTTTTAGAATTTTCCCGTTCTCTTTTGTTACCCCATTTTGCTTTTTATTGATAAACACAATAGGGTTGTCTATTTAATAAAAATACGACCGATTGAGAGGAAACATCCATTTAATAGTGATCCTTAACACGGTCTAAGGAATTTGAATAACTGATCGGTTAGTAACGAGGGATTAAAGTGTGTCTAAACGGTGGGAGGAATTAAAGGGTCTTTAGTGGAACGGTTATTAAAAAGCGGGAAACGATTATGAATATTTAACGCATAGTTTACAGGCTGTTATTTAACTATACCCTGCTTTCTTGTTAGAAAACGGGCATATGTTGAACGTAGTATTATGCTCTTTGTAATTTATTATTTACCAAATTCATGAATACATTATTACACATTTCAGGTGGTTTTTACCGGCAGAAAGCGAGGTCTATCAGAGAGCCCTAAAGGTCATTTTCTCCCTTACATTTTGGAAACCCTTTAGACGTAATAAGTCTTTAAACATCTACTTTACTGCAACGCACTTTAATTTATCCCCCTTTGATATGATACCTACTTGTATTGAAATCTAGACCAATCACAGTCTCAAATCTGTGCTTAAGTATGAGTCGAGCGAGTTTTATTCTATCATTAATTAAATGTAGAATTGAGTTTACAGCGTTGTTAAAAGCCTAAACCTGACTCTACTGGTTTGCGTAAACTGAACAAGAACATACGGTTTGTTTACATATTTATTTTATTTCAACACTAAATACGTATTTATGTTTTCATAAATTGTACTTTAGTTTTAAAGACACATTCCTAATGCTCCATGAATTAATTCAATGTATTTTAGAATATTACCACCATCCATATTAACTTCGTTACTTTTACGGTCATAAAAAGGGACTATGTTTTAGATAAACAACATATATAATTAGCTTTTAAAATAAATATACTTAATCTGCATACTTATGTGTCATCTTATAGAGATCCCAGCGTGTGTATCTATGGGTTCCTCTCGATAAAATGTAATTATGCGTGTATTATGTAACTATAAAGCGAGAATTATATAAAAATGAAAGTAATGTGTGGCCAAGTGCGAGACTCAAACTTCGTAAGTCTCTCTCAAAAATGTTTGGCAGTTTTAACTATTTGCCTTTTCATAAGGTTAAGCTATGGTTTAAATATAGGGGCCGAAGACATAATTTTATGCCCTTAATTTCATAATTTTTCATCCTGTGGATTTAGACTTTAAAAATAAGAGGATAATATTCTTTTGGCCGTTGGGGCAGGAAAGTTCTCGAGTGGCGACCACGGGCTGGAAGACGTAGCGTGGGCAGGCCTCCTACTAGGTGGACCGACGATCTGGTAAAGGTCGCGGGAAGAGCCTGGATGCGGGCAGCGCAGGACCGTTCATTGTGGAAAACCTTGGGGGAGGCCTTTGTCCAGCAGTGGACGTCATTTGGCTAAAAAAAGAAAAGAAAAAAAAATTCTTTTGCCCAGGATCCACAGTTAAAGTTATTTAAAATAATAAGAAAATAGACAAAGTAGCATTCGTGACAGTTTTAATTTCGCGATCGTTTCGCTCCGTATGTCTAGATTTACAAAATTGCCGTAGTCAACTGGCGCAAACTGAAGTGGCTTTAGAGCAGGGGTGGCCAACCGGTCGATCGCGAATATTAGTCCAGTCGATCGTGGATTAGTCCAGGCAAGGCAACAAATACTACATATATGATTGTGTACTAAATTATGCTGTTTCATTTAAGATTTCAAGAGGTATGTAAGTGTTAGATCGCCCAGGGTTTGGTTAGTAATCAGTAGATCTTATTTCTAATCAAGTTGGCCACCCCTGCTTTAGAGACTTCTCAGTCAAATGTTCCCGTTAAACTGGGAAACCGGGTAATTGGCAAACATGAAGACACTACAAGAGCTCAGCTAATTTCTTGTCTGACTTTGGCCTACAAATGATGGTAAAAAGCACACTTAGCTGTAATAAGCAGTGTTCTACAGTTATTGATAGCTTTATTTATAGTAAAAATAATTTTGACACACGGACGTCATAATAATATCCTTAAAGATGATATTGGAACTGTAGCAAAGGGACTGTCATGTTATTCTTGACTTGGATTTAATTGCTGTAATGTTAAATACCTTCTTAAGTAAAAGTATGGTTTAATACGAATTTGGCAGCTTAATATACTGAACCTCAAAAATTAAGACATGTCAATAACTGTAAGTAAAAATTAATAGCACTTAAGCCGAATGTACTGTTGAAAGCTCATCAGACTTTACATTTTAGTGCCAAAACAGCTCTTATTACAAAGCTCATAAGATTCCACAGTGTTAGCTCGATGTGTCGTACACACACACTTGCCGACGACACGTTGAGTAGATCAAAAACATTTTACGATTATTAAACCCTCCGATTGACAACCGGGAAGGCATTCCTGTCGTTCCCATATTTTTATTGCGTGTAAACCCGTCGGCGCTTTTTTATTCATTTCTTAAGTGACATAAATTCTAATACAAAGTCCATTTGTGTATCTCGGACGTCTTAAAAGGTATGGGTATAATCGTTTTTCTGCTTTTTACAAGGAACTCATTTCAATTATCGGCCGATTTGATGGTTATAAACCCGGGCTCGCGGCGCCCCTGAGGTGGTGGCTCCCTGCGTGAGTTGACGTTTTTTGATTCAACCAATGCTAATTTAATTAGGAATTCTTTTTTCAAATTTTGTTGTTTTGTCAGTTGTCACACAGCTGTATCCTGGCAATAACCATAACGTTTGAGTAACGGTTCGTACTTCTACCGTTTCATCGAGCATTTTTAATTAGTGGCGTACTTGTTCAATGCTTTTACGAGCTTATTGATCGTAAAAATTAAATTTAAATACACAGGCTAATTAGTAACTATGTCGAGAGTGAATTAAACAGTAATTAGCTCCCCCATCGGTCTTCCGAGATCGAGATACGGTCGCTTATCTAAAATCGTCATTGAATCTGAATGAACTCAAATTCGTGTATAATTTAATCTGCGCGTGGGCAGTTGACAGATTGCCTCTACGTCGTGTTAATGTATGAATAAGGATTATTTTTCAAATGTCTGATTATTTTACTTGTGATATTATTTTGTTTAAAGATTTTTAATATTTTGATTGAAGTTTAAGTATGGTGTAAATCAAACCATAGCAAATTATTCGTCATATTAACTAGATTATTGACCTCATAAATTACATACACAATACCTCATACCTTAAGCTTATAATCTTAGAATTAATACAATCACCTGTTACATTCTTAACTCTTAAATGGACACAGAAAGATATATTTTTCATTGTTTTAAGACCTTCAAATAAGGCATTAAGGTTCATAATAAAAGGATATAAATTACGAGTATTAAACTATGTTTCTTGTCGTATCCAGTGACAGCAAAAGAATAATATCAGTCTAAAGAAACGTCATTGATACAGGATACTTTTATTCCATAAAATGGCATTTATACAATACGACACTGATGATTTATTTTTTGGATCCGTAAACCAAGTTACAACCTCAGCCTCAGCCCATTCCAAACAATAATTTAATGTAGTAAAATAAGTTTTAAACCATTGAACCGATTTAGAATTTGATGAAGTTGGGATGAATTTATTTAGATTGGAGCCCCGAAAGCGACTTATGATATTGACGTCATTTAGACTCATTCCAATTAATTTCACACAATATTACATAATGGTCTTTCCTTAATATTTTTATTTAAAGGTTCCACGGTATTTTAAAAAATCGTAACGTGTAAACGCTACTTTCTATGCCGTTGCGTTGAAGGATGGTCCTTTTTGTGGTCATTAGACGCGTGTACCGTTACACGAGTTATTAATTGAGATCGGGCTTATTAATGTCCTTGTCAATTGTGAATGACTCATCACCTTTCTTTGACTGAATAAGTAGACACTGAATAATTATGATATTTATGATTTGTACCAAAAATTCAAAAAGATTTATTTTAATCTAAGGACTACCGTTAGTTTGAATTAGTTGCTAATGTCCCATTTTTGTAGGGTAGGCACATAAATGCATACGTAGGAAGATACCGCGGCATCATCTTTTTTCCCTATAACTAAATGACTCTTCTTTGACACAGAAGCCCAACTTAAAAATATGCATTTTTGCTATCTATCACATGTATAATTATTTGCCTACTTAGTTGAAATAATTTATTCGAACTTAAGCAATAGAAAGCCAAATAAATCGTCAGTAATATAGTTGTCAACCCAAAGGTACACATTTAAATGATGTTTATTCTCATCGATACATAAATAATGCAGAAGAAAGCGAATAGCGCTTCAATATATCACTCGTGCGCATATTTCTCATGAAATTGGTAGAGTGACCATCGAATTAGATCACCTCTTTTGTAGCTTTTATTGTAGAGTGTCTAAGGTTGATTTTCGTTGGTCATATTAAGGGTTAACTGTATTCAGAGCACAGAAAGACAGATGGCTTCTACTTATATTATAACAAGGTGAGTGGAGCGATTCATCAACAGTTGTCAATTATTCTAGTAGCGTCGGGAATGTTGGGTTTAATTAGAATTTATACAGTTTCGAGCCAGATTCACGAGTCACAAATAATGGTTTGTGGGACAGTGTTACTTCCGATGGGAGAAAAGTCTTAATTAGTCTGGCGACAGCTGCTGTCAACTAATGTTGCTTTTCGACAGCAGATGTCAACGAATTTTGGATGACACTCAAACTTGACAACTGACAATCGTCAAAAAGTTTACGTGGTGACACAAGGTTCCATAACTTTAAATGCAAATAAATGAGCAGTGCCTTCATACTAGCTTATTACAAGTGCAGTTCTTAGCAATTACCAGACCATAACTGTTTGCAACAGAAAAGAATTAGTGAGATGCTTTTACAGGCAGCCGAAATATGTAGTGTCCGACCGAATATGGATTTTCAGCCAAAAACGGAAACGAAAACGAAGTATCGGCTGCAGTCTCATTTTCGGCCGAAAACGAAAACGGAAACGAAAATGACCTTCAACTCTCAAATTTCAATCTGAAATTATGTAAAAACTTTGAAAACCTTTAATGTTTTGACCAAAAACATAATGACGTTTGACAGTTGATTTTTATAAGGATTGATTAAAGAACACCGGCATTAAAACACTAAAAATTTAATTATGAATTTTAGTAGAATATTATTTCCGGTGTACATTGAAATATTGGGAAGTGAAGAAGAAATAAAGGGTGTCCAGTGGGAATTTTTCAACTTCAAAAATGAATACAATTAAATCTAATGATTTTTTATTATTTATTACTAATGCAAACTGGAGTTTAACAATGCGGATTTAATTTTTTATAGGCAATGTCGTTTAAATGACGCCCATTTTACTATAGGCACTCTCACAGCCGGACCCTTACATTCGCAACTATGCGAGAGCAAATCGCGCTAATAATTTTCCTGCAACTTCACGGCGGATATTTTCTTACAGAACCTGAATTATTAAGGATTGTTTGCTGTAAACTTTTGACTTGAAATATCCCCAAAAGAAATAGTCGCATGGGTGAGATCTGGTGACCGAGGTGGCTCACGGTATATCCCTGTACTTGCTGATCATTTATTTGAAAAAAAAAAAGTCCTCAGTGTCTCCATCGAGGTCCTCTCCGTGTGTGGTGAGACACCTTCTTGCTGAAATAAAGTTCCGTAGCTGTCCGGGATGTAGTTGCAGTTGTGGTATCAGACATTCATCGATCATTCGACAATACATTTCAAGTACTTATTTCTCAATTGCGAACGCTCTGTAGGCTCCCGCTGGACACCCTTTACAACGTAACCTCACTTCACAACTTCAAAAGAGTGTGACAATACCGCGTCTGTTCAAGTCTGATTGGAACCATGAGAGCACCAGATTCACTCCCGAAGATATCGGAACTTAAACGTCACCATATTATTCACGTATTTCTGATATTCGGTTTGACCGAAGCTTCGGCTGGTTTTTGGCCGAAAACGAAAATATGGCCGAATGTCCAGTTTTGGCCGAAAATGGCCGAAAACGAAAACGAATATTCGGTCGGTCACTAGAAATATGCAATAGAATAGCAATAGTGTTAAACCCATTTAAGACAAAGTGACATTCGCTAAAGATTTTTTGTTGCAATCTTTTCGCAGCCTCTTTTTTGGTTTCTGATTACTGAGGGAGCTGATATCAAAACTATATTGCGAAATAGGCCTCTTGTTCAACAAAATAAATTCATAGATAGAAATGAAAGAACGGCAATTAAACTAACACTTTATAGACAAGCCCAGTAGAGACGCTTTCGATTCGTATCGATAACGTCATCTTATCAGTGATTGATTGGCCGTCGGAAGCTTTCAATGAAAGCAAACACGATACTGTGCCTTCTAATTAACGAACAGGTGAAATCGCTAATTAATGGTTAAATTAATTTATTAATGAAAAACTGTTATGGCTATTCACACAAATATAAATTAATCACATCACATTTAACACCTTATCTTTAACAGCATTGTGGTTATGAAGAAAACGTGGAAAGTTAAACGTAATTGCTCGTAGAATTACCTATTACATAACTGAAAATGATGTAGGCATTTGACCTAAAGACTTAATGATTACTAAATATTATTTTGCAAACAGAAAGAAATGAATAGACTATTATTACATTATTATTAAATTGTTAATATTTGCATGCCATTATAGTAAGGTAAAACATGAGCACTGTTATTATTATTATCCATCTATATACTACCATGTTTTAAGCAAATAAATTTATTTGATTTGATTTGATTTATTAATTTCATGAGAGAAAATCTGCGGTTTTAATTTGGGATTTATCCCAAGCAATCTGTGTCCTTTCTTTTAACATTTTGTATCGTATCAAGTAATACAATTGTTTCAACACGGCCGCAAGCATATCTTTTAATAAGCAAAGCTTTTAATAAGCAAAACAAGCATTTTATGGCCGCTCGTATTCATAGGCGTAAAACAGTTTGTTAATTTAAATTAAACAGTAATTATAATGTACGGGGAAACGGCTTGTCGTTTAGTTATTTACGTGTCAGATTGGAATTTTGTAAGCGAAAGATATTTTGAGAGAATTTTGCTTAAATGTCTTAAATGTTATGACAGAAAACAAAAGACGATTACGACAATATGACTTTCAAGTAAGTAGTGGTGTACTCGCATAAGCAATTTTGATGTGTTGGTTTATTATCGATAGAATAATGTTACAAGTGACAAATATCGATAAATTGCAATTGCTATTGGTTTTGACTATCGATTTCAAAAACCAATAATTCAAATTTTGTTTATTTATGATCTCGATTTTTCGCTAGCTTCGATTCTACTGATCGAAACACTTCAGTATCGATTACTGTATCGGAATATTTAAACTGAGTCTCTAAGGCCAGCCCTGACCCGCTTGCTGGGCTATCTAGACCCTCGATCTAGCTCGCTTATCGTTCCACAGATCTTGTAGGGTTACGTAACCTCAAGTTCAGCCTATTGATTTGACTATACGTTGTGGAGGGTTAATATTCGTAAGCTAAACTACCAAGTCTAGTCACTTAAGCATAGTAATATGTAGTTACATAAAAATAAAAGACAAGAATCAAATTGAATCGAGAAGTCTAGAAGCTACCTATTTGTATTATTTTTTTGTTTAAACATCATAAGATTGTATTCACATAATCAAATCATTGGCTACATACATAGCTAAATTGCTCTTGTATTATGAGTTTAGTAAATGGACAAGTTTTTGAATCAATAAACTCAATTGCCTTGCTGGGCTACTTGGTCACCTTTTAAAGTCAAAGTCTTATTAGACGTCTGTGTTTGTTTAGACTAATTTGTAGACGATTACGAATCTTAAAAAAAAAAACAATAATATTTTTAAAGATAGTACATATCATAGTTTTTTTAGTCTAATTTAGTTTTGCTGTATCACCGCTTCGAAAAACTTGCCAAATGCTGAAAAACTGCAGCACTGTAATAAACTCTTTCATCACTGCACTGGTCAAAGAAAAAGAAGAAACAATAGTACACCATTGAATCAGAAACAGTTCTCTTTTGCCATGCATTTTTATCATCTTTACAAAAATGTTAATATGAAATAGTTTTTTGTAGAAACAGATGAAGATCGCCTATCTCACGCAAAACCCGGTACTGATGATAGTGCTATGTAGCATTATCACCACGGGACATACACTTGCTTGTCCTTAGCTTGTTAAATGGTAATCCAATATCAATCGCAGATGTAAATGAGGCGAATTAAGACGACATGAAAAAATGGCGTCGCAACAGGTACGACTAGTTGCTAATTAGTAAATGCGCCTGCGCCAATGATGTGATAAACTTGCATCGATATGAAATTCTTTTATAGGGAGTGGCTTAACGCTTGCATATCTTAAAAACTAGAGATCTGTTGCTACTTCATCCATCATACTTTGGATATCAAGACTTATGAAACCAAAATTATTAAATATTGTTATTTCTAGCTTCTGCGACGTGACCCGCTATTTTCGTATTTTCGGGTTTGTCTTGAACATCATTGTTGCTCATGATTCCATCTCGCATTGTGTGAAAAGGCATCGCATCTTTGAGATGAATGAGAGAAAACAGAAGTTTTCAGCATTTTATTTGTAAAATGCTGAAACATTATGTTTTCGACATTGTAGCTATGTTACATCACCACAGAGACACCACTGATTATAATTAACTTAAGAACATTCTAAAGTTAATGTTCTCCGAAAGTTTTACGTTTCTAGTTCTAAGAAGTCAAGTACGAAGAAGAACTAGTCCCGAGTGAAATTACAAGTCATGATGACATCAGGTAACCCATTGACTCTGATCATGTCCCAACCCTACTTATTAATTAGCGCAAGACTTTTAAATACCACGTAACTTACTTATCCATTGGTTTATTCAGTAGCGATCAATTTGTAATCGACATGTCTTCGGCGATCAAAAGTGTCGCTTTTAATGATAATAAAATACTGACTTTATATCTCCACAGGCAACATTAAAATTATAATGGCGAGCTTGTAAAAACTTTACAACGGGAAGGAATTTTTATCGATCCGATTTTATCTTACAGATATAATCCTTATCATATGTTTTGCGAAACACAAAACTTAAATGTAGACATGAGTGTAAATAAACTTCATTAATCGAATAAAGCGGTTTTCTTTTGTTTAATTAATTAAAACTGATGGCAGTCGGTTCGCATTAAGCAATTAATATTTCGACCTTAATATTAATTGGTTTTAAACAACTTGTTTCCTTGTTTTAAGAATGTTTAGAGGACACGTAGTGGAAACTTTTGAATATATAAAAATTGTTTAAAAAGGATGTTTTGAGCTCGAAAGTATAATGTTTATTTATTGCGGGGCTGTAGAGTCAGCAAAATAGTTTAAGGTTTAACAAGAAATGGAACGTACTCGTAGCTGTTCAAATTACTTTTTTACAATAAGCGAAAAAGTCTAGAAAATCTGGGAAAGTCCGTAAAGAGATCGCAAATATTGTAATTGTAATTTTATTCAAGACGGTAAATATTTATTTGTACAGAACCATGAGATGAAAAATTAATTTAACTTTTTTTGGTTAAGCACGCAATGAATTAGAAAATGAGCTTTCATGAAACATTGTTCGCTTTGAGAAAGAAAGTATTCAAAGTTATTCTTTCAGATAAGGAGTATTTTTTAAAATAAAAAAGACAAACCAATTATTCCAATACTAGTACTTATAGCTATTGATATTGAGAGCTTTTTAGACTTTTTACGTCGTCACTTTTGAGGCCAAGATTGAAAGAAAGATTTTTGTTAACATTAATAAAAAAGTCCCTTTTTTGCTAACCGTACAACATTCAATTAAGGCCGGTATGGAGGATAATATCGAGGAGTCAGTGGCAAATTGATAAACCGCCCAGCGCCGCCCCTGCCGACTTAGCCCGTGTTTTGTAAGCTCGATTACTTCGCAAATAGAAAACTAATACGTTTTGCGTGTTAGTAGTTACTTTTTAGTTTTTTAAGTTAGTATTATTTTGTGAGAAAGTGTATATTTTTTTGTGTAGAAGTAGGATTTTTGTTACTGTCTCGTTATTTCGATAGACTTTTATAAGTTTGGGGAACCTTTTTGTAGCTATGTATTTTATGTAATTCAGTATTAATAAATAAATAATTAAATTAACACAACTCGTAACACAAGCTTATTTAGCTTAACACGAGGGGCTAATGGGACTATTAGTAATTTGGGCAATACTCAGCTATTCTTAATAATACCTAATAATAATAATAAAAGCATGTGCACCACTTTCACTTTTGTCGATTATTTTGCGCTTAAAACGGCCTCTACGTGTTGGATCTGTATCCCCACGCAAGCCTTATAAAGGACCGGGCCACTTTTGACCCGTGAGCTCCAAAGCGTACAAACATAATAATAATAATAATAAAATGTTTTATTTGACAAAAAGGGCGACATCACATTAAAATTTACACAAATCCTTCTGCTTTCAAGTACGAACTGTAGAAGCTGGTTGATAATTCTTCACTTACCTTTCAAATCGTCAATTATTATGTGCACAATAATGAAATGGGTACCTACTTGACACAGATTACGTTTTGTGTGATGGTCCCACTAACAGCATAATTTCTCATTACATAAAAAATGTTATCATCAAAACGATATTAGCTCTCTGGGCGGTTCACGCGTTACAAATGGCAGACCTAATGAAGAAGAATAGCGTGCGATTACAGCGTTTACAATATAAATTATTTCGAATCCATTGTCTAATGGCTGTTACACTGCAATAAAATTAATATACGGCTTCCTGATTGGAAACGTAACTGCGTAAGGTGTGAAACTGCCCGATAAATTATATGTCTATTAAGTGTTCTGCCCTTATAGATCAATATTCAAAATGTTTTGATAAATTGGATCCAAAACGTGGCTAAAAAAATACTATGATAGATTAAAAAAAAAAACTGCTGTAAAATATTTTGTCACATGACCAAGATGGCTACCTGTACGTCCATTATTATCAAATCTTTCAATTGCAGTATTTTCTTGTTTATTTTTTCAGTTTTTTTAAAGTAGGTACCTACTGCATTTGGTTAAATTTGACGTTTGCCATATTTTTAAAATAAAGACAATAGGAGGTCTATCGTCATAAATTATTATAATTTTCCAAATTACAATAAAAGCAATATCCCTAATAAAATTTAATCTGTAGCGTAACTCGATTTAGTCGTTGTCCGCGACTATTATTTCGAATTGAATACAATACTGGTTCCTGGCTCGGATCGCCTCTTTACATTGTAGAAGTAATTGTTCTATTGAATATTTTAGTAGTGATGTCGTTTGGAAGCTGGAACGAAATCTAGTGTAATGGCATTTGACTCAGGTTTTATGTTTGACTTAATAGATAAGAATGTAGGGCAGAAGATGACATAATAAAATTAATACTACCTTACCTTTATTAATTACTAGCGTTACTACTACTTTGGAGTTGAATTTTGCAAAATCCTGTCTTAGTGAGCACCCACGTTCTAAAAGGAACCCCCATGCAAAATTGAGACTACTAGCACCTGTAATTTCTGAAATTTCGTTATGAGTCAGTGAGTCAGTCAGTCAGTGACTTTTCGCTTTTATAGATATAGACTAGCTTTTGCCTGTGACTTGAACAGCGTAAAATTCAGTTTGTTACTAAAGACTGACTGATAAATGACATCGATCTTGACAAAAATGAATAAACTATACTTACTTTTGTCACTTGAGATTTACAAGAAAGTAATTTAAATAAGATAAATAGTTTGATATTAAGTAGTCCAATCAATCCGCTTTCAATCAACAAAAACTCATCCGACAGCAATAACAACTGGACTAACAAATTGTTTAATAACAAAGCATTAACAAACAGTTGAGTGATCTTGAAAAATGCGGAAGAGAACAATCAATACGAATTCAATATAATATAATGATCGTGCGTCAAACAAATGATTATGAAACTAATATTGGACGGAAAGGAGTAAGGTGTAGTAGATCCACGTCCATCCATACCAGAAGAAGCTTACCTAAGAGAAGTTCTTCTTGCACAAAACTGCGGTTTTACTTGTCAGATTTAGATTGCTAAGCTTAGATTTTTTATTATATAAAGTATGTAGTTTAAATTTTAACAATTCAGCCTAATCCTACATGATTTAATACAGTAGGCGCAGAAATAGAACATTAATTAGGTATTATTCCCACGAATCGGGCTGTATTGTTAAGACGACGACATAAAATTGTAGCAAAAAGACGTGCCCTCTTCCATTGATGCCTATTCAACTACAATTTTTTAACCTAATTTATTTTAAAGTAGGTGAACCAACTGTTACCACCTCTATTATGATATAAGTTTCACTAACACCCGTCGGCGATGGTCACGATTTGACAGACAGACAACACTACTTAGGTTATTGTCGATAAACAACTGTACATCACTTTTTGTTGGCTGCCAATATTGGGCAATACACTTTTTAATTGTTTTGAGTTCATAATATTCCATATTTGAAATCCCCTAGGCGAATGACAGTTAATAAATGACGATTGCAACGATAAATGTTTATTATTAAAAACAAATTACGATCTGGATGTTTATATTAGTATTCTTTTGATGACAGATGACATAATTCAACCTTAACTTTGAATATCATCGGTCTTCAATCAATTGATTGAGCTATTTATGTAATAAAATCTTACAAATTATTGGTCAATCATAAATAAGTTGTAAATATTTGCATATTTTCAACTTTAATAATCCGTAAATCATTGTTATTGCACTTTTCACCTTGATTCTCAGAGGCGCGATTAGTGTCAAAATAAACTAAGGTCTTTTTAGATAACTTCACAAATCACTCAATTTTCACTGGTGAAACCTGGCCTAAGTTGACATGTGTCAATGCATACTCGGCATAATAAACTGTATAATTAATAATGTAGACCCAACGGTGGTTTGGCATAATGAGCGCCGAGGCAGAGGTTTCCAATTCTCTAATGTTTTCCGTTAGAAAATTACATGGAAGTTGACATCTTGTAGACTGGGTAAGGATTAAATTAATGTCTTCTTTTAAGAATTTCAATTAAGTTATACAAAGTTTACTTTGAGAAGTTTGATTAACCCTTAATATGTGGATTTTCTTGAAGGTGGAAAATGTAAAATGAAGAGAGTTAAGTACGACTCAAAAAGCTTCTTCTTGAATTCTTGTAGACAGTGTAGAAAAATATACATTCAACTCTTGATATTTTGCCTATAGTGCGGAGTGTGTTTGACATTTCTTTGATGTCACAGAACGACCCAGTTATGACCCAGCCTGAGTCTCATTATGTCGCACGCCCCGCGGACGCCCCGCTGCATGTGAATATCTCTCAATTCAAAAGTGCGCATGTAAAATTCCGAAACCCACACAAAGCGGATTGGATAACTTAATAAGGTGTTATTGCAGCTTTGCTTTTACAATAAATCTCTTTTATCCCTTTCGCGAAACGACACCTTTATTGCTTCCGAACCGACTTATTTGCAATAATGAAGACTTTTGAAGTGGCTGTAAAGGACTTCGGAGAAATAATGCTGTCTTATTATAAAAATATCTGCTGTAATATTTTTGTAAGGAGATAAATGTGCTGTTCGAACTTAATTATCTTGTTAGCCGAGAGAAACAACCCTCATCGTTTTTTTTATCGTTATTATGCAGATCCATCGTATTTTATTCTCAAAATGTTAATGTTTTATAAGTGTTTAACATTACTGTTACTACTTACCTCAAGCAACCGTTTGTGTAGTTCAACAAAAGCCTAAGAACTCGGAAGTCCTTTCCATGGGCAGTTCAATGGAAATTATACTCACAATTGACAAGTTACAATGGAAAATACCAGTATGTAGGTGACAGGGCGAGAATATGTTTGAGAATAGGCGGTGACACACGGGCTGGAAAAGTGGAAAATGGTGCAGTTAAAATTAAATAAACGTTGAAAAGTAGAGTCTACGGGGTTTCAAGTCGAGGTCAGAGGTTAGCAAACCTAGTGGGTCATTTGATGGATCTTCTTATAACCTCAATAAAACGACTGTAATTGTTCAAATTAAAAAAGAGACTGTGCTCAATGGAGGCTTAGGTACGCCCTGCAGTGAATTGATTGATAAAAAATATTACTTTCTTTAAAATTTCCATAGCTATAATAAAAATATATAAATTTAACAATCATTATCATTTCAGACGCAGGACGACCACTGTTGAACATAGGCCTCCCCCAATAATTTCCACATCGCCTGGTTGGTAGCGGCCTGCATTCAACGCCTTCCTAGCATTTAACAGTGCTATAAAATAACTTCATAGTACTAAATATATAATCATATATCCTTGGAGCAGGCCTTTGTACAGCAGTGGACGTCATTTGGCTGAAATGAACGAACGAACTAAATATTATTAGTATTAGAAATACACATGTCACACGATACGCCATGACAATTGGGAGGAACGTAATTCTGGCGTGGCATGTAAGTATGGCACAGAGTCCTGGGAAGTATTTAGAAGTAGCTTTGTGCCGCTATAACCGCTTGTCGTAAATCTACGCAGCAGTAGGGCTGGCAGTGTCTTTGAATAAAATATACAACGGCCGACGATGGGCGACTGTCCGACAGTTTCTCTTTTCGTCTTTTATTGATGCAATATAGACCCCTCAGTAAAATATATTCTGCATAAACACTTTAGTATGGCACTTTAGGGCGACAAGTAGGTAACAAACTATTTTTATTTTATACCTATCAATTAAGCTTTTTTATACAGAATTACCAATTGCACTTTTTATAGGTTAAATGTTCTCTACCATGGTGTTGACAACCCTGCCTGTCGTAGGGGGTGGTTCGCCCGCTTTCGTACCATTAAATCTTCCTTCAACTCACTTTTTATCGCTTGTGAAACTTTACTACCTCCGACTTTACTTTTTCCGATTCGCGTTCACAGACAACCCACGTGCCATAACTTATGCAATCATGATATAGAAGGGAATTCTTCAAAATTAATCGTTGCATTGAAAAGGCGGTTCATTTCCATATAAAATCAGTCATTAATCAACGCCGTAAGTTTCAGGGTAATTAACTCATCGGACCGTTTAGTTACATACCACTTAAGTTTAATGTCTCCTTCTCATGCCAATCTTGGACTATGATCATGCCCCGGACTCGTCCTATGCCTGTATAAGGCTAATTACATAGTCCACAAAAGATGCACCCTTATCAAGATTAAATCTTAATCGAACTATGAATTCATAAAACAATTTTAATTGTGATCCTTTGCATAAAACGCATTGATAGTAAATTGTTGATGGGATGACGTGCGCTCGCGCAGCGTGTGCGCAATACGTCATCTGATAGAGCTGTAGGAAACAAGTCGAGTGATGTCGATACGACGTGCATACTTAGTGTGGTCTAAATGGCTTCTTGCTTCTATTAGTAGGCATTTGTTGGATAATTTTTCACGTCTATTAAAACGATGTTTACATCCACTGATAACAGAGGATATTCGTTTTCTGACTCCTATATGTATTGTACATGAGATCCGTGTCAAATCTTAGGCTGAGTTGCACCACCTAACTTTGACGGTAACTATTACGATAACCGGTGTTTTTTGTATGGAGTTTGACAGATTTTTGACGTGTCACAGTCAAAATAAGATGGTGCAACCCAGCCTTAGTAGTCAACAAACTGTGCTCCAGTAGTTTAGCCACTCGAATAGTTAGACGTTGATTTTCAAAATTTGTCGATTATTTATCGATTGTCCAACCGATTCCTGGACATCACTACCCGTCGAACAATATTTATACAATGCCAGCATCGAAGAGTGGACACTCGAAACAGCGGGAATAGTTAATGACATTTACTTCTTACTCACACAATGAGCGTATCGAGTATGTTAATGGGAGATGCCACTGCCTCGTTTTTGAGTCACGGTCAATTAAGAAAAGAAAAAACTGGCATATGATCAGCTAAGGCGGTGAGCTCCAAAGCACAGACTAAAAAATCTTGATACAGTTAAATTGTGATTGATGCACTGCCTGTTCGCGAGCACGGCAGTAATTGAATTAACGTGCCAAATTAATTTTTTCACTTAGAAGCCTGTCAACATTTTTGAGATACCGACTGAGTGGGTAGTTTTTAGAGTTCAGTGCCAATATGAACTACATAAGTATTATAAATTACAGAAATACACCTTGCAACTAATACTCGTACCAACTCTGCCCCACATAAGTACTTATGTTTAAACTACAAATAGTTTACACTTTAATCTCTTTGCTAAAATACCCAAGATTAAAATTATAGGTAGTTTCTTTTATTCAAAACGAGGAAGCTCTTGTGCATCTTACCTTATGAAAAGTGAAAACAATTTATTATTTTGTGAAATCCACATATTGTTCATCCAAGTAGACATTTTAGGCAGTTTCTTACTACAAAGTACTTTGAGTGCAGGTATTTCATGTTTCATACGGAACCCCCAACAACAGAAACCAATAAGCACCAGTATCTCAACTAACTCGTTGACGTCGGAAGTCTGTGCCGGCTGATCATTAATTTGCTCCGCATCAGCTCAGCCGGTGCGTGATATGCAAAACAATCGAGATACCGCGAGAATCATTGCTTATCGGCTGTGGGCACACAGAGAGATAGTCCACTGGGACATCTCTAGTCACTGGACTACGCCTGTTTCTTGCGCCATATGCTTTGAATTTTGTTAACACGTTCTTAAAAAAGGAAGGTGCAATGCATTGTATACTTTACCATCACGTGATCTACATGCAATGCTGCAAATTTTAAAAGCATTTTAAGGATATCATATATTTTAAAAGAAATGATTACAGTTTGGAAAGAAATTAAATAAACAAACTTAAATAAATCTAATTAGGGTACTCCCGAGAGGACGAAGAAGTTATGGGGTCAATTGAGTAGGTACTATGTTTTATCTATACTTACGAGCAAAAGTATGGAATCACTCGATTGTGTTGTGTTTGATTCCGAGTGATCTTAAGAACTGACTATGCATGTATCTATGGTATTAATTTGAAGTATATAATATTACCTTTAAAATGGTACCATTTTTATTTGTCTTCTATTAGCCGTTTAGTTCTTACGATCGCTCGAAACTCATAGGGTGATTCCATACTTTTGCTCGCGAGTGTAGAATGCAAATAACTCTAGCAGTAACTTTTGGTGACAGCTGCAGCGTTATGAAATATTAAACTTGATCTTGTAGTACAGTGTGTTTAATTTCATAAATTAATGCGTTGTCATGTTATGAATAGTTACACAAACTTAATTGAATTACTGACGGTAAGAGAACGGCTTACATTAATTATCCATAATAAATGAAGATTAAATTCTATAACAAATCGATTGTCGAAACCAACCCAGTAATTTTAATAAAATAAATATGTTGTTTCATAGTTCTTTTAACCTATCGATTAATGTAATATAACATACTTAATTCGCATAGATTTTCCTAATTAATTTTATTCAGCTGATTGAATGTTGCAGGCACGAAATATTATAAGTTGTTCGTTACAAAAACGTATATGGACGACAATCAATTTAATTTCCATTAATGATGCTGTTGGAGCTGCAATCAGTAATTAGATGATACTTATGGCTTATAATTTTTCTTTTGAAAACATGAATTTCCCATCAGACACTATACATAATTCATACTTACTAATTTATACCGTGTAAGACGGATTACTAATGTTTGGCCAAAAAACGTTTCCCAAATTATCACATCGCAAACAACGTTTCGCAAATTTTTATTTGGCAAATTCTCATTTGGCAAAACAACTTATTGCAAACTTTTAATTCGCAAATGTCGTTTTTGGCATATTATTGTTTAGCAAATTATTGTTTGGCAAAGTATGTTTTGCCAAATGTTTCATTTGGCAAAAATATTTCACGATAAACTATTTACAAAATAATTTGATAGGTGGATAGAATGGAATACAAATTAGCTTGTGGTTATTATTTTGTTTAGTGGGTAGTTAATATAAAATTTGTTCTAAATTAATTTTCACATTTCATTCTTTTTATCGAAATTTCCAAAAGATTCATTAACAATAGAGGTGATTCTAGCGCTCGGCGGCCGCTGCCGCGGCACGCTCACTTCGCTCACTTCGCTCGCTCCGTTCGCTCGCCTTCGCGCGTTAAGGGTCACTGTTCTAACCTAACCTACTATTTTCTGCAAAACCTACTTTTTGCAACCATACTTTTTTCTGCAATCTCTTTGTTTTACATAAAATTCTTGTGAAAACCATGATCATGTGCCTTATGCTTTGATTTGTGGGTAACGGTTGGTAAGTATGTGAAGTGTCAATTTGACCAAACAAATTATTTGGGATATAATATTTGGCAAAATAAAACATTTGCTATATAAACATTTGCCAAGTAAAATTTTGCCAAATGATAATTTGACCAAATGTATTAGTTGCAAAAAGTACAGTTGCTAAAAGTTTATTTGGGAAATGAAACTTTGGCGATAAGTTGTTTGCGAAGTGAAATTTGGCGAAAAGTAATTTGGCCAAACGGAAGGATACCGTGTAAGACAGATGTAAGTGTTATTATAATAAAAATGAATACTTAATTTCATTTAAAAAAAATCAGGTTAAAAAGCATCAGTGATTGAGATACACTGACATATTTTATATGTAATTTTAGTTCCATACCGATTTTCCTTGTGTGGAACCTACAGCTCAAGCTCTTTGTATATTTTTTATTAAACTGTCGTTATATCAAAAACGTAGTGTCATATAAATAATGTTAATATGTATACTGAATATTGAACAATGTCTTTGACATCAGTGACAATAAAGCATACTATAATTCATTACTAGGAAACCACAAAGGTTAGAGAGTTGAACCACAAATAGAGCGGAATCAGTAGACTCAAAGATCTACTATGGACGAAACCAGCTTCTTTTATTAAATTAACTCGCTTAAATTCTAGTAGATGTTGTTTCCGACAACACATGTATAGCTTTGCTGAATTACACGTAATTAGGAGTAGGATAACTGTAACCCAAAAGTTTAGGATTACCGCTCATTGGCAGTTCGTTACTTACGTTGTGCTAGAGTCGCTTGATGTTACCTACAATATAACTAAATAGGTTTTATAACGGTTCTACCGTGTCTCTTTACATTTCAATGTTGACAGTAGGCATTAAGGCGTATCCGTGCGTTTGCGGATAATTCTTGAAATTTTCCGATTAACGTTGTTGTGCCAATGTTAATTGTCACTGAAGAGTCCTCGAAGTACTCGTAGGTGTATTGTAAAGTAATTAGTGTTTCGAAGGAACGACCGGAAAATACGAGGATTCTTGTTAAGTGTAAGCATGTGGGAAGATCATAATATTATTGTCCGGCTTTGATTCTAAGTACCTAATTGGTGTCGTTATAAAACATTAAATGCATACTTCCTCGATTGAGATGAAAATTTTCCAAAAGACGTCGTTTATTATATTATCTGCACGTCAGTGAACGCCTACCTTAAGAAAAATAGACTAATGTTTAGATACTTAGCATTAGAGAGCTAGAACATGAAATAACAAAACTTTTCGCGTAGATTTCTGCTTTACCTAGTGATGAGGCTTTTAAGCTTTTAATTAAAGTTTAAAAGCAATCAGCTGTTTCGTGTGGTTTTCCTTTGCCATATTAAATCTATGGTAGAGTCGGGTTTGACAGCTCTTTTAAAATGTTTGTTAATTGGCTAGTATCTACAATCCTGTTTCACAAATAGGTTGCTCCCAGTGTATCCCCAGCCGTGCCGAATCCGCGGCGCATCAAAGAACGTCGCGCGATAACTCGAGCGACTGTGGCGCCATGCGCAGTTTGATAGACCTAGGTATACAGGTATAATGGATAGCACTGGTAGCTCATCAAATTAAAATGATGTATTTCTCAAGGTTTTTTTCGTGCCTTCTGTGTCTTTGGAATAAGACTTGAAATCAATCAAGAGTAATTTTCGTTGGGTTTGATTTGCGCTTGAGTAGGATAGGTATGCATCATATAGGTATATAGTAAACAACATAATTTTTAGTCTTACGATATGCGAACAACGTAGTACAAACAAGTTTTAGATTTCGTTAAATGTCATAGTTTATTATAGGTAATAGCGTTATGAGTCCAAATATTTTAATAATTTATAAAAGTAATTGGATAGAATAAATAGATAAAACAAATCACAAAAGTAGCTGGATAGGTGAAGAAGGACAGAACATTGGATTATTTAATGGTTTCTACGCTTTCCTATGTCCAAGAGACCAAATCCGAAGCTATGTTCTTGCAGAGCGAACTTTAACGCCCGCATTCACATACGATGCTTGCTTAAGTGAAGTAGAAAATCGAATGCACAGCGTTGAATAAAGCTCTGTGATTGGTTTGTGTGCCACCCTGTGCGTCCACGTGCACTGTGAGACCTCATAGTAATGTTTGTGAATACAGGCGTAAGTAAGTTACGCATTGTTCAGAGGCCCTAGTGTGAGTTTTTATTAAACGCGCTCAAAATTACATTAAATGTATGACGGATTGTACAGCGCCCCTAGCGGGAAAAGTTCAAAAACTAAAATTTTCATACATACTCACACTCACACTAAGCCCACAGGAGTAACTTTTAATGAAGAAGTAGAGTAATACAATAACTCGTGCTGAAATCTAAAGATATAATTGCAGACGTGAGGTAGGCGGTGTATCAAAGAGATACCGATCTACATACCATATTATGACAACGATCTAACACGAATGTCATATCGATTGCAATTTTGAAGATAACTAAACGATTTGATTTTTATCTTTCAGTTAAATAACATTGCTATCTTGCATACCAGCAGTGATCATGCGCCGGCGTCCTAATTGTTTATGATTAACATATACAGGGTGTCCCAAAAAAGCGTGCCAAACTTATGGAAATCATAGACCAATGGTTGACCATCTATTCTAATATAAAAAATACTTTAGTAAAAGTATCACCATTTCAGAGATACGTATTTTTAATTCCCAATTTCTAGCCTAAATCTTGTTGCTGTGTGTACAAATGAGCAGATATTTTTCAAGACGAATAAGAAGAAGAATAAGAGAAATATCTACTCTATTGTGCATCTATTTTTGTCTCTATTTTTGTATCAGTGGCCATCTATTAGTCTATCATCTCCCTAAGTTTGGCACGCTTTTTAGGACACCCTGTATATTTATATTCTTTATTAGCGTGTATTTCATCTCGTGATTACTATACCTCACCCATCATACCTTCCGTGTATACTCGTATGTACTTCCTCAAGTAACGTAATATTAAAATAATGCTAAAGACGATTATATTGCGTAATATAGACGTCTTCATCAAGGAATAACAAAGTGCATGCATATAATGCGAGGAATGCCTGACTTTTACGATGTTGTTTTAATAGGTTTAATCTTATTATTGCCTGTATTGGTTGTCTGTTTGACAGAACATTTAATGGTTTTATTGCAACCGTGATTCTTGAGATAGGTACCTAGGTATTTACTTTGCTTACGTTCATAACTTTATGTAGAGTCCTACAGCGTGAATTATTCGACCTTTGAAAGTATTCCATCAAAAACCTATTGATGAGACCATAATGATTCACATTGGCATATCAGGGGCCAGGCCCCCTTGAAAAAGAACCCTAGTTACGCCAATATTCGCATTGTGAAAAAGTTCTTAGATCTCATATGTAGAGCCAAGCTTCTAACTCTACAAGCCCTAACTGACCAAACTCTACAGTACTCTACACCTTAGCCAAAATATACAGCACGGCCGTTTCGATATCGTCACATGGGGCGTAAGGTCCGGGCCTTTTCAAGGCGAGAGTGAATAGGCAATTACAAAGTCAAAGTCAAAATTTCTTTATTTGTTTAGACTAATAAATAGTTCTTACAAATCGTCATTTTGCTCTTAAGGAGCCTCTACATGTCTCATAATCTTTTTACCCTACCAGCGCTTCGAGACCAACATTTGGCAAGTGCTGAGAAGAAGCGCCGCAACAAACTCAGTCACCAGGGCAGATATGTACCATCCTAGACTGCATCTCACTTAACACCAGGTGCCATTGCGATCAACCTGCTTTGTCATGCATAAAAAAGGTGAAAATTATATTCAAGCCGCTTTGCCGTAAATTATATCAAAATGTATTGAATAACGGATAGACAAATCATCCTTTTAACAATGAAGCTTTCATTTGTTTGGACTAATAAACTATACATAACTTATCACTACACCGCTAACAAGAGAGAGTTATCAACTAATACCAGTTAAAATTATACCAAATTTAGTTCATTTTCACACGTACCCACGTGTTTAACATTCAAAACGCGTTCGTAACTACAAATTGATATCAGTTGTAAATCGGTGGGGAGGCCCTGGAGGCATACCGATGTGGACACCGGCGCTGTATGGAACATATTGAATACAAATGAACTTTATTCAGGAACGATACTGCGTTAATTCGTTTAGTTATTCATTTCGAGTCATATATTAGTTTTATTACTTGGAGGCTATAGTAGAAGAGATATAGTTTCAAAGCATTTATTAATAGCACGTATTGTATCTGTTGTAGGTGCAGTTTAGCACGTGAATTGGTATTATAATGCCTCCAAAGTAGACATGTGCGTAAAAATACATGTGTATAAGGAAAATCGAATGAAATCTGCTGAAATGTTTCAGCGATATAAACATTTTCTGTTTTAATTTACATGTTTGTAGGTATATGACGTATGTATGCATGTACAAATGTATCAAATTAATAGTGAATAGGAGTTCAGTGTCAATATTATTTCAAGATTGTCTATTGCTAAGGATACGTCACTATTGTTGAAGAAGTGCTACCGATACCAAGCTTACTGTGTCTGCCTCACACTTAGGTATTACCTATAATAAGATACATATCCAAAAAAGCTTCAGACAACCTAACTTATTAGCTGCATTCTATTTTAAAATGCATTATTAAATGTATTTGGTAGTCAACCGTGCATGTAAATGGTCAATTATTCAATGAATCCTAAAACTGGCGACGATTGATTTTTTCCAAAACAAAACACAATTTTATATCGCAAGACACATAATACAAACAAGGCATGCCCCAGTATCCTAAAACAGAAATACCGTATCACAGTGATATAAAGATAATGGTACGATAAATACATCGATATTGGTGTCCGTTGCTATGCTCACAGAAGCTCCGTAGAATACATCAGCTCTAAATCACATAGCAAGATAAAAATTCTAATAAAATTATAGTAATTGGGCGAAACGGCTCACAATATTGATTGTAAATGGGTAATTTACATACGATTACGTCTGCTGGTTTAATTGTCGGGTTTTTGTTGGCCACCACTTAGTTATAATTTATGGCGGCCATTTTGAACGTCATTGTGTACGTCATTATCATATACTATGTTCAACGACGGTTGTAAGTGACGGCGATATTATGTATCTATAGACCATACCGCACGTAAATTCCATTTGATTTAGGAACCAATAAATATTAAATGTACACTTCGAAATACATTATAATAAAACAGCTTTTGGTGATTCTAAATTATGGTTCACAGGTAAAGTTACTACTAGTTTTTGTGAAATAATACCAATGTACCACTTTTAGGTGTTTTTAAAAATGTTATGGAAAATTTTATATAGGTTCAGTACCTAACTACATAAAATTTTCGTATAATGTGGTATTTATTATAAAACCATCTGAACAGTAATAAAATAAATCTAATCCATTTCAACGAACTGATTGTCAGATTAATCGGAACACGGATTTTAGGACAGTAGTTATCTTTTGTCATCGTGTGTTAGATATACAGACATTCCGAAATAAAACAATATAAAGAGACCGATGAAAATTCCGTAAAACCAGCTCAGTCGCCACTAGTCTTGATATTAGCATAAATGGACAATAAATTATTGTTTCGACAAATAGTTATTGGGTAGATACACGGAGGTAGATACATATCGCGGATTTTGCAGTAATATGTCAAATAAAATTTAATTAATTGTCCGCGCCTTTGTCTCTTTGGAGCATTAGCAATTTTAATGAGGACTAGAGCGTTGTCTCGGAGATGCGGTTCTTGATAACGATACAATAGGAGTAGATGCAGCAGTCTCTCAGACAAAACGGGACTATTCCCACCTCTCGTTCCCACCGCTGCAACTCTTGTGTAGCCAGGATCTACAGTAAAAACCCAACCAGTGAAGGTCAAGTTTTTCCCGGGGGAAAGTTAACTGTCATTGAATCCAGCAACGAAATTAATCAGAAGGACATAGGAGGAGTTCAAAGTTAAGGTTCAACTTCCCTCCATTGCAAAGCGAATGACAGGTGACAAACCAAGGCCGTTAGTAAACCTTTAAGAAAAAATATGCACAACGAACAATAATACAACAATACAATTATGGGGACCTAATGTGCTATTAGCTACCTGCCAATAATATTTTTCACAAAACCGGTTAAAAGCACGGAAATTTTTCTTTGTCGCGACAAGTCTTTAAAAAAAACGATCTCTTAGAATTTGAGACAGTTACGTTACTCTATAGAATAAGCTACAGCGTGCGGTTCTGCCCTTCAGTGTTTTGGTCTGTCACAGCTTCAGCACTTTTGTCTCCCATCCCATCATGAACAATCTAACATGAGTTTCTTGCCAAGAATAATAGTAATAGTTACTTAACTTCTTATTTAAACCCTAACTTTTTTTCGAGTTAATCTACTTAACCTATTTCCATTGTTGTACCGAAACTGCGAAGTAAAGTTGTTGAAAGAGTGGTAAAAGTCACCAATTCACTTTGAAACCTCTGTCACGTATAAATCAGTATCTGTAGTGTTATCAATGTCACCAATGCATAATCAAAAGAAATGCGAAGTTGGATTTTGTTTATAGAAAGTTCTCGTAGCAAGTATTTATATTTTAAACTCGGTGTTTGTGATAAAGTAAAAACGATTGCACAACAGCGTTATAATAACATCAAGTAATGATGTACATTCTAAGGCCCGTATTACGAAACGATGTACAAAATTCGATTCAAACTCATGTATAGGTTGGTCTAATTCGACTAATAAAGGCTTTTACGTATGTCTTGATCAACAGGGATGTTTCATATAACGGGCATAATCGCAATGTATTCGAGTAACTTAGGCTGAGATGCACCACCTAATTTAACCGTTACTATAACGAAAACCGGTTTATTTTGTATAAAGTTTGACAAATTTTTGACGTTTGTTGAAGTTAAAATAAGATTTTGCAACCCAGCTTTACTCTCTTTTGTTCCTAAAATAAACGAAAAAACAATTGATAAATGTTATTGTTATGGCTCCTACACTACTTAACCTGGAATCCAGTGAAAATATGATTAGTGAGTATTCAAAAGGGAAATTACACTTTCACAAAAGACCTTAACTTTTTGAGAACAAACGTTGTTAACTCCAACTATAGATGGTCCCTACGCGCGATTTTGACACTCAATATTTATCTTAGAACTAAAACTAGTCCAATGACACATATAATATACAATTGCCTTGTGGGTTGAGGCCATAGAAAGTGACATCGCAGCGTTTTGAGGAGGAAACCATTTTTCTGGCTTCGTTGTAGTCATCGTAGATTTACAAATCGACATTTGCATTAATTTACGATGGCATTCCGTGGTTTTAATGGCTAAAGTTAATCTTACGTTGGAATTCTGGTTTAATCGATTTTTCTATGGTTGTTTGTTTTGTAGATTGTATCTGGTCCAGACAGAGATATGTTATCTTGGCGTTAATATCGATTGCTTCATATCTTATAAGCGGTTGTTGAAATATAGCCTTAGATTGCATTTGTTGTCGTCAGCCAAATGACGTCCACTACTGGACAAAGGCCTCCCCCAAGGATTTCCATAGCAACAGGTCATACTTTGCCCGCATCCAGGTTCTTCCAGCGATCTTCACCCGATCCAATCGCGTGTTCAAATCCAGGGACCAGTTATGTATATCTTTGAAAAATGAGCAGTTAACTTTTTATCCGGAGTTGTCAGTGGTTTTGTATACTCAGTCGTGATTATGTATATTATACAGTTTTTATTTTAGTTTGTTTTAGAGTATTCAAGATGCGACAGCAAAAGCTTAGCCTAGTTTTATTCTATCTAAACAGACATTTATAATTCTCTCTCTCTCTCTCTTTCTTCTCTCACTCTCAACTTTTTATGAAAACTATTTCAGTACTTTCTCTCTAAGTATAATAATCATTACATTCCCTTAGAATGTAGGTCAAAAACGGTATATAACGGTGTCCTACGGGTGAAATTGAATTACCATAGCCGTGCCTTACACGTCACCGGCTCGACTGGCATCAGACGTATGTATTGGTCAAGGTTCTAATGAATATTCAAGCAACTTCAACAAGATTCTTTTATCTAATAGTGCACAAATCTAGTAAAGGTTGGCTGTGAACTGAACTAAGATAAGTAGTGCCTCTTTTAGCCTAGGCGCAGACCACCGATTTTTAGTTGGCCGATAGTTGGGTCGCCGGTCGGGCTGTTAATCATGATTGAGTGTGCGCACATTACACCGATTTGTTATCGGCCGATTCTTCATACAAATTAGAATCGGGCCCAACTATCGGCCAACTAAAAGTCGATGGTTTGTGGCTAGGCTTAAAATTTCCCGAACACAGTCCAAAAGACATGAACAAATTCAAATCGAAATTGCCCGAAAGACGAACAACTTGTGATTCAAAACACATCAAATGGCAAATTTATTCATCCGTCAATAGTAAAGAATGCTTTGAGATATTAATAGTAAACTATTTGAAGACAATAGCAAGCTGCTTGAAGGATGAATCTAATTAAGATGTTTGAGAATTTTAACTACAAAGATATGTTTCGAGTAAGGGGCGTTGGGTTTATAAGTTTATACATTTGTATCTTTTGAAGATAATATGGTAAAATAAAAAGTTGTGATAGTGGTGTTTGCTACAGCCGTGTGCTCCCATATCCCTTTATTTTAATAAGGTTTGCAAGGAAATTACAGGTCATGTGATATCAGTTCGTTAACAACCTTTAGTGTTTAGTACAAGACTGGAATGATTCTCCAGCCAGTTGGGTATGTTACGTTAGCGAAATCAAATATTTGTGTTTAAATTCAAAATTATAATGCTCACTGGCTCTATTAAATGTATTATCGTAATATTGCCCCATTAAAGAGATACATATAAAATTATCTGAAGCCATATGGATTAGTTGGCTCGTCTAAGTGAATATATGAATAGGTTAAGAATGACTAATGTAGGAAATATGTCGCCCAACTTGCCTATTTGTCTGCTATTTCCAACCGTACAGGTTAATGAAGGTTTTAAAGTACTTTTGATTTTCATTAACAGCAAATACGTTTGTTAAGATTTACATTTATTACCAGCGAATTGGTTAAATTAGTTTTTAAAAAAAGGTCTCGCTATGGTCAATGGGCATAGGGCAATTTGGACATAGTAAGCTTTTCAGGATCAATCTGAGCAATAATAAGTTCTTATTTGTCATGTACTTAGACAATTTCTCATGTAGATAATACTTGGGCACTTAATGTAATCCATATTTATTATACGAGTAATATCGAAGGAAAGGGGTAGAAAATATGTCTTGATTATTTTATCAACAATTCGATTTGATAGTACTTAACGTACAAAATATTGAATTGGAAATTCTTGGCACGTAGTCACTTGAAGCTGTCTTAGGCATAAATTAGAATGTTTAAACACTCAAAATATTTAAGCCTAATAAGGGCACTAAAACGGTGGTGAAAAGCATAAAAAGCAACATTACAGTAAAACGCTAGTTCGCGTGATTGAAATAGGGGTCGCTGAATCCGGGTTGCGGTCAGTCATTAATCCGATTGTAGGAAGCCTTTGAAAACTGAATCGAGTCTAGATTTTATATTGCCTTGCGACAACCTTGTGATTCGATGGCACTTGATTTTAGATCAGATTTGTTGAGTTAAATAACATGATTGCATTGCCGCTTCGCGTAGGTATATGCTTGGGCAAGTCTTCAGAACTGGGGTTCTTATGCCCGTTTTCACCATCAATCCCTAATTTTTAAGTGACCCCTATGGTAACACATAACAGAAATTTTGTCTATGAAATATTTTGACTATGAAATCCAAGTTTTGATCAGTGAATATCATTTTGATTATTCAGGGGTAAACCAGACTGGGAATAAACACTTATTATTTATCAAAGTCTGCCTTTTAGCAAAGATAATTAATCTTTTTAAACATTAGAGACTATGGACACTCTTTTAACCCTGTGACTGAAAAACTTTTTGATTTTCAGAGTGAAAATCGGTTTTGTCTTCTAATTTTAAATAATTCATCTTGACTTAAACTGATGAAGCATTATTTGAAGATTTCGCTTTAAAGTAGATTTTCAGCAGAATCATTTAGACGTAATCCTAAAATATAACTAAACTAGTTAACTAAACTATCATCATAGTTAACTTATCATTTTATGATTGTTATACAATTTAAATGATATTCAATGGCTTATAAAAATAGAATTCAGCGAATTGATACGATGGAACAAGTCCATCTGACATTGTTGTAATCGTTCCATACAAAAACTTTGTTTGAGACGGGTTCTACGAAACACTGTATCGTAATTACATTACCTACGAAATTGTGAACTTGTGGCGACGCCACTACAAACTAGTGACCAACAGATGGCGCTGGTACTACTTCACTATGGCACACTCCGCCGCTCATACAAACCTGCATCGCGGTGACGGAGTTTTATATCCTGCCAAGTAGGTATATATAGACAAACCAAGATGGTGTAAATTGGACCTTGGTCCCCGAGCATAACACCCGCTCGGAAGGAAGCACTAACATCTAGCTTCCTTATTGTGGTTGAGCATCATATCCCACAAACTCATTACCTAACTAGGGATTTAAGAAAAACCTAAAATGTTAACGTTAACATAAATATGGAAACGTTCGTGCCAATTCCTCCATTTGTTTCTGGTACCTACCTAAACTTAAAAGGGTCGTCCTACAGTGGATACTGTTGTCGGTCGTTTGGTGTAGTGGTTCAGAACGGACTACTATGCCGAGAGGTCTCGGGTTCGATTCCCGGCCGGGCAGAAATTGAAATGATGAATTTTAATTTCTGTGACGGGTCTCGGTGTTACTATGTATAATATGTATGTATTTAAAAAAAAGTATATAAGTAGTATATCCGTTAAGCTAGCACCCATAACACAAGCATATTAATTGCTTACTTTGGGGCTAGATGGCGCTGTGTGAGATTGTCCAAAGATACTAAATTACCTGATGATAATGATAAGTTTTTGTTTATTACGAGTTTGATCTCATTAAGGGTGCTGATGGGGTTGCCCGGATACTGCAGCGCATCGGGCATATTTGCAGAGGCGCGAGTAGATTGTTTTTACGCGACCATGCGGAAGAGGTGCGCCTTCCTGGTGCGCAGGGTTCGGGGCAGCCCCAACAGCATCCTGTCTATGATAGCGAGTAGACTAGACTGCCATTATATTAATTACTGCTGCACTACATCCGCAGGAGTTGTGCAAAAAATAATAATAAATAGATAAGATTTTTCAATTATTACTAAAATATGGTAAGTCTTTTATAACTAACAAATAATGAGTCATATTACTTGAATAAATAAATTATAGTATTATTAGAAACGGCAGGCTTTGTTTAAAATCTAAAAACTTTTGTCACTGAAGTTTTAAAGCAAAACTTTTGGCCTTGATATCTTATATTTAATGCTACTCCATCTATTTCCCTACAAATATTTTGCTAACGTTCGTATTTCATGTTACATGTTTGACAGCAATGATTCTAGCAAATTTTCCGTTCGTCCTAGTTGTTTGTTTGGTTAAACGGGCGTGTCACAATCCTTCAGTGAAGGCCAATGTTACAATACGAGTACCAAGTGTTACGTGGGATCTCTTGAATTTATTATTCCTGTATTTGATACAGGGTTACATAAGAATTGAATAAGCAGTGTGAATGCAGCTTTAGGACGCATCTCTATCGCTGCGGTTTCGTTAGATACTCCCAAGTAATTGTTCTGGCGTGTGGTTGCGCAGTGCCATCTTAATAACCATATTTTCTTGCACTAATATCTTGAGCCTTGGGGTGTTAGACGGAGTGCGTCATTCCAGACCGGTATAAACCTGTATGCTTGAATGGTTTGGAGATTTGAAAAATACCAGCAAGAATTGTAGTCTTTCTGAATCTATACTAATATTATAAAACGAAAGTAACTCTGTCTGTCTGTCTTGCTTTCACGCCTAAACCACCACGATTTTGATGAAATTCGGCATAGAGATAGTTTGAGTCCCGGGAAAGGACACATAGTTTTTATCCCGGTTTTTGAAACAGGGTCGCGCGCGATAAAGTTTTTCTGTGGCAGGCAAAATTCCACGCGGGCGAAGCCGCGGGCGGAAAGCTAGTTATCTCTATAGAAAGAAAAATGCAAAATTTTCTTTTTCTTTCTGTTTATTCCTTTTCCGATAGCTTGATTTTGTTGAGGGTTGTTATTTACGTAGCTAGTTAATTGAAACACAGACGTGATGATCCTTTAGCTTTGTATTATTGTCGACTGACTTTTTTTATTAATAAATTATGATTAATTAGTTAACTTTCAACAAAAAAATATAATTTTACCACTACTTTTTGTATTTCAGTTTTTGAATGATGCGCGTGAGTGTTTTTTGAGACAAACTGTAATATTACACGTGCGGATCGAGCAAACTCTTGTATAAAGTAAATACTTATCTACGAATGTGTAAACACTGTTTGACAACGTTTAACATAGTAAAAAATCTGTTGTTGATGTGAACAAATATGAATGGAGTAAAAAAATTTGGAATGAAACTGGAACATTGTAATTCCCCAATGATATTTGTAAGTACCTAATTACTCAACTGGTATATAAAGTGCTATGTACTTATATAAATATGTTTTGTTTGATCGCGTTATTTGCATTATAATTTGGAGATTCGACTAAACTAAGCCCTGAGTCGGAGCGTGCGCGCGCATTAATGACTTACTTAAGTTTACTAAATATTTGCCGAGAAAATTCCGGACTACATTAACATTATGTCTGCAGTTAACCTCATTGGCATGTGCGTTTTGATTTGAAATACGCTTCCATTTTGAATGCATCTGTGCTACGCGTTTTGAGTTGTTTATTTGCTAATAATATTTACATAGATACTGAGAATTCGTTTGCGGTTGTCATATCGAACGTAGAAAAACCAATGTAGAGCGTGAAATGTTAGATTTCGTAGAATATTGTAGGTAATGAGGAAGTTTGTAAGGTGAGTATGGATGGAAGTTGTTCTTATGTCTCTACATTCATCTAATCATCACATTCGTGTGGCTGATTTGGGTCTCTTTGATATTTATGTTTCAAACTTACACTGCGGTTGTAATTCCTACTGATTAAGTGTAACATACGATGTACTCCATTTAAGTAAATATTTTACTTACTAAGAGTTCTCGCACCCGAAAATTATACTAACATGCCTTATGTAGGTAGTAGGTAGGTACCTACCTAGTTTTAGTACATAAAATAATTTTGATACGAGTAAGTACTAACAAAACTCCGACCCTTAGAAATGCAGTTCAAACCTCGATTCAAGCCAGAACTGCTTGATTTTGAAATCTTCAAGCAATGCTTTTTAAGTAGGTGAACGACTCACATTTTTTTAACTTCTTGCTATAAAAATAATAGTTCCTTGTTTTGACGATAAATCCGTTATTTACCTCGTGCCACGCTCCCAGCAGCTGTTCGAAGACGCTTAAAAGCCCAAACACACGAGGCACGACCGGTACTGGAAAATCAGCACGGATCAAGACAATATTTGCACACTATATTCATTAACGTTAAGTATAGGAAATTTTCGGTTGCGCTCTAAAATTGTATTCATGAGTGCCAAAATATTGGTCTATACTGAATAATAATATTTTTTATTTTGATTGGCTTGGCTTTTTTCAACGTGTACCTAGTTCGGATAACAATAAAGGCGGTAAAAATAGAATGAGTGTTTTCGCAAACACAAATCATCTCTAATNGCGTTTGTATTTCATGTTATTTATGTTTGACAGCAATGATGCTAGCAAATTTTCCGTTCGTCCTAGTTGTTTGTTTGGTTACACGGGCGTGTCACAATCCTTCAGTGAAGGCCAATGTTACAATACGAGTACCAAGTGTTACGTGGGATCTCTTGAATTTATTACTGTGTCAGAAACGTGCTACCTCTTGAAATTATTAGGTACTGTGTCAGAATCAAATCTATGAATAGACAACCCTTATTAAATTGCAGAAAAAATATTTTACTTGAATGTTAGTAGTTTATTTGTTAAGTCTAGTCAAATCAAGTTAGTTTAGTCAAATTGTCAACAATAGCATCACTGAAAAATTGTACACTTTTGAAAAGTTACCCAAAAACTTTCCCCCTTATTTTGACCCTATCATTAAGTATTTTTAATTTTGCAAGTTTAATGTTAATGGTAATAGTAAAGTAACATTATTGAAATATTTATTAAGCCTACACAGCTTATTAAAATAATGTTCTTGAGTTATGATGACTGAACATAGGTAAATTAATTTCAATTCTGATAGGCAAGTATGCTGTTGAGTGTTCGCAGAAGCACGATCGTTACAATATTTGAAAGGTTATGTTGAAGTTTTCCTATAAGAAGGATATATTAGGCGTTATGCACACTATGATAACCTTTACAGAGGTTTTTATGGTACCTATTTAGGGTAATCTATAGTTGCAAGAAAGTTCAGGAAACTACTGATCTGTGAATAGTCCTAAAAATGACAATAATTTTTATTAATTACATTCATTAATACATGTAGGTACTTGGTATCAGATCAATATCATTATTTTATATCAAAGTGTTGACAACACTATACATAATACTTGACGTACTTACTTACTATCTGCTTGCGTAATAGATATTTTGTCTGCAGAAGAAATAGGATTACTAAATAAATCACAGAAAAAAATCAATGGCTTATACTCAATATGCTGATACGAGTGTGATAAGAACACGATTAAGATTAATAAATACTTTCCCGGATGTGTGTGTAATTTGTGTATAATATATGTTATGTTACCTACTTATTTAGTCTTCATAACACATTGAAAAACATTATATAGCTACATTAAAAATTACAACTTTTTTCCTTTTGAAATAACTACGACTCATTTTTTAAGATTTAACTTTTTTTTAAACTTTTTTTCATATTGGGCCTTTTTAAGAAAAATATTTAAACACAAAAAAAGAATAAAAAGAAATTCTAGCAAAGCTGGCTAGACGACACACATTGTAAATTCTTATGTTCTAAGCCTAACCCTGTATTTGATACAGCGTTACATAAGAATTGAATAAGCAGTGTGAATGCAGCTTTAGGACGCATCTCTAACGCTGCGGTTTCGTTAGATACTCCCAAGTAATTGTTCTGGCGTGTGGTTGCGCAGTGCCATCTTAAGGCGNTCATCTCTAATA
The DNA here is from genome assembly GCF_004193835.3 of Ostrinia furnacalis. Classification (NCBI taxonomy): domain Eukaryota; kingdom Metazoa; phylum Arthropoda; class Insecta; order Lepidoptera; family Crambidae; genus Ostrinia; species Ostrinia furnacalis. The sequence continues at coordinate 540,096 of NW_021132019.1, forward strand.
TCGTCTGTCAATTTTTTTTTGTTACGGCTCATTCATAAATTGCTGAATTGATTTTGAGGAGTTTAGATAGTTCTTTAAGCCCTTTACTTATTCGTTAAAAATCGACGCGTAGGTACGCAGCGCCGTAATAAGTTATTAGTAGATCCATTTACGTGTATTAGAGAAAATATGAATGTAACATTTGAGATGTTACACTTACTTATATTACTATGTAGTATCTGAAGAGTGTCTACATCTCGCATAGTAGATCATCCCATAACTGTCATCCAAAGGTTATTGTGAATCTGAAACACTCGATGCTAAAGGAGTCCTTGTTAGCTGCATTTTGACCCCAAGCTGATGCGAAGGTTACAATGTGCTCATAATATAATGCAGGCTCCTACTTGACACTGTCGACAGGTAAGGTCGACTGCGCGTGCGACTATACAGGCTGTTTGATTTTCCGAATAAGTCAAGTCATGGGTGTGGGGCAAAAATACATAATATTATTATTCTGAAGCAGTAGGATATGCCAGATGTGGGGTGGATATTGATTGTCATGATGAGAGCCTAGATAAAAGATGATGCATTATAAAATACTACATTTTGACCTCCGCTTTGCCTTCGGTCTGAGACAGAAATATTATATCGCGCATTTTCAAAGTATCTCTATACCTCATATAAATTAGTTTTTTGGTTCAAAGCGTGAAAAGATAACAGACAGATGGATGGATTTATGTTGCTTGCTCACACTTTATTTCAGTGCAATGGACTTTTTAATAATTTTCTACTATGACTTACAATAAGTTCCTACCCCGTATAGCGCTGTTTGCGGAGCAACTGCAGGGCCGAGGTGGCGAGGTATGCACTCCACAAATAATGCTCGTCAAACCTTCTGGACACGATGGAAACGTTTCTTATGCGAAAAATACTTTAAAGGAAGAAGGATTAATCTGAAGTATGGTTAAAAGTATCTAAATTCTATTTTTAAGGAATTTGCTAATCTGTCTTGAGCTGACAGAAATCGAGCGAATTGATATGAAACACTAGTCTTCATCATCAAAGTCAGTCATGTTCCCAAAACACATGAACTAGTTTGATTGATTTCTATTATTTTCCAATTGGAATACATCTTCATGTCGTTGCTATTTCTTACTAAAAATCATCCTACTCTTCGATTCCCGGCATCCACTTAGTAATACCAGGCCTGTTCATCTCCGCGAGTTTACATCGAAAACAAAACACACACGACGGCCCACCTACAGGATACTATTCGACAAGGCCTCACATACGAGCGAACATTGACTCACGCACGCGTATTCTTGTGTATGGTGGAAGAAAATAAAGAAAATGGTGTACTAAATACTGTGCAGTATTTAACTGCCTAAATAATAATAAAACACAGAATATACTTTTTTAAGTTGCCTCAAGACACTGAAAGGTAAATAAGTAGTTAATATTGTTCATGATAATTCATGCTAAATCATGTATTTCCTCCGCCATTTTCCGCAGCTTGACACCTCACGTCACATCATTTTACTGAAGTCAGCCCTATAGCTTCGGCGCAGTGCCGATCACTGACGTTTGTCAACAAAATGGTGCTTGACTCTTGAGTCAAGCTAAATTACACCATATTGTTAATGACATTGAGCATACATTTTTTTAAATACCTTCGCGAAGTGAAACTTCTGTACGTAGTACTTATTATTATTCTGTGGTAATACTTAATAGTATCGTTTACGACGAATGACATATAAAAGTAAAGAGGTTTTATTACAGTCCTAAAATTATTATCATCTGTCACTATTTCAGCACCCAATAAAATCATCTAGCGTACTAACTAGTTGATTAAACACTCGTAGCAACAGTTTTAATGAACTTGCCAAAAGTTTAACGATTGTTTTACAGCCGCAATGTTCTTGACCCAATAACGGCGTTTACAAGTTTCTGTGGATATAATTACTAAACTGTTAATGTGATTAACAGCTTCACGAATGAGTAACGCCGTCAGTTTGGGATTTGCTAAAAGGTTGACGCGATAAGCCCTTCGTTTCAATTTTCATTGTTTGAGGGACTAACGAACTCCCGGTGGACAATGGAGTTGGGATGAAATCTGGTGTGAATATTCAGACAATTTAATAAACATATTCACTTAATACTCTTTTTCTAAATACTAATGTTTACGATAACCTTTCTAGGTTAAACGGGATCGAGCTATTAAACCTCGAGTCAGCAGCAAAATATTTAATTAAAATTCATAAGGATAATATCTACAAAATTTCGTGAATCTGAACAATAAATTCAATATGACCAGTCTTTTGAAAATTTAACCAAAGGACTTTCAATTTTAGGTATTTTACATACCTACCTACCTAAAAAGGGGCCACCTAGGTTCTTTCTAAATTCGATAAGTTCTGAAGAATGATAAGAAGCATTAAAAGATTAGGAATGACTGTTACTGGTAATTGTGTCACCTAATCCCCATAATATCTAATTTATTTGAATGTAATAATTTATGATCTCATATTGTTAGTCATGTTTCTCTTGAAATGAGATTATTACTTATTAGTTTTCATTATGAATGTTATATCCCTAAAAATAAAAAATAAGAAGAAGAAAAATCTAAGTTATGGACAAGAAAATTTAAGGATGTATAATTTTTATATTGCTACTCTATTTGTTCGTTTTACCTAAAAAAACATAGGATAAAATAATTAGTATTTTTAGCATAGAGTGGGACTTCAAATTGCGTACTGCCTTTACTCAGAATAAGACAGGATGTAGGTACTCATACATATTTGAGGGAAAATTCTTGCAGGCCAAAAAGTGTAGGTACTGAAAATATCAGACAAGTGCTAAATATTAAGCTATTTAAGCGTCACCATTCCCATCGCCAATATTGCTCGTACAAAATGGACACTTCGTTCCCATCCACTTGCGTCACAACATTTGAATGTCTTTCATCGAATTGGGACATTAATAAGTTCATTGACACATTGATAGACCATATGACTGTCAATGTCGTCACACTGCGTCTGCGATGCTCACATTTCGTCAACTAACCTTGCAGACTGTCACAGAGTAATAATTCTATGACTACTGCACTTCCAATGTGACCAGTACTCAAAATCGTCCCACTGAAATTATTTCGACTGTGGACATAATGTCATCCATGTGTGTAAATGCAAGTAGGAAGATTGTTTATGCAATCGTTTCACTTATCTGTTATTTAATTGGCGCTTTCAGAGTTAAGTGGTTTGTTTTGTATGGGTTTCCGATATTGCGACAGACTGAACTGTTTACGCAGGTTTATATTATTAAGCAGCGTAGGTACTCACCTGAACTGCTTGAACCAATTTTGATTGAGATTAAAGATAGAAAACTTGCAAACTAAACATACCCGTAATACTGGCTACATATAAAAATGGTACAGTGTGTTAAAAATATAGAAAAACATACTTTTTTAATTGGTAGCAAATAAAATAAGTTTGGTCACGCGATAAAGAAAAGAATAGGTATCTTTTGTTATAAGTTTTTGGGAAATACAAATTACTTAATTAGACACTGAGAAAGTATTTTTTCCTGAAAAAGCTGATGTCATTTATTACGTGAGGTCTGACTCAATCTAATTTCACTCAATTATGACTGAATCGAATTAATTTTCATTAATTGTGTGTTGATAACAGCTGTTATATTACACATGGCGCTTGATAGGCGTGGTGCCACGGCTGAGTGTCGTTTAATCGATTGATTCAAGTATCGATTTCTGAATGATATCTCTGGTGTTTTATGTTCAGTGCATAGGTACTGTGATTGGGTGATGAATTAGCATTCTTTTCTAAATCTTAATTCGAGGTTTGATAGACTTTCTTGTTATGTTTCAGGAAAGCAAACAAATATTTTCAGATCGAAATTTATTAGATAAAATTATTTAGATAATAACTTCAGGACCTTCTAATTTAAGAGAAACTAGAGAAGTATTTAACCCAAGAGACCGCAGTCGTTGCCTGCTTTGTTTCATTATAAATCTAGGCACATAGCTCGTAGAGACGATGGCCATTGGGGCAGAAAGGTTCTCGAGTGGCTACCACGGGCTGCAAGATGTAGCGTGGGCAGGCCTCCTACTTGGTGGACCGACGATCTTGTAAAGGTCGTGGGAAGAGCCTGGATGCGGGCAGGGCAGGACCGTTCATTGTGAAAAGCCTTGGGGGAGGCCTTTGTGCAGCTGTGGACGTCATTTGGCTGAAACGAACGAACGAACGAAATCTAGGATAGGTAGTTATTTTTTGTTTTATAAGAGACATCATATTATTTAAAAGTTTTTGATGCATGCATTCACACAATATGTCAGTAAATATTACATACACTGACAACACACTTTCGCCACACTTCTACACCTAAAGTTCACTACACACATATTGACTGTAGAATCCGTAAGGCCATGGTCACACGGAGGTAGAATTGTTATATAACGAATATGTTAATTTTTACGTAAATACACGTAAAAATATTTATTTACGTGTCGAACTTAACCCTGAAATATCTTAACGGAACTCGCAAAATTTAAACAAGTTCAGTGTTGTACTCATAACTGACTTGTACTGTCAACAAACATACACTGAAAATATTTTCAGCCACTCTGAAATAGTTGAGGTTGAGTAATCTTTGTTCAATGTACTTTATTTTTAAGCCATGATTTGCAATCTGTTGCTGTACCTTAATAAAAAAATAAATAAATAACTACTCAACCTGTCAAAGATTTTAAAAGCAGTTTCTTAGTTTTTATTACGTAGTACTACTTTTATAAATACAGTTTGTAGTGTGAAATAAACCATGTAATAGGTACTTATAACATGAACTTTTTTCGTTGCACCTCCTTTGGATTTCAGTACTTACCCAATTATACGCCATACTTATTTAATTTATTCTTCTGTAGTAATCGACATCTTTGATAATACAATTTGTTTGAATGGCATGCAAACGAGAAATACATATGTATGTTCTAACCTTAACATCTATATGTTCCATTAAATATATACGAAGTCTATCCAAAAAGTATCCGACCTAACTACATTAATTATTATCGTCGATTCTAAAGGCCCAAGAAATCATTATTTGCGCCGTGGATTTAAGAAAGTAATTTTTTTAAGTCATCAGTTTCAGAAGGTTTCAAGTAATTTAATTATTTCTTAGTAATTAGACGAGTCTCTTAAATCATACTATCGTAAGCGCCTTATTGGCGTAATTCTCTCCCTTCATCATACATCAAATGAACTGTGACCACTGTTTAGTGTTAGAAATAAATTCTGGTTCGTATTCTGAAAACTCGATTAAAACTGAAAAAAAAATTATCAAACTTGTGATTGGTCAAAATATTGATATTGAACCAATCACAGGGTTGAATCTATACTTGAGTTTTAATCGAATTTGTTTGATATATCTTTTGATGCCTGACAAAAACTCAGGCCGGATATTTCCCGGACAGACCGCACTCAAGTTTGCCATGGTTGTTTGTCGTCGGCGCGATGGCGCCTCTCGTGTGTAATTGTTCGCACAAACACCCGAGTGCCGGAGCCTGATTTACTAATGTATCCAGTTTTAGCACTTACTCAAGCGCTGGATTAGCACCCAAACATAATGGGGCACATTGGGAGGTGACATTATCAATTTGGGCGTTTAAGATTTACGGATCCTAATTCATTAGATGTCAAACCTAATTTTATTATAAGCAAAGATTTGGTTTTGTGTGTGGTAAATGGTGGATATGACGTGGTTTTGTGTTAGTATGACCTATTAGAAACTCTAATAACTATAAGTCATCTATTTTGGTTTTTANGTTTTTTATAAAGACTAACTTCTGCCGGTGGCATTGCTCGCGTGTATTTTGTATAAGTTAATATACAGGTTTCATTTCGCTACAGCAAGGCTGTGGCACCCCTTATTTAAATAGTGACTATTATAACCGTAACCGGTGTTTTTTGATGGACTTTGTCAGACTTTTGACGTCTGTTAAAATTAAATTAAAATGGTGCAACTCAACCTTAGTAATTTACGCGCTTTTTCCAGATCAAAATTGCCAAAAATAAAACTCATCAAAATCGGATCAACGTTTTAGAAAAAAACAGTTGTAAAAGTACAGTTGTACAAGCTACACAGCTTCATTTGTGACCACCAAAACATCATTTTTTATGCAGCACAAAGCATTTGACTGCAATCACACCAGATGTTATCTAAGTGAGAATAGTGAGATGCAATTTATGATGGTACATTCCTGCCTGCTTTTCACTAAAATTATTTCATAGCAGTGACTTCGCTATACATTTATCTTACGCTAATCACAATATAATTGGTTAAGTACCTAAGTAGGATATATTTTATCTTCCGTGTAATTCAGTATGTCATCGATTCCGTAATGTTACGCACTCGGTGCCTGAATCTTATCGAAATTGTTTCGCAGAATGTATCTTTTAAAGGAAAAACTTCGCAATTTAATTGGCGACATACTTAGATGATAATGCAAGATATGCAAGTGAATAATTGAGCGTAATGATTTATTTTTAGAATGACGTTACTTTGGATGCAAGTTTTTTTGATTCCTATTGGCTGTTTAAGTTTTGAAATGACGTGATGAAAAAGCATTTAAAATTAAGAAAAAAAGCTCCAAATTTTTGGATTTCTTTCTTCTCTGGACACAACAAATTACTTCCTTGTAGTGTAAGTTTGAGGTTGGAGAGAGATGTTCACAAAACTTTGATTTGTGTCAAACTACAGTTGACAAGTACATAATGTTGTAAAACTTTGTGAGCTCTATTTACAATAATTCCATTTGCCACAATAATTATAATTTTAACTTCATTAATTATATTTTAACTAGCTGACCCGGCGAACTTCGTACCGCCTTAGCGTAGAGATTTTCTTTATATTTTTTTCCGTAAAAACCTTGTACAGAGTATTAGAAAACTACAAAAAAAAAATCAGCCAAATCGGTCAAGCCGTTTCCATGTTATGTCGTGACAACGGAAAACGGGTTTCATTTTTATATATATAGATGTTCATTCCCCTTAGTAACTCGCATTGAAATTAAAAGCCTAACACGTTAACTGACAAGCCCAAACAACAAAACAGCCAAGCAACACCAAAGTTCAATCGATCTTTAAAAAAAAACACCCACTCCACGTTTTAGTTCAAACATCAAAGTAAAATTTTCCTTCATTCCTACGAACGTTCTTGAGCTAGGAAAGGCGTGATCAAATCAATCATAGAGCATCATTGACGTAACGCCATTAAAAACGCAAGAATTTCCGCGTGCACGCATGATCGATGTCACTTCGGTGGAGTCTTCGAGTTTGTTCTCGTATTTAAGGCGGAATATATTGGAAAATTAATTATTTGGTCCTACTGTCTAGTATGAAGGCTGAAACAATAGATTAGTCGATATTTTTTGTAATGCTTCATAATAGTTCTATAAATATACCTGTACCTACCTAATCGTCAGTGAAGTTGTAACAGTGCGTAAGTCAATTTTGACGGTTTTAACATTTTGATGCAATGGACGAAGGAAGATCTCGCTCACGAGCGAGCCTCTCTGGCTTCGAGGGAACCCCCAATCCCCTCCTCCAGTTGTTTTTTATAGAGGTTTTCTCCTCACGGCCCTGGTACAACAGGACCCCTGGCCCGCCGTAGTGGGTTACGGTCTGCTCTATGCCTCTGCTAGGTCAGCTCTGCTGATCAGAGAAGTACCGAGAGCGGCCCTCCAAAGAATGGGCCCGGGCAAACGCCCCGCCAGCCCCCACCTGTGGGGTTTTTTTTAAGATGTCCCCTGCATCGTGGCCCGGGCAAATGCCTCGACGGCCCCCGGCCCACTCAATTGTGGGTTACGGGTTGCCCGACAGGCCCACCGAGTTGACGAGACCTGCCGCGCAGGTGAGAAGTTAGCCGCCCGCGTGAACAGACCACGCGGACGTTGCCCAGGGTGCACCACGAGGAGGTCCCTCACCATCGCACCCCTGACTTACGCACATGGTGGTGCAACCCAGCCTAAGAGGCTGGGTTGCACCATCTTACTTTAACTTCCTGCGGTGTTTCCGGACGGATACGACCTGCAAGCTTTCAAGAGGAGAGCGTATCTTTATCTTAAAGGCCGGCAACGCACCTGTAACGCCCCTGGGTCTGCGGGTGTCTATGGGCGACGGTAATCACTTACCATCAGGTGATCCGTCTGCTCGTTTGCCTCCAATCACATAAAAAAAAAACTTTGACAAACGTCAAAAATCTGCCAAACTTCATACAAAAAACACCGGTTGTTGTTATAGTTACGGTCAAAGTTACGTGATGCAACTCAGCCTTAGAGTTTCACGGACATAATGTGTGTTTTACTTCATTGTACAGTTCTCTCTTCTAATACAATGTCTTGACATTAATTAAACTGTACATACACGTACGTTAAATCCAACATGACACTATGTTCATAACGTCATATAAATAAATAGCCATAAAGAGTGCGATTGTCAAACAGAAATTAAGAGGTAAATCATTTTGAATAATGAAACATTTGCCGTTCGATGATGCCGTCCGACATGACAATAGGTATTGTACTAAAACAGACAAAGATACCACCTCTATTAGTTTTCATACCTCTGTGTTCTATTGTAAATTACCTTTTTGCGGGGAGTAACAAATTATAGAGGTGTAATTTGATTATGAAAAATAAAACGTCATTTTCTTATCTTCCGAACTGTTCTTTAATACGGTTAGTGTCTGGAATTGGGTTTAAACTCGCAGGTTTAAGACCTTAAGGATTTTACTTTACGCATAAATTGTCGAAGTTGTCGGTTGTCGCCCGGTTGACTTTGTAGTGGGTAGTAAAATGGGAATGAGACGTCAGCTAGAAAGGCTGCCTTTTTATTAGCGTGTGCTAAGTAAAGGTTTGTGAGGTATGCGGCTAAATGTCCTTCAGACAGGTTTATTTTCGTGTACAGCGCTGATTACAGCCTTAGTAAGGGTCGACTATTCGCGTACGTAGACATACTGGAGGCTACGCTTAAAGTATTTTATGAGTAGGTACTCACTCACCTATGCTAATGTAATTTTATCAGTTTATTTCTAACGTTACGTTAACGTTAGGCGGGAACGCCTGAATACATTTTGGTGAATTACGGTAAGTACAGAGAAAGATTGGATCTTAGAAAATGAAATCTGAAACGGGTTGGTCTAGCGGATGAAAATATTGTAATTTTTCTCTATCTTAAGAGAGATTTGAAAATTCAGAGTTCTTCTGAAAATCCCGAGAAAAAGCGTTATTGAAGAACCGCCGTTATCTATCCGTGATAGTTTAAATAACTTTTGATTCTTTTTATTTCTCTAGACAATTTTTAAATCTCAGACACTATCAGCCAGTCACGCCAGACACCTTCCAACCCCTACGCTCTTACTTATCATGACAGTAAGTAAAGGAAATGGGCCAATACGAAAGGTCGCCGTTTATTGGACAGACGATCAAACGGTCACTCAGCCCAGGTCAAGGCGAGTCAGTACAGTACAAGGAAGTCAAACAGTAACTCAACTTTGAACAGCCGTAACGTTCCCCGAAAATAATACGCAGTTGCTTAAGGTCAACAGTTCAGCTATGAAAATATTTTTGTTTGGTTCAGGCGTTCGACCTTTAACTATCATCGTATAAGTTGACTATTAAGTTTTTGGAGGTTATTAAAACATAAACAATTTGTTATCGCTGCTAAAGATGTGGTGAATCTTGGATCCATTGAAACACAATCTTGATTAATTTGTATAGACTGCATAACATCATCACCGTGGCATCTTATTTATAATATTTTCTATAAAAAATGTATAGTATAATATGCTGTTAACGGTAGGTACTTTACAAAAAATATCCGTTTATGCAATGATGATTAATGTTGAATTTTTGTAGAAAAGACACCAAAAATACCTACAGTCCTTTCTTATCATTTCGTACTGAGCCTACCGAGGTTATCTTATACTGTGTCATGAGATCGTCCTCAATCTAAACAAGAAGCGGGAAAATTAGTATTGTGGTCATAGGAAGTAGGAAGCAGAGTTTGACAACAGATTCATGGTTTCTGTAGTGTAACTAATTAGGGAAATTGCGTGTACTTCGTGCTTTACGGTGCTTGCGACATCAACTAATCTTTGGTTGTTTTAGGCCCGTATTATGAAGTTAGATCCATACACAAACTGAAATCTGACTGAAACACTGTACTTATAACTGCTTAGATTGTAAGACCTAATGTGAATTGTGCTTATGTGGCTAGGCAATATTTGGACCAACCAAAGGGGTATGTAATCTAGTTTAAAGATGTAGATTCATACTTGAGTTTCATTTCATGATGGGCTACAAAGAATCATAGTTAGTTAGTTAGTTAGTTTTGCAGGGCAATCGAATGCCGCACTTAGCCTCATGATAGGGCCATTGTGCGCGATTTGTGGTTTATCTTCCTACTCCAACCACCCCAGATCCCCCCAGAAGGCGAGCAGCCCGTCCAGGCTGCTGCAGGCTTCCTGTAGCGACGACGGTGATCGAAGAAATTGAGCCCGTTGTTCTTCCACGCTACTGCACTCCATGAGCACATGCTGCGGTGTTTCCTCTGCCTCCATGCACCCCCTGCATAGTGGGCTGTCTGTGACACCTATATTGTATAGGTGCTTGTTGTGTGTGTACAAAGAATCATATATTGAATAATATTTAATACGTCGAAACTTTCACAAACGATTCTTGCTTAAGTGAAGCAGCAAATTAAACGCACAGCGTTGAATAGAACTCTGTGATTGGTTCGTGTGTGACCCTGTGCGTCCATGCGCACTGTGAGACCTCATAGTAATGTTAGTGAATACGGGCGTAATATTAGTTTAATAGGTACCTAGAATGTTAATTAGACGAGAAGATTATCATGACAAATTAAATTATCTTTTTCTCTACTCATAAATGGGTTAAAATTAAAATTGTGTCATCTCCGAGTGATCTCTGCCTTCCTAACTTCCTTGATCAGCTCTTGCATCAGCATTCCCAGTAAGACTTCCTGCCGTGCATCCTCACTCTTCCAATTGGAAGTCATTTTGCATGCAAATATGCGAGGAAGTGACACTTCCAGACTCCAGACTTGGAAGTTCCTGGATACATTATCTCTGATTTGAGACTTATGATTTTCTATCTACAAATTGACGTAGACGAGTATGTATGTGGTTGGTATGACTTTATTAAATCGATCCGTTTTAATTCATCACGTTTCCGTTTACATTCTCTGTCGATGGAGATGATTATTTCTTTGCCGAATACTTCATTCATAATAAAGCTCTGAGAGTTAGAGCTAAATAATACTAATGTATAGTAGGCAAAGAAGAAAAAAAAACACTTCAAATAAATGCTATTTTCTGAATATAAAATGGTCTTTATTTAGTCAGTAAAGTAAAAACATCATTTATTACTTATTCAATCAAACTCTGTGAGATTTCGTTACATTTTTCACGATCAAATTTTCCACTCCCAAGTTTTCTTTGCCAGTTAGTACGCAGTATTTCAGCGTTTACCCAAGACGTAAAGAAAGGTCAAATGTCAAGGTGGGGAACCTGCCTAGGTCACCTTTTGTGGAACTTCAAGCTTTCGTGAAATTAAGCGCTGGAACGCTTAGAACTGGGCCTTTTACGTGATTAATGTGACGCAGTTAGTGCGGTGCTGTATGTTGAATGTTTAACGTTAATCAAGTTAATGAAATCATTTATTATAAGACAATGTTGATATAAAATTTCAGTTTTGCTACTCTTCAGCAGTAGCGGGTATTTGTTTTGAGTTATTTTTTTTTGTATTTTAATTTATGATACTTTGAGAAAGGATTATTACTATTTCAACTAAACTTCATCTTGTCTGAATAAATTAATTGATTTCCTTGTCAACACACTACACACGTTTAATTTTTAATGTCATAATAACTAATCGAATCTCATTGCAAAATGTAAGTGTTATACACTTATGCCTACGCAACGTGAAGAGCCAGCAGAAATATGATCGTGTCAATTCAACAATGACATAATTTTGAGCACGCCATCCAAACATCGTTAGGCTGGTATGCAAAATGCAAATAAAAACACATCCACAAGGTAACTTAATGTGAAACTGGTGGCAAAACGAACGTAAATTAACATTCTATGCTCTAACGCCGTTAATATATTTGGAAAATTATTTCCCACTTACACAGTGGGTCAAAGGCAAAAGTGCAACCAGTTTAAATCAATTTTCATCGTTATCAGATATGAATAAAGTCGGGTTTCGAATAAATGGCTAAGGCCTAATGAGTACCTAGAATTGCTTTTGAATAGTAAAATTTGTAGGGTTGCATGGCGCATAACTTTGTAAAGGTTGATTTCTGCCAATAATGTTTTATGTCTTAGTTATTAGCTGACAAGTACGGGAAAACATCTAATAGGTATGTTTGTTTATGTATAACTTGGAAAATAAACATAATAAATATTCCTTTATTACTTATCATTAAATTAGTGGTCAAATAAAGTACCCAAGTGACTTGATCGTAGAAATCTTTTGAACTTTAAAGCCTTGGACCGAATGGAAATTTCTTTATTTTCTTTTTGACGGCCATAAATATTTTTCTATTCTTCAGTTGCTGTTATCTTTGTCTGTCTTTTGTGATTTCGAAAGCAAACATTCAAAAATATTTGTTTTCTTACTGAATCCGGTTTCGATATGCTAAATTGTGTGATAAAATTCGTATGAAATTTCGATTTCATCTGTCATTAAGATATTCAAAACCAATATACCGGTGGTTTTGAACATTTCACGGTTACGTCACTAGCTTTATTGACGTATAGTTTCGGTTTTGTGGTAGGTATACGGTTGTACAGTCTACATCGATTTTTGTTCCCCTCAAAGTTGTGGGTTTTCCTTGCGATGGTTTAAAGTAGGGGTTCAAAACGTAGCAATGTCATTAACATACTGTCAGGTGAATGAATGTAAATATATTTTGTCGACGCCATATTTTAGTTGCTGAAGTTGTGGCTGAAGTCAGCAACACGTTTATTGCGTCGTGCGTATATGCATGTGCACGCTACGTATTTGTTTGTCGACTATAAGATGTCTGGCCTTCATACCTTTAGGCTTGCGGGGTCAAATGCACATCAAAAATATGCTACGACGTAAAACCTATTCATTTATTTCGATTCGATCAAACCTATAAAGCGCACGTCACGAGTGCGTTCAGTGTGAACCACTCAAACAATAACAATAACTCCGACTTGAGCGATTTCTCGTAGTGTGGAGTAAAGTATACAGTCTACAGCAGTTCTAACATTCTACATTTCTCCTTTTAGCCCTTGACTGAAGGGTCAAAAGCGGTCATTTGCTCGCTGCCAACTGTTCCACCACATTGACCCATTTCGATAAACCCGCACATAGATTACGCTTGAGCATTTTACTCAGGTGCTACGAGCGTGCAGTTCGATGGTATTTTTTCTTTTTTTGCCATAAACCAATGATTTTAATTACTTTTTACGGCTTCTAATTCAGATTCCATAATTACTCATGCATGAGCGTTAGATTAATGCAGTCTTTATTAAACCATATCCGTTGTTTTCAAATCAAAACGCATTGAAAATTCAATAATGACTAACAAAATCCGAGAACGTCTAATCGATTCTATTTCTAGTAAATTTTAACTTGTACTAGCTGACCCGGCGAACTTTGTTCCGCCTTAATGGCAATAAATAAGCAGACTTTTTTTTTAAATTTCGAATGGGATAAAAAGTATCCTATGTCCTTCTCCTGGCTCTAAACTACCTCCCTGACAATTTTCAGCTAAATCGGTTCAGCCGTTCTTGAGTTATAAGCGAAGTAACTANCATTTTTCTCAAAACACATCTCATAAAAATGTCTACGCAAGTGAAAACTTTGTAAGGTCGCCGACAAAGCCTCGCGTGCACACCGGCTTAACGCACGCACACCAACAAAAAGTTTAGCTTATAAGTTTATAATCAAGCGAGGTTTTTATCTCGTAGTCGATGCCCGCACGCCGCACCGCGTGCATGTCGCTCGGCGAAGCCTACGCGCGTCAAAAAACAACCACCGGCGCGGGAAAATAAAAAAAACTCAACCTCGATTGTCAAAGCGTTTGACGAAAGTGTTCCATTTTTTTTCAAAACTGCGCGAGTGACGTTCGGAAAATTATGAAAGTGATGTGACACATCGTGTTTCTCCGAGGAAAACGTTTAGTTTTTCTTTTTTAGTGACCACAAAAGCGATTGTTTTTGGCCAGTAGCAAAAAGTATACATTTTCAGTGTTTTGTTCTATTGAATGCGGTGTGTTTTGGAAAATTACATAAAAGTGGTTTGTTCAGTTTTGCTACGGAAAAGCGGCAGGCAAATTCAGTTAGATGTATGTTCCACATAATATACAACGGGTCACAACATGACGGCAAAGTTCGGCTATGTAAGTAGACTTTTTAACCTACTTATTGAGGGCTAAGTGTTTTCGTTACCTGGTTTTATTTCGCATAATGAAAATGAAAAGTTCAAGCGAGAATTTTCATGAAGTTTAGTATCTTTTAGTAACATGATAAATTGATTATTCTTCTCAATTTCGAAATAATGAGATGCTAAATTCGTAAGTAGGTATTTGCAATAAGGGATTATTTACTGTATACGAAGTAGTGCGTTAATAAATGAGTTTTCGGTCAAAACATTTATTTTAAAATCCTCATTCTGTATTTTCAGGAAATTATAAAGCAATACTTTTAGCGCTCATGTACTTATTCGCATTGTAATTTAGACGCCGCGCCGTGTCGCTGATAAGTTCCAGATAAGATCATTGGTTGTTAACAATTATCGATGCCAATGATGCTAATTGATAATTTTAAGTCCTGTGGTGTTTGTTACAGATAATTTATAGACTTTTGTTATGAATGGAAATTTATAGTGCTTTAAAGATATAAACAACGAAGATTTCGATTAAGTATATTGTGGTCGGTAGAATATCATTATCGCATTGGTAACATGCTTACTTCGTTCGTAAAAAAATNATAAAATTAAATCTAATATAATATGTAAGGCAAAGGTGACTGACTGACTGACATAGTGATCTATCAACGTACAGCCCAAACCACTGGACGGATCGGGCTGAAACTTGGCATGCAGGTAGATGTTATGGCGTAGGCATCCGCTAAGAAAGGATTTTACGCAACTCCACCCCTAAGGGGGTAAAACGGGATCCACGCGTAGGAAGTCGCGGGCGGCCGCTAGTCGACGTATAAAATGTTTATTGTACCTACTATTATTTTTAGTTTTATTATTAAGGCGATTAGTGTCCTCAATCCGCGCCAAATGGGCATTTTGTAAAGCCTACTCCTCTTTTACTGCTGGACAGAAATAGTTGAAAAAAATATATGTTATACAACAGTTCAAGGACTACATTTGTGACGTTTGAATTTTCGCTAAGTCTCTTTGTTTTGGATTAAAAAAATAAATACGGGACATCGATTTTTTACTTAAATTCCCTACTCCTCCAAAACGGCTATGTTAATTTAAAAGATTTTTGCACGAATAGATTGGGAATTCTTTAATCTTTAAATGACACGTTGCGTTTTTCAATCGAACATTACTTTCATTCATAAATTTTACTTTTGATAAATTCCGAACGTTTTGCTGTTGAGGGGGCCCTCGCGGGGTGCGGGCGGCAGTCGGCCGCTGGCCTTCAGACGGGGAGGTTGTGTCACTCGCTACAAACTGACATTAGCGATCAAAATGAATTTTTTCTTTGGCTAAGTTGCACCACCTGACGTGACCTAACTTTGACCGTAGCTTTGGCGATAACCGGTGTTTTTTGTATGGAGTTAGACAGACTTTTGACGCTTGTCAAAGTTGAAGTAAGATGGTGCAACCCAGCTTTTGTTCGACAATAGATTTTATGTCAGAATTGTTCATAGAGTACGTGCAGTCAGACAATACAATTGAATTATGACGCGCTCAGACGCTATTTTCTACCTGAATAGAATCTATTAGTGTAAAAAAACTATAATTGACTCCAAAACAACTGCACTAGATAAATACAAGTAGAAAAATTATTACGTTATTTATTTACTAGGCCTTTGCAATCAGTATCCAAATTAGGAGCTAGTCAGAATCTGTAACTTAATCGATTTACGTGAAGAAAACAATTTATATTTTTCATACTTATTAGAATTAGATTTTAAATATGTTTCTTCGCGAAAATACCACAATTAAAAATAACACCTGTAACGCCCCTGGGTCTGCGGGTGTCTATGGGTGACGGTAATCATTTACCAACAGGTGATCCGTTTGCTCGTTTGCCTCCTGTCACATTAAAAAAAATTAAGATAAAGTGGTATTGAATTGTTCTATAGAGCTTATTAAAAATTTGGATACTGATTACAAAATTAGCCATTTTCGGAGTCGGTGTCGGTGTCCTACCTTTTGGTGATTCGTTTTGGAGTTGGTTTTAATTTTTAGTGAAATTAATCTATTTCATGCCTTTAGTAGACTATAGGTACCCAGTAGACCTTGTTGTTGCCACTGAAGGTGCATAGGTACTCAGTACATTGATACCATATTTTTCATGTTAAGTGCAAATAAACTTCCCTAAATTACCAAACCATGAAACGTACCTATATTATTAAAAAGTTTCGCAGATAAAAACTAAAATCCTCTTATAAGGTGATGAATTTTAGGAGCATGTCATGAAACCAAAATTATTAGCATAAAAGAGCTTGTTTTAAAAAAAATCTTTTTATTTATGATGGGGAATTTACTGCGGCGTAGTAGCAGAGATTTTCCGTTTGTAGATCGTAATAATTTCGAAGAATAGGGATGTTTCGTGGATAAAGCAAGAAAGTAGCAAGAGTTTGAATAAGACCGTCGGTGAACTTACCAAAAAAAAACTCTAAATGTATTTTTCACTTTTTTAAACTTATGAAAATTTAAAGAGATGAAGCGCACCAAAGTTCAGAAGATGAGGCACATGACGTCAAGGCATGCTTAAAAATGTGGCGATTTGTGTCGTCACGCGGAATTTCATCGCATCATTATCTTCGTAATTACTTGTTTAATTGAAAAATAAAAATATCCTGTGTCCAATATATTTTGATAATGTATTATTGACGGACCAAAAGTCTTTTTTAAAGAAACTAGCCTATTCCTATGGCCACATTCCAGATCCATCATCAGACCCTGCAGTTTCCCTTAGAGAATTGAAGAGTCATGATTTTCAAAGTAGCGTACCTACTTACATAACATTAGGTACTTGCTTATACAGGGTGTCCCAAAAACAATGGATAACCCTTCAACCATCGATAGGCCTCGCCATGGTCGGGAGACGTCATTTTGACCCCAGTAAAAATATCACCGTTTTCAAGATTTTTAAGTTTTTGTGCATTTTTAGAAAATTGTAATGAAATTATTTAGGTATAATAATAAATAAATACAAATCAAACGAGCCTAAACTCGATGGAATCGTTTATTCCCGGAGTTGCTATGGGGCCACTGGCATTCCAGCTCTACCATCAGATCAGCTCCATGTCATCACAATATTGCATTGTCACCCGAATTACACGTATATCCGAAATTTGAACTCAATCAATTGATGAAGGATTTTTAATAAAAAGACAAATACATTTTCAGTTTATTCTTCATAAGTGATAGACAAAAGCAGAAACATTTGCTTTTTTAGGCCATAGACAATACTAGGTAGGTACTAATGCGTTCCAATAGGGATGATGACTGGGTAATGAAATCGAACCGTCAGACAGATAATTAGAAAATATTAGACTCATATTTTTTTCCATAATCGAATAATTACAGTATTATATTGAGTTGAAATGTCGCGTGACGTCACATTTGAGTAAAAATTCTACTCAAGCGTGGCGTATCGCGCCATTTCAACTCGATGTAGCACTGTTATTATTTAATTATGAAAGAAAATAAAAAATATGAGTCTAATATTTTCTAATTATCTGTCTGGCGGACAAATAATTGAAATTTTGTCATCTAGCCTAGTTGTCGTCAGGAAGTTGGTCTAACTAATTCAGCTTGCAACTAATTCAGCTTGCAAGATTCCACCCGAACAAACATTTATGTAATTACCTACATACATCATAAATTGCAAGCTAAATAAAAGCTTGTAATAAAGTCGGGTTTCTTCAAATTTCGAGAACGACTGAATCGACAAAAGCATTAGAAAATTTACAAAAAATAAAATAAAATTTTATCCCGCACAAAATGTTCATGGATTTTGTTATTTTTATTAAATACCTTTACGCCTGAGTTAAATGACACCGACATCAAGGTTCATCAATTTAAGTTTAAAATAATAGGCAGTAATGTATGAAGAAAGAGCTTCTATTCTGTATCTACCTATGCCCGTGTATTTTTGATCGGTGTCAAATCGGAGTTTTTGGTGCGGGGTACGCGGGTGTTGCTCGCGGCGTGAAGGTCAAACGCCCAAGGTCATTGAGGACTCTAATCGCCTTAAAGAGATCGTATACAAGTTGGTTATTGTAGATGTCATTATTACACGACAAATATACACTTTTATCTTACAATATCAGCATTGTCTTTGGAAAGTATCTCAAGATAAATGCAAAAATCGATTTCGATTCGATACCACTTGCTGCTAAGCGATCATGAAAATAAATCGATTTATTAGTTGTTACATGGCATAGAGGTGTGCTTATTCCTAGATCTAGGTTTTTCTTTTATGTGACAGGAGGCAAACGAGCAGACGGATCACCTGATGGTATTCCCTGTGCGTAAATGTTAAGTAGTAAATCTTCTGTCTCATATCTTAGCAGTTGAAAATCTTGATATTAACCTAATTGCAATTATTGGTCTTGGTTATTAGCATTAACTTATTGAATACTTATGTAAAAATACGATTTTTGAAAAGACAAGGTAAAAAAATGACTGAAAAAAGCTTGTTTACTCTTCCTTTATTTCAGTGAGCTATCTTTTCCCCAAATTGACTGGAAGAGATAGCTTCCTAGTTTCAAATCCTAAATTATACTTTTCTCGCCTTCTACGCGCTCACGCTAGCTGTGTGTCAGAACCTTTAAGGATATGTTTGTTTAATGTTTATGTTAGTTTGTACTATTTTATGTGTTTCATTAAGTACATTAGGTAAGCAACATATTAATGCGATGCGTTATCGATTTATTGACATTCCTTACTCGATAATTGACATTATCGATTAATAACTTATAATTAAATGGCCGAGTTTAATTAGTATTTTTACGATTAATTCTTAATGCTTGCATGATTGGGTAACCTTGATAGGTTTAAACACTTCTGTGCGTAGTGTTAACTGTTGTGTAACAAAATTACATTTAGTAGGTCCTATAGTTTGATCCAATATCCATACGTCATACCAATTTATTCTCGTGTAACAATGTTTAACACAACTCCACTAAAAAGATTCTTATAAAGTCAGTAGGTCTGAGAATAGGTAAACAATTTTTTAAACCCCTAGGTGATATGGGCTTTTCACGCGTATGAAGGGCACGGCTAGTAGGTACAAATAATATAGTAGGTAGGTATATACTATTGTCTTTTATTCAGGGGTGGGAAAAAAACTGTCTGCGAAAGGTTTCAGTCTGGCCCGCTAGCCTTTCAGAATAGATGTGTATCCATCCATGCCTTCATAATAAAATGCTTGAATAGTGTCGCTTATAAAGAAGTAAAATATAGAGAATATTTTAAATGTACCTATTTACTCAATTACCTGCTCATTACATACCTATAAAGAATATTTAAATATGACATCAAATACCTTTGTTCTAATTTTCAGCATGATTTTTGAATAGTTAATTGATATTAGGTTCTTTCTACAGATTTTAATTAATCTTCTAATTTGTGTCAAATTGTCTAATCGTATATGGACTTACTCGAGTTTCCGTTATGAATATTTAAGCCCCTTATTTCACCCCTTCAGGGAAATAATTTCAGTGCCTGGCGTTTTAGTACAGTCGGCATCAAAAACATCTTCACGAATTTCATACAGTACAAACCCATAAAGTTTACTATAATGTTTCTGATCAATTCGACTGGGTTAGACAATATAAAAAAATATTACGTGTATTGAAATAGTGACTACTTCTCTTGCGCTACTTCTTTTCAGCATTGGCTTACAACTAATATTACAAATGCGAAAGTTTGTATGGATGTTTAGATGTCTGGATGTTAACATGTTTGTTACTCTTTCACGCAAAAACTACTGAAAGATTTTTGATTAAACTTTACAGTATTCTTTTTTATAACCTAGAATATCATATCTAAATATATAAAAGGAGAAACTGACTGACTGACTGACAGATCAACGCACAGCCTAAACGGCTAAACGTAGGCACTTGAAATTTGGAAGAGACGTAGCTTAGGTACCGTAGAGGTGCACTAAGAAAGGAATTCCCGAAATTCCCACGGGAACGGGAATTAGCGGGAAAAACGGGATTCACGCGTACGAAGTTGCGGGCGGCCGCTAGTAGGCTATAATTTATGACGATCTGTGACAAACTAAATTTCACGCGGGTGAAGCCGCAGGCAAATGGTTCTATAGTAGAGTGAAAAAAGTGTTATACGTTGGAAAGTTTTAAGCCAACTGAGAAAAAAAGTGCGTGATAACACAATGCTTGTGTTATTATAACACAATGCTTGTGTTATCACTTAGCCTGTAACGGGATATCGTTTTTAATAATAACTTGGTTTCGTCCTTGCCTAACCCGACTTCTATGAAACTGTGACATCATTATTACTATGCAATTGCATTAAACAAAGTTAAGAAATAATACATTATTGCACAATGAAATACTTGTATATGTATTGTATACTCAATGCATTTTTCACGGCGTGTAAAATTACGTTTATACCACGCTTCGTCATTTACAATTACGATTGACTACTTCCTCTTTGAATTTCCATGTTTCTTTGTTTTTTTTTATCGTAAGATTTGAAATTTTAACTTTTAATAAAATTCAAAGCTTAATGGAAGTTATGTCTCATTTTTTTCTTTGAGTACCTACTTTTAGGTGTCGGTGGTTAGTGGTCCTGAAATTCAGGGTCGCCCTAGTTTAGGCTCAGTTTAACATAATTATCCTCCTAATATTTATGATTAATTAATTTTTTTGAAAGCATTTTTACTATGTCCATTATTTTACAATAAAAGAGCGTATGTGCAAAAGTACCTATGTGTAAAATGAAATCTTTCGCGCTGTAATGGGCTACAGACTAATTTGACTGCTTTTATGGAATAGTCGTATCTATCTATGTAAAGAATCGCGTATAGAATAAAAATCAATCATAGTTATTATTGTAACGTTATTTTGTAAGAAACTTAACGCCATCATGATCATACGTATTAGAGAGATAGTTTCTAAGTTCTAAACAAGTAGGTACACAATAACAACTATATGTTACTACTATTTAATGCAGTCAACATTGCTGAAATAATTTGTAGCAATATTATCAGTAATTTAATTTTAATAGGTATTGAATGTATGGACTTAAAAAATAAAATAAAACTAGTTTATACAAACAACTAATAACGAAAAAAATAATACTAAAATAGATATTAGCAGTTTATTGAGTACTGATGATCTTGTCGTCTTGGCGTTTGAAACTAATCATTGATTTATTGCACCAATATTAGGATCTGATTTACATAAAAAATCGATAACACGTTGTCTTAACTCTGAATTATGAGCGAATAAATCTGGCTTGATGTCTTAATAGTTAATATGTGATTATTGTGACCATCCCGTTAATTTCACAATATTTTCAAAGGCTAATGTTGCAAGTGAAGATAAACATCGACTCTTGCGCATCTTACGATCGTTAAACAGTTAATTGTAATTTAATCAATGTTTTATTATGATGGAATAGGGTTTCTATTTTTTTTTTCTTACATTAGCCTTTTGATTTCAACTGGGCAAACGATGAATTTATTTAAGTATTGTTGTTAGGCGGTTTTGGAATTGTATGCATTTTAATTGATTTTCCTAATTTTTTGACTACAATGTAACGCTGCGTAATCAAAAATTGATTGTAGTTTTCAATAAAACGACTTCTCAGTACTTAAAAAAATGTATTCTGATTTATGTTGTCAACTGTACCTGCTCTAGATTTTTTTAAACTTTATTTAACAGTAAAATGTCATTGTCTCTTAGCGTCAAAAGGCGCCACTTTGTCATTCTCAATTTGTAGGTACTATTAGTAGTACAAACAATAACACGTTTCAAACCAGTGTCATAGTCCGCAATGATCTAACAATGATTACCTACATGACCCGTGACCCCCTCTTTTTGTAGTGTCTAGTGATACCTAGGTATCATATTATGTGACATGACAATGACAGTATGATTACATATGATTGATAGAGCGATATAACACAATTTCATTTGCAACCTGTTTTGTTATCGCCTCACTTATCGATTTTCTATTTGGATCATTGGCACGCGGTTTGTTTATTGTGTTAGGTGTAATGTTGACATTAAAAATATTGTGTAAGAAAATACTAAAGTAGAGATTCAGTTTCAAAGCGAAACAGAAAAAAATCTTAAGTTTTTTTCAGTTTAGTTAGGACATTAAAACAACCTGAAAAAATAATATTTCGTGCTTCTGAAAGGACGCTGAGCTGTCACTTCAACTGATTTAAGAAGCAGATGTTTAGATGTATTTTTTTAGTTATAATTTTTGCAATCTTAAGCTGAGTTTCACCACCTAACTTTGACCGTAACTTTAGCGATAACCGGTGCATTTTGTATGGAGTTTGACAGATTTTTGACGTTTGTAAAAGTTAAAGTAAGATGGTGCAACCCAGCCTTAATGAAGAAAATTGTGATTTTAATATGAATTCATTCTTAACTTTACGAAAGTAATGATCAATCAGCAAAAAATCCATTCAACAAGTCGAGAAGACTTCCACTTAATAACGAACTTTTCTCCGCAAAGCTTAGCAAATCATCTACTCTCAAGGTTGCAATAGTCCATATTCTTCCGAATCACCATCTCAACTGTTTTAGTACAGCTCAAACACACTTAGACATGTTTACGCTTTCCACTCTCAAGTGGTTCGGCCAGAATGTATTTGGTTGCAATAAATAAATCTACATAATTACGCGTTAAAAGTGTTTTCGCATTAGACCAAGAGCTAGTGAACGCCAGACCTACGTCATTTTATAAAAGCTGAAAGTTTGTCAGCGTATGCTCCCAATATAGCTTAGAATGTTGATGCATTATGGAGTTTGGGTCATCGTGGCTTTGGCAGCTACCTTAAAAAGATTGTCTGGCAAGGAGTTGGTACGGTCAAAACTATCTGGCTGATGAGGAAACAACTTCAAATCATTGCCCAAATATTATACCAAGTTGCCAAAGCTACGATGACTCAAACTTCATGATGTATCAACATTCTAACCTATATTGGAAGCATACGCTGACAAACTATCAGCTTTTATAAAATGACGGAAGTCTGGCGTTCACTAGCTCTTGGTCTACATGTTTGATGTGTAAAGCGAGACTTGAGTGATAGGACAATGAGTGATCAGTACGCCTCCCATTTGTGTTTGTGATAGTACTTTGAAAATATTTTGTTTTACATGTGGCTATGACTTTTGCCCTCAATATCATCTGAGGTTGAGGTCTGAAAAGACAAGCTTACTTAGAAAATTGAAGATACCAGTCGTTTAAGTGCGGTACCTATGACAGACGGTGGAAAAAGTTCCTTTACTTGGAAATAGTCCTGATAAACTTTCCAGCAATAGAAATGCCAATGTTTAGTCAGCGGAAAATATCGAATTAGGGTTTTTTCAACAATAGTATCAGTACTATCTAAAACCTGAATTAGAGTCCAGAGTATTAATCTTTATCTATTGTAGCATGGTTTTTCCGAACTCGAATTTGGTCGTCTGTCCATCGGGAGACTAATGATGATTTCAGATTTATTTTATTAGTTTTTCTATTAATTTACTTGGTATTTGTTCTTCCAATAATTAAATGTATTTTTCTTTGGTTTCAGGTTACCACAGCTTGCCGTCTCTGCGAAGATATTGTGCCTCCTGATGGTAAGTATTATGTTCTAGATATAGTACGTTTATTTATTCCTATAATTTTATATTAAAAATACTATAAGTACCCACAAAAAACATTCTGAAAAGAAATCTGTGCATTACCTGTGCAAATTGCCAAATATTGCCATTTAATCGTCTTGATATTCATTTAAGTTATTTATAATAATTATAATGCGGTAATTTTTCGTATTTATTAAAGACCTTTTAACATCATGACACAAATTAACTTTATCATATTGACATCGAACACGCATAATTATATTATGAATATGATTATTTAATCAAAATCGTGTAAATCATATTTATGTAGGTACCTACAATAAATTCTGGATATTACTGAACATTGGTATCTTATGCAGTTGTAATAAGAACTATTTTGCCACAGCTATGTATAGTCTGATGTGCTGCCGGCCTACTCTCAAACACGATATCCGAAGTTTCGAATGTTACCATCCCTCTCACGCAAAGAGAGATGCCATCATGAGCGACAGTGACAGACAGGACTGAAACTACGTAAACGGCGTTACGGAGTAGGCTTGGTAAGAAGACCGTAGAAATCTCCAGCCGCCGATGTCTGTAGGAAAAGCCAACAACGACCGTGAAAATCAAGAAAATGTAATATGTGCACGTACCTAATATATTTCTAAAAGTCAAGTCGAGTGGCCATAAATATGTATGATTAGTATCTAATTAATAATAATAATAATAAATACTATTTATTGCACACCACATAAAAAGAACAGAAAGAAAAGGAACACATAAGGTACAATTAGGCGGTCTTATCGCTATGAAGCGATCTCTTCCAGACAACCTATAGCCTAATTCTTAAACTGAGTCAAGATTTAAAATTTTCTTTAGCCATCAATACCAATTTCAAACGCTAACCCAAGAAAATGTAGTAAGTGCACTTACGATATTTCCAAGAAAAGTCGAGTGGCCATAATAAATACGTAAATGATAGTATCTAACACAGCTCATCACCGGCGGGTGTTTAGCGAGACCCTATCATTTGCTGAGATTGCCCCACAATATACGCTTCAATGAAGAAATTTTCCTTATTGAATATTGTTATTAAACGTACCTTTGTATGCAACTGGATATAGTTTAATAACCTGGTGAGAGAAAGAAAATTGTTCAGCACTTTAGGCAGAATAAAATTAATAACCTACGTAATGTTCTAAAAAGGATACTTAGATGCTCAGTATAATGTCGGCGCTAGTTGTTAAATAGGAGTAAAAAGTTTAGACTCCTTATTTAAGATATTATCTGGATATTTTTGTCAAATTGACAATCGTTGTTATTAGATATTCTTAATACTGGCCTTGATTGCATATTGAACATAAATTAGTTTCTACTTCATTTGCCTTATCGCCCATTGAATGTTTAGCTTTAGAATAAAAAGACACATTGCTTAGGTGTCGCACTTTTATGTCGCTTTGGTCCGTTCAGCCAATCAAATGGTGACCGAAAAAATCAACAGTGGGCCGATATGGCACGAATAAAGGTGTTTTATGAAAATATAAGCACATTCTTTACATTTTGATTTTATTGTGAACGTAAAATGTATTATCAGACAGGAAAGGATTTGATCAAAAATGCGGACTAACGAGATATATTTTTGGTTTGGCGTAAGAATTTTAAGGAACAGTGCTTTTTAAAAGACTCTAAAAAAAACCATTGAGAAACAATGTTTTGCAAGCATTCGTTCTTTCTCGAATCAAGAGTCTTTTCGTGAACACAGTTTATATTTACAAATCTCTGACATTAGATTGTAGGTATGTCATTAAGGCTGGGTTGCACCATCTTAATTTAACTTTGACAAACGTCAAACATCTGTCAAACTCGGTTATCGTTATAGCCACGGTCAAAGTTAGGTGGTGCAACTCAGCCTAAATGTTTGTTTCGCGAATATTGTGTTCGAGATTCGGATGCAAGCAGAACTTTGCGAACGATCGTTCGAGTCACGAGAGTCTTCTATCGGTCGTCTTTAGTATAATTTATATTTTATTTGGTTTGATTATTTAATAAACAAAATACCACCGAAATGATATAATATCTTGTAGCTAAGGTAACTAATTTAATCCTTGAGCTGAGGAAATAAAAAAATGCAAGTATGATAAGCTATCTTATAATATGCACTTATTTAAGGAAATTTTAGATTATATTATAAATTCGTAGCGCCATAATGATTGATAAGATTGTTAGGTAAAAATCACGTGTGAATATTGTGAAAAAATAAACACCTAAGAAGGCAAATCGTTTGGAGGAGGAAAAGCACCATAAAATATAAGCCACCCTTATGGTTTCACAATTAGCCCATCGAAAAGGCAAATGAAGATTCATACCTTTACTCGTTTAAGTTAGGCACCGTTTGATTTTGATGACTTTCACGTTGGGATCCTTGTGTCGAGTCTATATTACCTATCATATAAAAATCGTAGAGAATGAGTGTAAAAATAGTTTAACTTTAAAAATTCATAAAAGTCATTTATATTTGCAAGTAGGCTTTTAAAAAGCACTTTTACACGTCCCAGTCACGGTCCCAGTATTAACCCTACCTAACACCTAAAGAAAGATGGAGTATTATTGGATAGAAAATCTACATAGGTTACCGAAAGTGCCAGTACTATAATTAGTAACTTAAGTATAATAGAGATGACAAAAATCGTAGTATGCAGTTTGCATGACCTCCCACAAAAATTATAACGAACCTACCTTCGTAGACAAAATCAATAGATTAGTAAAATGTTTGATGTTCACACGCTGTGAAGATTTCCGATACACTTGTCGTGGATAGTCTGCGGTCGGGCGTCACTAACTCGAGATAAACAATGTTGGAGTGACCTCCGATAATGCACTGAACTGCTAATTTGGAGATAGGATTGTACGGAAATGTTTACAGGTTAGTGATAATTACTTGTAAACACTGCTTCTATCATGACTATCAGTCTATCTTTCATGGGGAAATTACAAGCTTCATCAATCGAAATTTCCAAGAAAAAATATTAGGTATGCCATGTTTCGGTAGTCAATTGGTCACGTTTAGTAGTTGCTAGTTCTTCAGTATAATGATATTGAACTGGCCAATGGCGTTAGATAGAAGAAGAATTAAAATAAACAATGTAGAGATTTTGATATAATGCAATTCAATTCATTAACGTCTTTTACAACTTTATTGCACACTATAAACACACAAAACAACAGCGGAAAATAATGCATTGAGAATTCTCTCATCGCATCATACTCATAATGAGTCGTTAACTTGGCTTATCCCCAATTTACCTTAAAGCAAACCATCGTAATTTATCTTTACAACAAATTCCGCTGGTTTCTGTATTTGACAGAGTAATTATTTCATCAACTAGCATAATTATTAGTCTCAACAAAATCATCTGCACAAAGTTTAATTGCTGGAACTAATTGAGATAAAGATGCTGCTATTTACTCACAAACAGTTGTAAATATAATTAAAATCACATGTAGCGAAGCCGACGTGACCAGTCATATAAAATCTGCATAAAAATTTACTGCTTTATATGTGTGCTACGGGACTTTACGCTTTTATGCATATTTCTGTAACTCTATTTACATAATTATTAACACTATATTAGACGTATGATCGTTAGCTTTATAGTTTATTTTGACGTGTTATAATTGTGTTTATTACCCGAATGGATTTCCTAACATTTTGAAATGTTTACTGTATTGGAACCTTTTACGCTGTTCAAGCAAATTAAGGGTAGCATTCCTTAAAAGTCAAATCCAGGTATTGTTTACAAAAAGTCGCCGTGAAACGCAATATGGCTGAATAGTGACCGCGTCGCGGTAGCCTATGCTTTCCCACTTGAATATGACACCACAGCAGCAGTTACAGAAGGTCTTATAAAAGCAAATGATCAGAAAGAAAAATTAACTTTTGTAGACAATAAAATAGAATGTAAAATCGTGTGTGCCCCAAAGAATGAACCCCAGCCCGACGGATTAGCTCAGCGCGGTTGACCCATTAAAACGATCGATTGTTTCCTTATTGTACTGCTTGGAATGGTCGGTTCTAGTAATTATTACAAAATCCACAGAGATTGTGAAAGTGTTTCTTTTGACGTTTCGATGACCATTGAATAATCTTATGTAAATTAACAGACAATTTATTAATATGGCAGCGGTTGGAGACCACTATAGAATTTCAATTTTTCTAATTAAGCACCTGGGAACGTTTGGGAGCTGTCAGCGGTCTTAATTGAAGTTCAAAACGGTGGTAGCTTTGAGGGTTAACTGGTAAATATTCAGTGGTTCAGTTCGTGAAGTTCAGGAGGTCGACGAGATAGGCCGTTGATCAATATCTGCGTAATGAGGTGTTGGTACAACAGGCGCCATTAAAACCCGGTGAAAGCACAGTAACAGTATAAGGAAACTAATTTAAACCAATCAACACTAGCGGCTAGTGTGATAGGATTTCACTGATATAGGCAGACCACCGCGGAGTTCAGTGTGGTGATTGATACGTATTTCGATCACACTTCGTTGGTAGCGACTTTAAAATGATATTTGTATTGTGCAAGTTATCTTTTATATTGGCGTGACTGGTATAAATATTGCCTATAAAAATGTATCAATTTATACCTTTAAGTACTTTTATGACTACAAACAATAAAATAGATATTGATAGAAGTAATTATTTTCATTGGCCCCCATTTTTTTCCTGCCATGCCATGATGCCTGTAGCAACTCTTTGATACATCTCAGGGTGCGAACTCGAATGAGAAGTGGTGGAGAATGAAATCTTATCATCTTCACCCGTGCGTGTCTATCGGCTAGAATGCAGATTACATCGTAAAAATTGACGCATGTGGTTTTATAACCTCCTTTGTTCAAAAGTCCGGAAGGTATCCAACGTAACACCTTTGTGTCATCTATGGCGTCAGTTCGGACTCAGCACTAGTGAGCAGGGATGTTATGGATATCCGTAACCGTAACCGAAACATTCGGATATCCGAAATAAAAAAATATCCGAAACCGTAACCGTAACCGATTCAAAAGTTTCGGATAGTTTCGGATGTAGGCAGTTTAAATTGTTTTTTGTATAGCATAATATGTAAAGACATAACAGCCTGATTTACCTTTATAATGCCATCTAGTATCAATTTTTTTTTTTATTACTTTTTATTTGATGTAAAGTGTGCGGCCATGAATGAGTCGTGGTGGACAACTATTGCAAATTGCATTCTAAAGCACAGATATCCGTAACCGTAACCGAAACTTTCGGATATCCGAAATAAAAAAATATCCGTAACCGTAACCGAAACCGGTATAATATAATTCCTATATCCGTAACCGTATCCATAACCGAAATTACATATCCATAACATCCCTACTAGTGAGTAACCCTGGCATAAATCAGTGGTTTACAGCCCACTGCGTTATCGCAGTTGATTTAGCATGACCATTAGCTGTACGCTTGTACTTACGTTTAGATAGACCTGTACATGGCAATGGAATTAGTCCCGCTGCATTTGTACACACGCCCATCATGTTTCAGCATTGATCTGGTTTACTTATGTTTTTGATGTTTTAGATAAGTGTATGATCTAGGTCAAAAGATATTTGAATTTTAAAAAGACATAATATCCTCATAATATAGCCATATGTAATGCAATTAGTGAGTACTATCATCATCGGGTGCCTAACGTCCTGATGCGTGCGTGCCTTATTCTGTGGCCCGACTTTCGCCTGGCGCGGCAGCCAAATAAAAAGCCTAACAAAAGCCGGACAGGCCGGACATAGGTTATTTTGGCCGGACACGCAATCAAAAAGCCTAACTATGTCCGGCTTTGTCCGGACGCCTGGCAACCCTAGTTACGGTTAAAGTAAGGTGGTGCAACTCAGCCTTTGTGACTTTTTAATTGAATTTTCGGTGAAATAACCTCATTTAACATCCAGGTGGTGATCTGCGGTGCGGTGCCGTCGATGGTCCGTTCAGTGCGCCTCTTCAGCCAGTGCTCCCACCGGTACGTCAACGTGTTCCCAAACGGCACCGTCATGGCCCACTCCGATGGAAACGACCAGTGTGAGTACCTTTATTAAGGTTCGGCCAAACCAACGCGATCAACCGGCGTGCAGCGATGGCGATCAATGCATTTAGGTCTGGTCGCCATCGCTGCACGCCGGCTGATCGCGGTGTGATCGCGTTGGTTTGTCCGAACCCTTACTGAACAGCTCGTTCGATTTTCAAAATTTTAAATGGTCAGTGCTCTTTTGTTTTAAAGTTTTCATGTTAGTGGCCGGTGTATTTGTCTTTTGAAGATGTTTTATTACTGGCCAGTGTTCTTTAGTTTTGCAAAGTTTTCATATTATTATTGACCAGTTTTTTGTCCTTCAAAGTTTTCGTAACACTGACAACTGAGCAGTGTTTTTTTTTGTCCTGAGATGTCTATTTGCATAGGGGAATGGTAAATCACGTAGGTACCTTACTATAGGTACGAAACATTCATAAGATAGACATTTAGTATGGCGAAACTGTCCCTGATTAGAAAAATAGATTAAAATCTAACATCCTCAATACCTTTATCAATACATTCCTTTGATTACAACGCGATTAGCATTGTTTGAACTCAAGGTTTACTATTATTTTTTCAGTTAGTAAACGAGTAAATAATGAACTAACTTATCAATCAAGTATCGTTGATAGACATACTATGGCAGATAACTGTTGCGGTACAGGATACAACAATTGATTTATTAAGAAAGTGCTTATTTGTTACTAAACGTTAGGTGTTTACTTATTGTGCATTGTATTAGCATCAGTTACTGCAAGCTGTTATGTAAGAGGTGCATATTACAGAACAAGTCACGCCTAGATTAAGGCAATTTATTGGTTGAATTTCAATATTTAGAACAGAATTCATCATTGAGATTAAAATTAGTTTTGAGTCTTGTTTCATAACTAACTTTTGCCCGCGGCTTCACCCGCGTGAAATTTAGTTTGTCACAGATCGTCATAAATTATAGCCTATATGTTATTCTGGGTTATAAACAATAATACTGTAAAGTTTCATCAAAATCCGTTCAGTAGTTTTTGCGTGAAAGAGTAACAAACATCCAGACATCCAAACTTTCGCATTTATAATATTAGTAGAATTAGTAGAGGAAATTAGATATCTATAATTTGTCTAACAGACAGATGCTACTGAAGTATTAGAGTTAGAAATCAACTAGTCAGTAAATTAGAGTAACTGTGATAACAATGCTAGTGTTTTTACAAAGGCGATAGGCTTAGGGCTAGCTAGACGTGAGAAACTATAGGAATATGTCAATACCTGGGGTCAACGGCCAGTCACCACAGGTACGGTCCAGCGATATAGTAGCAGTGAAATGATGGAATGCCATGCGTTTGTGAATGACGAAAAGAAGCAATATTCAAAGAAACTAGCAAATTTTTCTTTGTAAAATGCACTTTCTTGCCTTTTTAATAATGCTTAAAACAATTTCTGCGAATAAGTAACCGTGAAATGACGGAATGCCACGCGTTTGCGTATGAAAAAAAAACGATATTAAAAGAAAAGAAACATATTTTTCTTTGTAAAAGGCACTTTCTTGTCTTTTCAACAATATTTAAAATAATTTAATTTTAATTTTAAATAAAATTTGTCATGCCGGATTAATTACACCATTGATGCGATTTTATATTGCTTTAAATTATATTATGACGTTTCATTATCCGGTGATTTGTTTACGCCCATAAAACTTTGAAACGTGCAAATGACGTATGAAGTGCGTAGTTGGTGGCCTACGTATTCTTATTTCATTTTATTCAACGTATATTTAGTAATATCTACTACTTACTTTCTATTGATTTCTCAATTATTAATGGTATGTTTGGATAGCTCAGGCCTTTAGAGCATTTATGGACTGACGAAGGACAGAGGTCGTTCGATTCAAAACTAATAGAAAAGTTATTGTAAAGGTCAAATTACTTGCTTTGTCTATTATTATGAATAAGAACACTTTATGTAGGGCACCAAAACAAATAATTCTTAACATAAATCGCTATAATGTGCACACGTTTATTTTAAAATAACAGATAATCTTTCTTTTATGCTTAATCTTGTAATTATTATTGAAAAAATAAAAAACAAACATAAACATCAACGTCGGTTGGTCCTTTCAACACATCTCAATAAAGCTGGTAATTACGCAAACTTGTCTCAAGTGATAATGTTCGATGTATTATTGAATGCCGTAAAACATGTCCACTCCGAGAAAAAGGTTGAATTCTTGACGACAAAAAGCGCAAAAAGTTTTCGGCGTCTCTACTATAAATCTCTATTCTTTTCTCTTTTTTATTGCCTTTTGCAACAAGGATCCCCAATTAACTCGTCACTCGACTAGTTTTTAGTTTTTCCTTTTATCGGCGAAAGCATTCGCGAATATGTAATACTTATTTCTCTTGCATTACTTAATATTTGCCGTAAGAGTGTGTAACTTTTAGCGCGACGCTTGTCCAAATAAAGCGTGCTTTCTCCTTTTATTTTGTCTGCACGTTTGTGGTTTGTTCAAGAATTATCGCAGATTCTTCGAGTTCAAAGACCATTTCAGATGAACTATGTATAGGAAACAAAAGACGATCGTTCTAAGTAAAAGGTAATTTTAGCATTTGTTTTATTTCGAATGAGTATGTAAGAAGCACTTGCAAATACAAAAACGCCTTATAAAGTAACTAATGCCATAATGCTAATGTACCAATTTAACTAGTACTTTACTAGTAGAAGTGCTCTATGATAGAGAAACTTAATTGAAATCAATAGATATTATTAATGTCAACATTAATGAAGAAACCCCATTGTTAACACACCTCTTTTTATAATATCGTATTTATAAGTACCTAAGGGTATATTATCCGATGCTTCTGATGAAATTGCAGACGGGATTATTATGAACCCTAAATCGATTATAAGATTTTGATGAATCGAATTATGCAGGTTCATTGATTGGCTACCAATTAAAAAGTGTCCTTAGTATTGTGCCTTGATATGCCACTTTGAACTTTAAACCTACATCATTACTGTCTTAATTAGGTCAGCAGTTTCTTGGATTAGAATGTGATGTGCGTACGTGCGCCAAGTCTTGAAGTTCACATTACAAACGCACTAGAAAAAGGTTCTGTCAACGTTTTTGGCCCTAACTCAATGTCGTAAGGTTGCTATTGGTTTAGTTTCTTGCGGTACACTGTAACTGCTTAGTTTGACCTAATACGGGTGACAGTTGCATATCAGCATTTGGACACGTAATTAATAACGAAGATATTATGACCTACAATGATGGTTTATTGCATCAACCGATTAAATTGAAGTTTGCGATAATTTTGGTCAGTAAGTACGGAAATACGCACGTAAGATTTATTTTCCCATATCCAATATCATCGTACCTTATCTCAGTCTACTGAGTATGGGCCTTCCCTAAAGCTGCTAGCAAACCTTTTTTTCCTATATGTCGCTCTATCGTGCACACTAAAACTTTGCTTGGGTAGTTTTAAAATCGAGTCTCGGTCTGGAACTGTAATCCACTTTGCTTTTTAATTGCTCATTAGTAATTCAACATTCACATCAACAAAGTTCCCGAACAAGCCCAACGTCTAAATACCATTACAAGTGATTTAGCTCCAAAAGTGCCCACAGACCAAGTAGGTACAGCCCACTTTCCATAAATAAATCAGCGGCGACCGGGAAGCTATTAATCGAATAAGAACAATAATCGCGTGAGAATAAACATTTATTTGTTGCCGAAGAAAAAAATTAATCACTTGACCCGTGTTAGCATACGCGTTTAGTTGTGAAGCAATAAAAGAAACTACACGGCCAATATTAAATTTAACGATTTAATACTGCATCGCCACTATCGTCTGATCTGAGCTTCTTAAGTTCACGAAGACAGTTCCAAAATGAATGGCAGGTCTTTTTACGTTTGTGAGTTAGCGAGTTTGGGCGAGTTGCACCGCCTACCGACGAATACCGCGTGAAATATGTGACGCGTTTTAATTAAAATTAGATTTAAAGCCGCTGATAAACGAATTTAATTACAACAAGTTAGAAATATGACTGGCCGAATAACGGTAGCGTTGCGAGTGCAGCGGAAAAGAAAAAAGAAAATGGAAATTTTGAAAAAGATAAAGCTCCTTTTTTTAATTTCTGAGGTTGCCAGTGCGTTTTGCTTAAATCACGTGCAGTAAAAAAACGGACGAAGTACCGAGTGAGGTTATGAAACGGCCTAGTTTTTATGCTAAATGGCTATAACGCTACTCCAAAGTAGGTCAGAGAAATGTAAAAAAATATAATCTAAAATGGAAAACCTCTGCTTGTTATTATTTTACAATAACAACATTATCGACAGACGATTAAAGCACGCTTCATAGTTATCTTATAAGTGGTTGATTTTTTGCCTGAGTCCATCGAAATCGCGTTTTGAGGGACGGAAATTATATTAAATCAATCGACTTGGGCGGCGCGGCGCCTTCCTAATTGAGTTGTTATAAAAATATAATAATAAAGACCTCAAAAGCTTCCCGTTTGCAAAAAACGGTATACCACACGCATTCACCCTCATTAAGGCCCTATTATTTAATAATAACGGAATAATAATCGGTATGCGTTCGGATAATCGATTCGGTTTTAAGGTAGGTTGCCCTTGATTGCGACTATCTGAACACTGCCTAAATTGAACTGTTTTCTTTTGTTCCTAGAATTCGAAAATGNTATTTACAATAATATTTTTTCGTTAATTTATGAAAATATCAAATTAGCCCGTAATCCTGGTACATAAAGTTAGCCTATTAATAACACAGGTACGACTGTACTCAGTGTTGCACTATCAAATGCAATTGAGGCGCCTCTATGCCAGGGTTTTTATGTTCCTGGTCAGGCTATACAATTTATTTATATCGATTGGAACGATAGAGCTCCACGAGTAATATTTAAACCAAAACAAGTGCACATATTATAGTTAATATTGTTTTTGGTTTTAACTAATTAAATAATGCTTTTTAAAAGCATCTTCTTACATGACTGTGAGCCTGTTTCATACAAGTATAAA
This sequence comes from Ostrinia furnacalis, assembly GCF_004193835.3. NCBI lineage: Eukaryota > Metazoa > Arthropoda > Insecta > Lepidoptera > Crambidae > Ostrinia > Ostrinia furnacalis. The sequence goes on from NW_021132019.1 coordinate 575,259, forward strand.
TTATATATTTTTAACATCTTTATTTTTTCTTTCATCGTCTACCTGACCTTAAGAAATACAAAATAGTTTTGATTCCACTTCAGTCAGTTCCGTTTTTTATTTCACCTAAAGTTTTGAAGAGTTTATTCTTGTATTTTATAAAAATAACACTTAAATTGATCTTGAGTTTTTATTTTTGTCCTTTTAACTTTTGCATTTGTATAATCGTACGGTTTTTGCTACTAATTAAGGTTTGACCACTTGTATTCTATTGTAAGTTATTTGTTTTGATAAATTAGAGACTGTTGAGATGTTTTTATACGATAATTCATACATTATGTAACTAAAACAGTGGGAAAAATAAGTTAACAAATATTGAGCTTCAAGTAAATGACACGAAGCAAAAATTAAAACATTGAAAAAATTATGAAATATAATTTTCTTCTATTCACATCTTGCCTGGATTATTAAGGAAGTAGATTTTTACTGGCCGAGGAAAACATTTCAAGGAAACCAGTGCCCAACAGTGGCATGCTTTGCATCTATATGCAAAATCTATATGCCTATGCAAATAAGACAGTGCCTACCTATACCTAGCAATAGAAGATGAAAACTGATCAGCCAAGTATTCTGATTTTGACACCTAGCAAGTGATTTACTCTACATAAGTGTAACGAAAAAAAAGTTAAAGTTTTTATTTCACAGTTCATTAAAACTGTTATTTTGCCCCAACATGTTATGTGTGGTTGACCCCTCTGATAGTGACACAATTTCAATTGGATCCGACCTTTCTCTGATAACAAACTAGATTGTACCTGCTGTAGTAAGAGTACTATGAGTACAGTTAGCTTAAAAAATATCACTTCTATTCTAAGTAGAGACGGCGCATGATCGGGAAAGCGACCCCATGTAACGGGATAAGGCGAGGCAGAAGAAGAAGGATATTCTCAATAGAGAAGCTTAAATTTTATCAGCCATGAAACTTGTTTTTTTAACCCAAATCGTCACTATTAATAAGTTCTTCACTATCACTACATATATAAAACAAAGTCGCTTTGCTGTCTGTCTGTCCCTATGTATGAGATCTTTAAAACTACGCAATGGATTTTGATGGGGATTTTTTTTAAAGATAGATTGATTCAAGAGGAAGGTTTTGAAGTATAATACATTGTACCTGCGAGAAGCAGGGGCGGGTCGCTAGTTTCTATATAAAAACAAAATAAATATATTATGTATTTACACCGTAATTTTTTATAAAACATCTTCTTTAAAGTCACTTAATTTTTAAAATCAAACTGACACAAAATCTCTATTAGCGAAAACTTCTAAACAAACTGATAGTTAATAATATGACGCTTATCATATTGTTGCTCATTTTATTGCTGTAATTAAAACATCTGTCCATTGCGCCAGTTATTACCAAAGTTATTTGTTATTATTAATAAAATTATTGTAGCTAAGAAAAACAAACACGCGATTGTTCTTGAATGGAATTATAGCATATTTTTTAAAAAGTTAAAAATTAATACTCCTTTTATATGGTGTGTGATCACAATATTAAGATGAAAAAAAAGTTTCTTAAGATCACTTTAACAAAACACAAGGGGGTGATTCCATACTTTTTGGAGGTCATTTTACAACAATTAAATTTACATAAGTACACATCTGTGGTTTTAGTCTATTTATTGTGATTGTAACAAAAATATTGATTGATTGACAAGTAAATCCACGAAACCTCACTAGTGCTTTACAATCTAGGTGGTCCAGTGTTGATGTCGCAAATGTAAAAAAATTAACCGGCAAGCTCTGCAAACGTTACAAAGTTAATGGATTGTTTCGTCTTCACTTGACACTGTTTTTGTTCGAAGTATATTGTTTTATTCGATCGGCTAATGACGACGGTGGGATGGAAATCGAGAATGTTCGCTCGTGTTCTACCTTTTTACGAGGATCGATATGTCTTGAGCCGATTCTGTGTCAATCAGACGTTTTAGGTATGTTTTGATAGAATTTTAGAGGATCTAGGTTGGAAAAACGGCTTCTCTATGTTTTAATGTATTAACTATTCTTTGTCCAGCAGTGATTTTGCTGAAACGAATGTACCTACGTACTATTCTATTCTCTTTCAGAAGACACATTCTTTCTAGATTAATTAATAATTGATGTGTGCGTCTTCAAATTGATTCCATCATAATGATAGATAATTACATCTCAAACAAATTCGTTTGAAGGTTAATATGAAGTTTATTCCTATTTTTTAATAATTTTATTTAAATTACTTAATTTACACATTCTATTTCAAAGCTTTGCAGTTTTTTTAGGGTTATAGATTCTTTTTCTTAAAAAATGAAAATGGATTTTATTCTTGGATACATTTTTAGTAGGTAATTTTTCTTTTATTGGACCTACTTTTTTGGGTGCTTCTGTGTTAGGTTTATCACAACTATTATCGCTTTCTTGATATCGGATATCAGTTAACGAATTAGTTTGACCCGATTTCGATTTCGATAAAAGTCTTTACCGAAATGATAAAATTAGTAAACATAAGGTTTCGTAGTTCTTCGCACATGGTATTAGGGGTCATTTTGCTTTAGAATAAGTATTCGAGACATGTTTAAGTGTGTCAAGATGTCTTTTACTGTATGTCAGACGTTAATGCTATAAATCCAGACTGACGTAAAGATGCTTCAGCGAGTAATAATCGGGTCTATTAACTTTGCATCTAGTTAATTTTCTGTCTAACGCCTACGCCATCGCGCATGCAGGTTTTTAATTATTCATGTTTAAAAATGCTTACATTTCGAGAAAATGGAGAACTGAATGGTTATAGGGCATCCTTCTGACAACTTGGTTGTCCTGAAGGCAGATATTTTAATATTGCCATAAAATGTCTTTGGAATACAAAAAAATTCGTGACAATTAGTGTAGACATACTTGTAAATTAGATACACACTGAACCGGTACAGATACTAAAACTACTTGTACTCGTACAAAGTCTCTTATCCATTGTTTGGACTTTGGAGTTGAAAGTGGACTTCAATTTAATTAGATCGATAGATAAATCAAATTCAAAGCTATCGCAGAACTATTAGACTTCTGGATGGCACAAGTTCAGCTATCGTACACAAATCGTAATAGTATTGGACTATTGGTGTCATTGCCACAACATTTGTGGTCGTATCTAACCCGAGACGTAACTCGATAATAATCGAGACACGCAATGTATCTCTAATTTGCGTATCGTATTGAGAAGTTCAACGGAATGTGCGTTCAAGGAAATAAATTGTAGTGTAGGTATACGAGTATTCGATGTCTTAAATGATGACCAAAAATATTCCTCGAATACGAGTATATTGTATGTACCTATACTATATTGCTAAAGTTTTGTTTCTGGCAGCGTCTCCGATATAATTTTGATATTTCTAACCTAACCTAACCCATCCTTTGTGGCTTTATCTGCTGTATTCTTCGTAAAATTGACAACCAAGTATATAAATCCTTAATTACTAACACACCGCGCCAATTAGGCCCCAACACCAGTTGCACGATCCCAAAATATTAAAGTTTGTACTTGCTATGTAGCGAGAACAATCTTCCAAAGACGTCATCTGCCACGAGAATCCACTTTGCTACGTTTCTTTACTTTACGGTAATTTGTGATTTGCTACGTGTCGTAAAATATATTACCTATTACGTTTATTTAGCGAAAACATAGGTGCAAACCGGTTAAACGCTTATATTTCCTACTTTTATGTTACCAGAACATTTAAACTATTGTTATCAATAAAATTACGTTAATATCGTAATTCGATAATGACGGGGCCCCGATAATGATTGTAGGTCACCCGGGTTTAAGTGAATCGTCCAAGTGATTACTGAAATAATTTGGTCTACGGACTTTACTTCAATTACGTTATTTATTATCTTTGTGTACATCGTCTGTGATGTGTGACCTCTTGTCAGTTCACTTCGTCAGATTAAACAAGTTTAAGGTCTTAACCCATGTTTTGTTGCTCTGGAAATTGCCAAAATTTGCTGGTATTTAAATTAACTTATTGAGTTAAGAACATCATCGTCGTCTCGTTATTGTAAAGTTAGTCCTAGAGTTACAGTTTTAGTCTTTTGTTGGTCTAGAATTGCTTACCTAATGACTATATTAGGAGTTTTGATAAAATTTTGCCTCTTTTGTAGTAAAGCTATGTGAATGTTTTCGCCTAGTTATTGTAGAGCCTGTCAGAGTACAGTTCATCTTGTTGGTAAGGATCTAAAAAGAAATGTAATTTTCTTGGACCTCTTTCTTTCTTTTTACATCATTTACGCCCGTATTCACAAACGATGCTTGCTTAAGTGAAGTAGAAAATCCAACGCACAGCGTTGAATAGAGCTCTATGATTGGTTCATGTGTCACCCTGTGCGTCCACGCGCACTGTAAGATCTCATAGTAATGTTTGTGAATAGGTACGGGCGTTAGTCTTCAGTGCCGGAGCACGAAGTTAAAATTTACCAAAGTCAAATTAAGTATTTAGCCTACACTCTCCACGCTGGTGTCTTTACACTGTACTCGTAGTAAAGAGAATAATAGAAAATAGTTCAGATATATCTATTTTGATTAGCTGTTAAAGCATGTCCGCGATTAAGATAGATTCGTGCCGAGTGCGGCGTCGCTTCTAATCCTCTGTGTGCCGACCGTCGCCGGGAAGTTTATCCTGGGGCAGGTTGGTTTCCATTGTTTAGCCGATAATTTGACGTAAGTGGGAAAAATCAATGGAAAATTAAAGCGTGTGATTGCAATCTTCGTGATAAGTTCGTCTTAAAATAAACTTAGCAGTGCAATATACTCGTAGCTAGCTATGCTTCTTTTAAAAAAGAACTTATTTAATCACCTTAAGTGCCTGATGGACAATCTCTAAATCTAGAGTTACTTAATATGTTTTAATTTCCTCCTCAACCGCAACTGAGTGCTTACTGAAAGTCCAATCATAGGTAAGCAGCATGATGTTGGCATTAATTAAAACCGTTAAGTTTTAGGACGCATACTATGTTCCATGTTGAATCTCATTCTACTTAATTCAGACCAAAAACATTTTCATGTAAAATGTTGCCAAAATGAACATTACTATGGCTTGCACTCTGAAAAAGTTATAAGATCTAATTTAGAGCTAAGCTTCTAACTCTAGAAACCTAAGTCAAAATATGTGGCATGGCCGCACTCGCGTGCCCCAGATATTAATTATCTTCAAGACTTTTATCGTGCAACTTATCTGTGGACAGTGAACACCAACCCCCAGCTACCAAGGAAGCTGCAATCCTGAGATTCCCGGTACCTACCGCAGCGCCATCTCGCGGGATTTGTGAGGATTACGCGCTCATCCGCGTCTCCAGCCGTTTGTCGCTCTGTGACGCCTTACTTACCGCCAGGGTTGGCAGAACAGTCACAAGTTGACTGAGTCATGAGTTTACAGTCTTTTTACCCGACTGCGCCGGAAGGAGGGTTATTACTTACTTTCTTTTTGTGAGCATTGAGACAATAATGTTAAATGGTGATTAGAATGTTTGCACTTATTAATGCTATTATATCCGTTGTCTAGTACCCATAGTGAAAGATTTGCTTAGTTTGGGACTAGAAGAGTAGTGTAAAATGTCCAAGGATATTTATTTAGTTATTTATTTTTTCGAAAAAAAAAGTATGACTTAAAAATATTTGATGATGTTACTGAGTCTAAAGTTTTCTTATCTTAGTCTAAGTTTCATGACGATATACTTTATATGTTAAAGGTTTTTACAATTTTGTATTTACTTACATATTTATGATCGTGGAACCACTCACAGTATTTAAAAATAAACAGAAAATTACACTAATATTCGAAGTGTATCGTTTTGGTTATCATGAAAGATTTCAACGCAACTTTAGGTACTGCTTGCATCGTTACGTGACACCGAACTAAATTCATAGCTCTATCCAAATCCTGCAGCTCTAACAATTCTGAAACTAAAATAACATGAGTCCTTGTTTTCAAAATAGGTCAACATTCAGAACTTTCAAGTGACAGCCCTAAGGTACACTTACATGCTGATTGCACTTTATCTTAACGACCGAATGTGGATTAGGAGGAAATAAAAGCTGTTAGTAAATATGGAGGCATCGGGTGTCGGACATGTAAAGTTATGGGTAAATATAAAATTGAAATAGTTCACGACTATGGTGTTTGTTCGTTCGTTCGTTCGTTCGTTTGAGCCGAAAGACGTCCACTGCCTCCCCCAAGGATTTCCATAAAGACCAGTCCTGCGCCGCTCTATGACTATGGTGATATAAAAAATCAGTGGTGACTGAGTTTGTTGCGGCGCATCTTCTCAGCACTTGCCAAATGTTTGTCTCAAAGCGCTGGTAGGGTAAAAAGATTATGAGACATGTAGAGGCTCCTTAAGAGCAAAATATTTGACGATTTGTAAGCACTATATTATATAATAGTCTAATACAAATAAAGAAATTTTGACATTGACTTTGAATAGGTTTTAGCAATATTAACTTAATCGAAATTGGTAAAAAAAACTATAGGTAAAGATTAAAATGAGATATTATCGACGCCTCTATCTCGTACGTGGATCAACGTATTACTATTGTCTTGAATTTTGTAAACATCTCCAATACTTTGAACATTATCCATTTGAAATTTTACATAAACTGCTCGAGAGACATTAATAATGTAAATATTTTTCATGGCACGTGTTACGTATAATAAAGTCACACGTCCAAGTAAATTTCACTAATCCGTCGTCAAACATCGTCTGTAGAATTTAGTAGTTTTACGATGTTAACTTTGACTGTGACGCAAATTACGTACAACTACGCTGTTTTGTTATGAAATATGTTTTTGATAGTTTCAGGACCGGTCTCGTATTTTTCTAGTGAGAAAAACTAAATAATACTGAAAAAAAGCTTCTAATAGACTACGGGACCTAGGTATCCATATATTTGGAGATTTACTACTGTGCTGTGTTATCCAAACTGTACAATACATACTGGTACATCTATACATACATATAAAATCGTAAGGTGACTAACTCATCACGAAATCTCAGAAATTACAAGTGCTAGGAGTCTCAAATTGTGCATGGTTCCTTTTAAATCGGTGCTCGCTAAGACGGGATTTTGCATAATTCAACCCTTATAGGGGTAAAACGGGGTCCACGCGTACGAAGTCGCGGCCGCTAGTAATATAAAATTGTATATGAGTATTGAGTAGAGATCGGTTAGAAGCAGTTGCCTGAAAAGCCAGCGATATTTCCTGATTCACATAATAATATGCAAACACACTCGATATCTGTAAGCAAATGTATTTTCCAAATTGGTGCGCTCTTTACTACAACTACTTCTTTATTACAACAAGTATTATTGTAGTAGCAATTTGAAGTTGGGAGTGTCCAACGTCCATAAAACGGGCCATAAAACTAACTCACCATTGTGAAGATGCTAGTCCATCTTGTATTTGCTTTTAATGACGAGAAACATGCTAGTCTATCACTCTACGAGGGTTGCCAGATACAAATTTATTAAATACGGGACCATTCTACTAGGACAACGGTATCGGGTTAAGGCTATAGTAAAAAATATCCTGTTTTAACCGACTTCAACAAAGGTTCTCAATTCAGTTGGTATGTTTTTTTTATTTTCAAAGGATTATATTTGTATTTGAAAAGGAAAATGCCATTTATTTTCAAATACCTTTATTACATAGGTATGTGAGACTCACTTAGTAGGATTCACAGGCAGGCCAGCCGTGTAATTCGTTGTTAGTTTATTTTGTCACAAAACTATTAGGTTTTCGGAATCTTAGTACAATTTAACTAAGTACTGGACAAGGGACAAGACGGAAAATTCCGGGACAATCACGGATTTCCCGGCCACCTGGCAACCCTAAACGGTGTTAGATTTTTATTATAATGACACATGTGTTATTGGTTTGGGAGTTACTAAAGAAATTAGCGACTCGATCATGTGGGTTTTGTGGGTAATTCGGGTGTGGTTATTATTACGGTGATGTCAGATATCTATCTAAATATATAACTCAAAGGTGACTGACTGACTGAGTCTGACTGACTGACATAGTGATCTATCAACGCACAGCCCAAACCACTGGATGGATCGGGTTGAAATTTGGCATGCAGGTAGATGTTATGACGTAGGCATCCGCTAAGAAAGGATTTTACGAAATTCCACCCCTAAGGGGGTAAAACGGGATCCACGCGTACGAATTCGCGGGCGGCCGCTAATTTAATACAAAGTAGTAGCTATTATTATTGTCCGTTGAAAATCAATTGTAATTATATTTTACATGTCTACAAACGAGAGGAGTTTTTGTTGTGTTTATTTGTTCTTTTGCGACCTTCTCGCGGGATTTTAACGTGAGAAGTGTTATCATTATATTTGTCTTTGGATTACTTATGTAATAGTTAAGAAAAATGCGCTTAGTACCTAATAGAGTTTTGATGGTTCCTTATGTCTTACAATTTTCAGGTACAATAGTTGAAAATTAGGTAGGTATACGTAGGTATTTAGTTTTTCCTGAAAGTAAACGTCACTTAAATTATTTAGTTTATTATCATATTGATTAAAATGATAATAAATAGATTAAATTATTGTTTAAATAAAGCCAGATAGATTAATAAACAATAAATATAGCAAATGATTATCAAAAGGTTATCTTTTAATTTACAGTGAACGGAAATTCGTAGGTAATATATTTTGATATTTAGATAAAATAACTATAAATAAATGCGTATCAACTATCAATATCAAACATACTGAAGATTTTATAATGAAAGAATTCGATTAGCACAAGCTATCGAAATGAATACTTTGTGATAAATGAAAGTTTTAATTTCATTGCGGAAAAAAAATTAAGACTAAATTATAAAACTATTTATTTAAATCTTAAGAGTAGATACAAACACAATATAGGCCTATAATATGTACTATTAAGACTACAATTTTCCATAACAGTAACAATGACTGTGTAAGCCTTATCTTAAATCTTTTATTATAATGTCGTCTCATCTTTATTTCTAGTTTAGCATGAACATTTATGTTTTTATAGAAAGTTTCAGGCCCTTGTACTTTATTACACTAAATGGACGAACTTGTTGTCCAACAACTTGAAAAGCTAATTTCGTTTGCGCTCGGATCGGATAATTTTAAGAGTTTTGGAACAAAATGTTGCAACGTCACGTAGGTAGATTGAGCGTTGACATATTTTTTCCACTCAGTACCTAACCTTACCTTGGTGTTTTGCTGATGCAAACAAAACCCAAGGCTTTCCTGAGAGAGCTATCTGAAACAAACAACACTTAGGCTTAGTTGCACCACCTAACTTTGACCGTAACTATAACGATAACCGGTGTATTTTGTATGGAGTTTGACAGATTTTTAACGTTTGTCAAAGTTAAAGTAAGATGGTGCAACCCAGCCTTAGTAGTGTATTCTAGTTGTAATTACAGTGTTGGAATAAAATTAAGGCGACTCGTGCGTAGATTACGCCGATGGAGTCACTATCAGTAGCGATAATCGGTCAGTGACCCCGCATCGGCTGGTCACTCAGGCACATTCGGTCCGTACTACTTCGCACTTAGACGTACGTCAGTGTAGTTTACACTTGACCACTGATGCGAGTCCTAGGTTAGATGCCCAGTCGGGTAAATTTAGAAATTAATTTTTACAGAAGTCGTTGTGGGTATAGTTGTTGCAATTCATGAAGTCACTCGCCTGCGTGTGTCCTGCCTTTACATGTGTGGTGGCTCGTTACTATTCGCTTTTCAAAAGTTTTGATAGACATTACACTATCGTTATGTGCATGTACACGTACACACACAAGTAAAACTCACTCGGCTTCGTGAGTTGCAAGAACTATACTAGGTGCCTTCTACTGCTTGACTACAATAGCGAGGGGTCTGAACTTTCAGTGATAATAGTATAAAATGTCCGAAGGGATTTTTTATCGCTGCTACCTATTTGTTTTCTAAACTGTAACAATATTAATAACTAGCTTTCCGCCCGCGGCTTCACCCGCGTGGAATTTTGTCTGTCACAGAAAAACTTTACGCGCGCGTCCCTGTTTCAAAAACCGGGATAAAACTATCTTATGTCCTTTCCCGGGACTCAAACTATCTCTATGCCAAATTTCATCAAAATCGCTTCAGTGGTTTAGGCGTGAAAGCTAGACAAACAGACAGACAAAGTTACTTTCGCATTTATATTATTAAAGTATAGATTCCTATCGTAAATAATATTTATCATCTACACCCTGTATAATTTGTTTGTGGGTGGTAGAGTGTCAGGTTACTTACTAAATTGAATACTTAGAAAATACGCAAGTAATTTGATTACAATTAGGCGTCAGCGTATCAAAACAATTGGAAAACTGTCTGTCTTTCATTCTGGGAATTACAGTCATTCGTAAAGTATGGCAATCAAATACTTACCTACACTGATTAACTTTCATTTGAAACGCAAAATAAAATAATACCTAGGTATTGTCAATATTGTTGTCGTAGTCTAGAAGTTAAATAGTCTTAATAGGAAAATTCCCGGTTAAGGACATAAGAAAAACAAAACACTTTACTTACAGGATCACAGTTTCGTTAGTCGGTTCGGGCTATCAGCATGGACATGAACGAGAGTGCGCACATTACACCGATTTGGAATCGGCAGATTCTTCATACAAATTAGAATCGGGTCCAACTATCGACCAACTTAAAGTCGGTGGTCTGCGCCTAGGCCTTGAAACAACTCAAGTTCATAAAGTCTGACAGTTGACACCAAATTAGTGACAGCCAAATTATCACTTCAAAATTTTTGTTACGGAAAATCTTTTTCAAAATCGAAAACTGTACTCGTATAAAGTACAATGACAAACACAAGTGAAATGTCGGCTCCTCAAAGGGAGTTTGCGTTGCGCGAGATTATGTTGTCTTTACAAAATTAGCCTTCGCCTATTACGGCGTTGAGCAATGTTGGCTGGACAGTTTCGAAATGACGTTGACGTAAGATGTGTGGTCCTGAAGAAAGTTCAAACAAATTGGATAAGGTATTTTGTGTGGGACTGTACTTCTAGTGAGGTAGCTATAACGCTATAACGGCTGTAGGTAGATAGGCAGGTAGTTTTCTATTGTTTTATTGACAGACGACTTATCACTTCATCTTCTTATTTATTGGGTAGATACTCAGCATCTATCGCAATGGCTCTCACTTTTATATACTAACTTACATTGTAGACCTACCTATCTATTTATGAAAACAGAAAATTGTCTCGTATGACCCTTTGTGTAAGCCTGTGACGGATCTAGTTATGAAGGTTATATTATTGGAAGCAAAAGTGACTGCTGCCTACTCGTATCTTATCATTTACTATTATTTCTGCCACAAAAAAGTTTTGGAAAGTGGAAATGAAAATTCGCCACCGGAATGAGGCAAAAAAGAGCTTGTTGAAATTCACCCATAGGCAATTACTGCACATCAAACATACCTACATTATTAATGTTAATCTTTACCTCTTTATCGTTAAATCTTTATCTAACATTAACTCACTGCACTAACTTTATGGCCACACAAAGCGTGGCCAAGTGTTAAGCGCAGAGCTTAGCAGTGGATCTACTGAAAAAGCTAAACTAAGCGCTGAGCTTAGTGTAGTCACTGATACTAAGGCCACACAAACACTCATTTGTTTCACAAGCGGTAGACTGTATAAACTAAGGCTGGGTTACACCATCTTACTTTAACTTTGAGAAACGTCAAAAGTCTGTCAAACTCCATACAAAAAACACCGGTTATCGTCAAAGTTACGGTCAAAGTTAGGTGGTGCAACTCAGCCTTAGGTAGGTAAGTAGATACCTAATTAACAAAATGCTTCATAAATGTTCGTTGACTAAATATTCCTTTCGTAGAAAATTACATTTTCTTTCTATTTTTGCATTTGTAAAAGCGCTTTAAAAGTAAAGCTTTAGTAACGAATTTTATGACTTTTTATTGATGGACAAAAGCACTTAATATTTTAATGTAATCAAACAAATAAAAAGTAAATAAACGGAGATCGTATATAATTTGTAATTAAACTATAAATATTGATTACTCAATATAGTCGAACACACACGATATTGATATTCAAATATTATCTAAATATTATCTAGGTATAATAAATGGAGATAAACTTAACAAAACGTTTCTAATTACACTATACATATTGATTACCCAATATAGTCGTGTACACTATATTGATATTCAAATAATATATAATCTAAAGCTATCTTCAAAAAATTATATCGGACTCTATCAGCGTCAGCTCCCCGTAGTGTGATAATTTGACGCGTCTGCGATAGCTGATTATTATGTAAGTAATCGAAGTATAAATGTACTGATAATTCAGCAAACAAATTGGCCCATTATGCTTGAGTGATCGGCGAAATTGTTTTAATTATACTTCGGATAATCTTTCATCAAAAAAGGATAATGAATATTTTTATGTAAGTATTTATTTGGGTGATTTATGAAGAAAACAAAAATATTTAAAACCAATAAATATCTAGCGTCGGATAAAATAGATTTTTTTATGAATTATACCATCGTAACTCTACTTGGGCCTTTATAGTTTTTTGTATCTGTTCAGTTTATAAAATACAAATTTTTAAAAATACTTTCTTATCTAAATCCAATGAAACATTACCTTAATAATTTTATTGTTCAATGACTTACACAGTAACTGATCCCTTCTTTCAATTGTTATCTCGATACTACATCATAAAATAATTATATCACTTTCACCTTTCTGTGTAATTCGAAATTATAACGAATTTATGTTCCTGGTGCAGCCAGCACGCTCCGACACGACGCATTTTTATTTCAACTAATGTTAATTGAAACGACATGACTGGTGTCGCAGACCATAATATGTACTTCTCTCCAATTCAACACTCTATCACAGGGGATTAAAGTAGAGATTGTAAAGGAAGCAGGTTCGTTATATTAATTCTTATTATTCGAGTCCCATCGCTTTCGGTCATCGGATTCCATATTCGAACTTTCCACTTTTATGTTTCCTATCGATGGACAGACATGGTTGGTTTACATGACGCCATTTGCTTATTCTAATGTCAATAAGAGATTTTTAGTATGATTGCTCTTAATATGGCAAAAAAAACCTAACCTTTAGGCCTAAGCCTGAAACAGCGTTTCAATTCAATATTGTTTTGTCTTTTTTATCACAGAACAATATTTGACTAAAAGTGACTAAGAATACGTCATGCTATGTTTGTTTTCAAAGTAGATAGTTTAAGGTAGAAGACACCGTATCATAAGAAAAACTCAATAACCCTTTTACCATGAAATGTAGAGCTTCGTACACAATGAATGAATAAGACGAATTAATCTTCATGTAAACAGCTCCTTATTCTTCAAGTATTGAATATCTAGCCTGTAGCTGTAGGTTAATATCTATGGTCATTTTATTTTTATACTTTATTAGTCTTCAAATATCATTAACGATTAGTTTGTCGCGCTCTCTATCTCTCTCTACGGATATTAATGGAGTGTATTAATGTCTCTCACTCTATCACATTAGTAATTGAATTTATCACGTGTTCATAGTGAGCGTATGCGCGCGCGCCTGTTTTGATGCTATTGAAAATTCCTCGAATATTTACATTATATTTATTAGTACTTGTACTTATGAGTTAATTAATTCGTATGGGTCCGGGCGGTCGAAGAAAGTTTCATGTTCAATTAGTTCAAGAAATATTGGGTTCTGGTACACCTACCGTGTTTAATGTTTATAGATATTATTTTTAGTTTATTTTATTAATATTATACCAATAATATATATTCATGTTATTGTCATTATAATGAATTAAGAATTTTGATACCTACTCATTAGTCATCAACAGGGCTGTATTTAATTTTTATTGATCGTCTATCATTAAGTTGTTAAATAATGTGTAAATTTTTTTGCAAGTTAGTTATTGAAAGTTTAAGCGAAACTTTATTCTCATTCCCAACAATTAAACAATCTATCAGTATTTAGTGAGCCATAATTGCTGCTACTTATGCATTAATTTGACGAATCCGCTAATGATTCAACGTTTTAATGATTCAATCACCGCATTTAAACGTTCACATTACGGGACTGCTTTTTTGTTAGTTTTTACATGGTAGGTAATTAATTATGTAGTCTGTGCTTTCAATTGAAAGTATGTATATACGTTTCATATACACTTCTCACAGTATTTTTACAACGACCACTACGTGCCCTGATCAGCCCCCTTAGACAAGTTGCAAAAAAAGGCATTTCCCCCACTTTTCGACTGGTTTGCGATTATAATATGCACTTTGTCTAGACCCACTAGACGTTTCCTATGACCTTTTCCACATCGTCGCGACACGTCGGTTCGGTCTTTTAATTTGATCCATATACTATTTACATTATTACGTGTATTGTTTACGTTATGTTTACCTACATAATTGATATGTATTTCTGTTTGTTACAGCGAATCTCACCATCAGCACCCGCGGCTTCAGCCTCGAGCTGCTCATCCACTCGCCCGTGCACGACCTGTATCTATGCTTCAACCGATCCAGGCTGGTCGGCAGACGACTGGTAAGAGCCTACTATTCATTTATCATCATCATCCTCATCACTATCATCATCAGCATCAGCATTAGCATCATAACTACCACAATCACCATCAACTATCATTAGGTCACCACTGCTCCACTGCACTCCACTGGATCACGTCCTCTCTAATTTACAATGTCAATTTTATTCTTAACTTAAAAGATATCCAACGATTGAAAAATCAGCCCTTAGTTTGTTTATTCTAAAAGTAATAAATTAACAAATAACTTATTCGAAATTGATAGTCTCAATGTTAATAGAAGATAGCCACAAACATNACAAACATTCCTTTTTTTTTTTTTTTTTTTTTTTCGACTGGAAAATGCATGAAACTGCATACTCACCAGCCCGGGGGAGCCAATGAGTTATGTGGGGCTCTCCAGCCACAAACATTCCTATGTTAATCTTGCGTTTAGCGATAAAATGTCCGCCATGCTTTAGACTAGAGGCTCTAAGTAAATAGCTTCTAATGCTCGGACAAGAATAGTTTACGCTTCGCATTATCTCCTAAACACAAGTAGTTGGCGTAAATGATTTCGATTTAGTTCTGATTGTGAACGGTAAAACAAGAAACTTACTGAAGCTCTTGGTTTATTTGGGACATTGTTTCGTCCATATTATCTAGACCACGTTTAATGTACATGACATTGTTGTAACTACTTGATTGTCTAGATGTATAGAGTAAAATATTTTTTCTGTTTTGCCCATAGACACGATTCCAAGCGGAGAGACAGCCCAACTGTCTTTTCAAAGAAGAGTTTGTGGACGGCTACAACAGATACCGTTTGACGAAGAACGAAGACCGCTACATAGGGTTCAACCGGCGGGGGATGCAGCTGCGGCGCGGCAAAAGCCGTCTCTCCGAGCGGTTTCACAAGTGCCTGTCCTTCATGAAGGTGGCGCACGACTTCGACATAACCAGGCACAACAATGTGCTCGCAGGGGACCGTCCGCAGCGTAGGCACCGCGCCTCCTCACCCAACGCCATCAAAGCCCCCTGCCATGGCATCCGCCACCACCACGGCAGGTATCAGAGGCGGAGAAACTGCGACGGAACGTAGACCAACCCCCCAAAACTTAGCAGCTTCACGCTTAAACGCTTCGCGCGTACCGTTGCCAGCTGTTGGACATTGTGAGTGGACAGAGTATTAGTCAACTATCGCAGTATTATTACAGTGACGAGGACTGGATAGCGTTAGGTTAGCTCGGTGGCCGCATGAATGGTAGCTGAAGCGGACGAGTAAACATTTGAATGGGGAGAAAGAGCCACGCCGGGACGACGTCCGGAGCTGTGAAATTCCTTAAGGTCGTGTAACATCGGAGCGCTCGTTTGCTCTTGCCTGCGGTCGGGCTCGTGCTCTAAAAGGAAAAAAGGTTTCTGTAGAATGAGCAAATAGTAGTCGCTGGTCACGAGGCCGACAGACCACCGCTGGACGAGTGTTTGAGGCCGCGCCGCCACCTCGGCTCGCACGGTCCGGCTGGCTTGCCATAAGTGTAGCAAAAATGCCTTTACGTCAATTCTCAGTGTGTTATTATTTAAAACGCTTTACTCTTAAATTAAGTACGGATCGTGTTATGCTTGTAAATATTATAAAAAACCTATTTGTGTTTACTTATTTATCAAAAAAGTTAATCAGAAAATTTGTAAACGTAGATGTTAGTTGTAAAGTTGTATTAAAATGTTTTTGTATTTAATTATGGGTATTTAATCCGACCGACCGCTCTCTCTGATTAGCCGCAGTTCGTAACCTAGATTTTCTTACTTCGCGTACTGAAAATTTCAATTAATGTTCATTAATATTATTCTGTTTTTATATTGATTGTATGGTTTGAGCGTTTTGTAAATATTATTTTAAGGTTTAGCATGAGAGTGATGGTCATTGAATCTCTGTAAGTCTTTAGTCTGATTTCTCGCTTTCATCAAAATGCCTTGAGATTCCTGTATTCATTTTAACCCGAACGACCCGATGATGTGTGAAGGCGTGATGTTTCTAATGCATTCCTAAATAATAGAACATGTTAATCTTATAGTATCGAGATCTGTGCCATAGCGTCGTGGCGGTACGACTTGAGTTCACATTGTAACTACTAGAGTTAAGTTTATGTCAGTAAACTATGGGTAGATAAACGATGTTTAACATAAGGAAATAACTGAATTAATTTTCGTTGTAAAGATGTTGCAATGAGGGAAGCGACGGTGATCAGGTTGGATTTGGTTACGTAAAGCTTTGCTTGCAATACGCATTTGAATAAAATTTTCCCGAAATGTTATCGTAAATACACTTTGGCAAATAAATTAATGTCACCGTTTTCCCTTTTATAAGTATTCGCAGATGTAGTAAATTATAAATATGTAATATATTTTTATGTCATGTATTATTCGAAAAGAAATTAGACACTATACTGAATATTGTGTCGTCTTACTTTGCAGTAATTCGAAGAATTCATTTTATATTTTGACAAAACAATTGAATAGATGTCGCTGCTGTCATTCAAAGTGAAATTCGATGCTTTACATTCCCCCATTATTCCATGTATTTATGTAATAAAATACCCATGGATTCCAGTCGATGACACCACATTCCACAATGTAAAAACAATTACAAAATATGCGCTTAAAAACATAATGAATTTGTTAAATAGTGTGACACTGTCTTTATATTACTGTGTCTTATTATAAGTTATCAGATGCTGAACGAAATCGTATAATTGCTAAGAAAAATTACGAAATTAAATATTTAACTCGCTGTTTTTGGTTTTATTTCTGTGCAATAAGTTTTATAATTCCAGTATAGTGTGATATTATTTTGTAATTTGAAAGAATTTTAATCATATTGAAGTACGAGTATAGTTTTAACAATATGAAACACGCTTTCAAGCTAATAGAATACTAAGAGGCATTCAACATTGTTTACCCTAGTAGCGGGCACAAAAAAGGGTAAATTTCCAATGATCGGCCGGAAGAGTAAGTGAAAAGTAACGTTTAGAGCAAACAGGGTAAGTGAGGCTAACTAGCGCGGCGACGCGCGTGCGCATGTTATTTAGCACCTGATCCACGTCCTGGACTAGAGCGAGACAGATATACATTTAGTACAAAAATTGAAAGAGGATCCTTTTCAATTTCGGAGCTTTAATTCATAGTGAGGTTGAATATCGTGTGCAATATTCCAGGATTTAACAAAAAAAACTTTTTTTTTTAACTGCAAGAATACTCGAAAGATTTTTTTTTATTTAGGTAATTGTAGGATATGCTTTGGGTTTGTGTGTTAAATACAATTTATAGTTCAGAAATCCGAAAAATAGGTAGGTCCTGTTGACATAATAAGGTTTGTTTTAAGTAGATTGAGCATAAAACTAGGTTAATAGTCCATACTTTTTAAACACATTTCAAATAACTTCAGTTGGAAAACAAACTGTGATATTGCATCATTCTAATGCACACGTTTGAAAATGCATAAATTGCATCATGCTATTGTATGAGAACACTTACAAAATGCTGACAGCAAGAGTTTTGCGTTTCATTCATAAAGCATGCCTAGTATTTTTTGTAACTTTAAATCAGCTTTATTAACAACATTCCAAGGACAATAATATTTTGGCATTTATTTCTTATCGTTAATTGTACTTCCGGAAAACAATTGAATACTGTTTATTTTAAAAACTACAGGGAAAATCATTTCTACTTAATAAATTACAATAAAATAAAATTACACTGTCTAAAATTGTGTGTTGAATTTCTTTAGGACTTTCAATTGACGCGGTGGACTGACAAATTGCGTCACAATCTGTACGTCGTCGGACACGCACGTGACTATAGAAAATTAAAATATCATAAACAATATTTTATTTTGCATCAGAGATAAAGACTGTATGATATAGTAACTAGTCAAAGTACGAGATTTAAGTATATTTAATCGTTAAGTATTAGCACTATTGGCATTAATGGAGCCAACTAAAGAACTTTACTAGAGCTTAACTTTAGTTTTTTTGCTTCATTGAGCCACTGAGTTTCAGTGATATAATAAACCCGACCCTTATCAAAATTTACTTACATAATAAGACGCTCAGTAAAGAGAAGTGTTCGATTCAACTGTTAGTAGTTAAAAGTAGATTTTTTTTCAGGTGAAAATTAATCAGTAAGCTTTCCATTATAAAATCAATAAAATTGTTGAATATTGTCAACTGATTTTATAAAAATAAGGTTAATGGAAAAAAAATTTTACGGGACTTTTAGTTAAATGACGCACCTAATGACATTGCGTAGGTCTTTGTTAAAAAAACAGAACTTGTAATAATTTTTCCTTAATCCAAGTCAATATTATGATTTTTGTTTGTTTAGATATTCGCTAAGGTTAGTGCCACTTTATTTCTGTGCTTGAATTCGCCAAAACAAAATTTAGACAAAATAAATAATAATATTAAGTAGGTACTTGATAATACCTTATTTAATTTTACTTGAGACAGGCAATGTCAAATCCATTAAAACGTATATTTTTTTATCAAGATTGTACATACACTGTCTGTATCCATCCATCTAAGCGACTAAGGCGGGGTACACACTCTCGTATTTAAACACACTAAGGCACATGATGTAAGTGCTAACTAGCGGGCACAGAGCGCCGCCGCATGCGCGCCGCAGGTGTTTGGGACTTCGGAATGTTCACAAATATTGGGTAAGAACACTAATTTTAATACGCATGTGATTACAATTCCGTTAATTAGACATGGAGGCAAATGTTCCTGCTTACGAACAAGTTTAAATACAACATTCTGTAACGGACAACTTGGTATTTACATAATGTCAACCCTGTAACAGTTTTAGTGTGTTTGGCCAAAGGTTGTGGTTGCGGATGTGGTTGGCAATCGCCAGCTCTCACTGATCATAGTGTGCTTATTTACTTCTTTGGATTGACATATTTTTCTGTAAATGATTTACTTTCAGTTCAATATCAGTGACTAAAAAAAAAACCTTATCTTTATATAAATAATAAAGCGTAGCGAATATAATTAAGCGTATTTACTAACCCAACGAGATATACAAGGGCATGATAAAAACAAGCAAAAGAACATATCAATTATCGGAGTAATCGAACACCCGAACGAAAAGCTACATTACAATGTAGAGTAGACACTTAAATATTGTGCAAAATGTCAAATCCCCCCGGTAGTAGACAGTCTTTAAACTACACTAACCCAGTGAAGTCAAAACCCAGAATCAAACTACATAGGTGAGTGACTATAAGGAAGATGATTCTATGACGCCACTGCAGCTACGGAAAAGCCTCTATCGAACAAAACAAGACCGATTTAATTGACATATAACTTCTGATATTTATCGCCGTTCAGCCCGTCTAGACTAGTCTTTACAATTATGGCCAAGAATGTGCACTATCGATTGTGATTAATAATCGATAGATGACACGTGAACGCATCAAAACGTGATCGAATTGAATACTCAAAATATTACCTACACTTTATATCATTTCCATTTTCCTATTAATCAATAACTCAAATAGTTTATTACTTGGCTACTATAGCTACTTGAAACTTGATACGATTGGTATGTGGTATTAGCAAATTGGAAATATTTTGGATGGACAAAATATGCTATAAGTTGGTGTGTCTTTATTGTGTCGTTTGTGGACCCACCGCAGCGTTTGTGTTTTTTATTTGGCTGTTGGTTTATTAGGACAAGGTCGGATAAAATGTTAATTAGTTAGTAGAAGTACTACATGGATTTCCATCAGTGGTGTTTATTTAGTTGTGATATTATCAGAGCACTAGATATCTGAAAATTAGTTCAAGTTCCTTTCCTACATTCCTTACAAAGATTAATATAGGAAAATTTCGAAAAATCCTTAATTGATGTTCATAGATATCTACCAAAATTGCAGTAGTTTTGCTGTGCGTTGATTCACTCATAAGGACAAACGATTTTAAAGATGTAGGTATATTTCACTTATCATAATTTATTCAAAATGCGTGAATGTGCCAAAACCTATCAGATAGGCGCCATAAACATAATTTATAGCACCATAAACAGAACTGAGGCACCCTCGCTTACACAAAAATATCTATGGCGCCACATTGTCAATGAATAA
The DNA here is from genome assembly GCF_004193835.3 of Ostrinia furnacalis. Lineage (NCBI taxonomy): Eukaryota > Metazoa > Arthropoda > Insecta > Lepidoptera > Crambidae > Ostrinia > Ostrinia furnacalis. The sequence continues at coordinate 595,996 of NW_021132019.1, forward strand.
AAAATATAAATTAATCATATTATTATTGTGTTCAAATTAATGTTTCTTTACAAGATTGGTAAGACATGAGGTAAGACACCATTGGTAAGACCGGTCGTCGTGGAAATACTTGGCAATGGAAATACTTGACGTTCAATGCTGGACAAAAGCGGGAGGCTTTTGAACGTCATTTGGCTGAAACAGACGGACCACGCATTGAACTAGGTAAGTAATCTGAATACCTATTATTATGAATGTTGATCAAACCAAGTAGGTATGTATGTACCTACATAGATGTGTGTAAATATTAGAAGTAAAAGTGCATATATAAGTCAAAAACATGAAATTTTGCAATTTTTGGAACAAATGGTATGAATGTAAGTATTAAACTCATCTCATCCCAAGAATGTCCATTCTTCAAAGTCCGTTGAATGGAACCACAAAAAACTGGTCCAAACGTTAATCGATGCTGATGCTTCCAAGTTCCAACTAGTTGGCCAACCGGCTATGCGATAACCATTTGACCAAACATTGGCTAAGCCGGCCTTTGGTGCAGCCATGAATTGACCACTTTTGAATGCATTTGATGGACCTGCATTTTGTTAAGATAATTATTAGGTATGCTCAATGTATAGTTAACAGCATATTGGACTATTTTTTTTTGTTGTAAAATAACAACCATTACTGCTTATGATGCTCCAGAGAACAGCTTGATATTCAGCCACGTGCACCATGTCCAAATTTCATACATGAAAGATAGGTAAGTTACTTTGTAAATCGTTTGTAAATTGTATGGAAATGAAGTAATATGATGATGAATGAAGAAGAGAGGAAGACTTTAACATAAAACAATTAATCAAATCAATAATTGATAAATCGTATCAGTTGGGCAAAGTTTATTTAGACAAAAACTAAATAGAAACAGCAGCATCAACAAATTTGTTCCATATAAGTTAAACTATCAGATGCAAAGCGATAGAAAAAGTTCTCAAAGAGCATCTAAGAACTAACTGAAAACGTTAATCGTTCTATGATGCTTCCAACTAGTTGGGTCACGTGCTAATTGCTTGTCCACACACCAGCCCGGTCCATCCTACCTGGTAAACCATGGATGGAATTGAAGTAACTGCATTTAGGAATAGTAATAATATATTTTCAGAAATCCTCATCTCTCATATACAAGAACCGATTAAGAAGTATGATGGCACTGATTTGAAAATGACTCAAATTGTAATTTTGCTAAGTACAAAAATCCTAGGCTAAAATAAAGGTGAAGATATTATAAAAAATGCTAAAAGAATATCCTAAATTCCAGTAGGTACTACACTTTAAAATGTGAAAATAAGAATAGCATTTTCTCCATTATTGGCCCTTAGGGTTAAGTTAAAAGTAAAAAGAACCATTCTTTTTTTAATCCACCCTTTCTGAATACTTACAAAAGGGCTTAAGATCATTGGCAAATAATGGATCATTTGAACCTGAACTGTGTGATACGGATTTAGCATATTTTTCTAATACCTAATAACAGTAATAATTTAAGGTGTAGTTTTTATGAATGACAAGTTGTTTTTTATTTAGCTCAGTTTTAATATTTGAATACATTTAACTTGAGTGACAGTCCATTATGAAACCAATTTTATGAAAACAATCATAATTTTCAATTTCAACTGGTGTTTCTTTATAAATATTCTATTGTACACATTTTTTATTTCCCTTTCGTCCCAATCAAAAACACTTGACCACAAAAGGATTAGTTCAAAGTGGCCGCATTTTGTATTCTGTCCAAACTGAGCTGATGTCATTACAACAAAGGATCTATTATTACATCTTCGGTATAATTTCCAGATTCCTCCTCCGAGGCCTCTCCAAACACGCGCCATTCAACCCTACCACTCGGGCTTGACAAAAAATACTCCACTTTGTAAATATTGGACGGCCAGCGTCTAGACGAGTGGTCCAAATTGAGAAGAAAAGCGGGTTTATAAAACGAACTTTTTCAAGTTTTTCAGTTTTCGTTTCCGTGATAAGTTATTAAATTAAGACTTTTTACTACTTTAAGTTCTCTTCTTTCTCTTGAAATCTAGTGAGTACCAAATCAAATCTTGAAAAAATCAAGTGCCCTTTATGAGAGTAGAAGTATCTGATTCAAAATCAGATTTAAGCTTGTAATGTCCTATATGCTTTAAAATACTCTCCAAAAAATTTAAGGAAGCCAATGGTTACAAAATTCGCTTCCAATTCTTTTTCCATTTCCAACTTTATGCCAGCACCTCGGCAGTTGTTATTCCAAGTAAGATCATATGTTTCTGACGTTCGACAATGTCCTCTTGTAGTTTATACCTTGCACCACATTATAAGATCGTATTGTACAGGCCCGTGGCCCTTTTAACGCCACTCTGGTGTTTGGACTCGACGGGTATTACCAGTCCATTAGCTTCACTTGCGGATATGTCCTGGGCCCTTTCTTGAGATGACCCATTAAAATTCAGGTTTGTATTGTCACCTCTGCCCTATTCATGGTCACACTTACTTGGGCCTTTAGCGAGAGACCTCTTTTGAATTAGTTAGCAAAATCTTCATAATGTGTCTTGGGTCCTTTTTGATATGACACATTAAAATTCAGGTTTGTATTGTCACTTCTGCCCTATTCATGGTCACACTTACTTGTTCGCTTAGTAACGAACCGCAAAATTATTTTATTCCGATTGAATTAGTTAGCAAAGTTTTCGTAAGAGGCAAATTATTCCACAGTTATGTAAAGTCCCTTATCATCGAATCAAAGTAGATGATAATCTGTTAGTACAAAATTTGATGCCTAATCTTTTCTATTTAAGTATTTTAGTCAAAATTTTAGACCTACCACGCCAATTTTTGTCAAATACTATCAAACGTACAGAACCGCAACAAAATCTACTTGGAAGCATTTATTATAACATTAAATGTGTGTAATCATGAAATTAACAAATAAGTATGAAATATCACGAACACTAACCACCTGGAGTCCGTAATAAGTTTATTAACTAGAGATAAAGACTGGCTGTTAACGAGGCGATTTGTCCGACTAACGAGAAGTAAGCATGTTATTTATATTAACTTTATGTTTATTCGTTAACCGTTTTTGCACGTACCTAATAATAGACTGAAACTTCTCACTAATATAAATTATGAAGTGAAACAGAATATTGGTGAAATAAAATTGTTGCATGCAAATGATTTTGCTCGTAATTTCATAAAAGAGATCAAATTTTAGAGTACACTAATAGTACAGCTTTTTCAGTAGGTGTTGTAAGCTCTAACAAATGATAATCCAATGACCTCATGATTCCAATACCTACAAAATCCTTGCTTTCTCAAAAACATAGCCTATTCACTACTCTGATTTATTATCGTTTATTTTTTTCAAGAATTTTTTGCCTAGCATATCTATTTTGACTGATGGCAGTCTAACTGATATTGACCATTGTCGATTTAATCATTGATAGCTACATAGTTTTGCTAATTTTGCCGGTAATTCACTCTTATCATTTCCTCATTAAACTGATTAAAATCTTCTGTAACTGAATAGTCTTGTGACACATCTTGTTTTTGTTTACATAATTAAAAACAATTTGATAAAGAGAGTATAGTTATTAAAGTCATAATTACCAAAAGACGATACTTTAATCTAACTTATATTGCAGTTCACAATATAACCTTGAAGAATCAGTATCCACCAACTTACAGTAGCTTTAGTAAAATGTATAGCTCTAACATTTGCCTCAGGTTTCAAAAGAGTACATACCTACACCTTTTCCAACCAACTTAGCCATCACTGTTTGAATTATAGATCCTAGTATTGTAGGAGTGGACATAACGAAAGGTAAAAATAATCCAGATTGATTTGAGATGTGAGATCTTTTGCAAAGGACGTCTTTTGGCAAGAGAAGTTGAAGATGAAAGACATCGATTCAAAGTCTCCCCAGCTATTTATTCAATAAGCCACGACCAGCGGAGCGCCGGTCCTCAAACTGTATTTTTATTTGTCTATCCCCATTACACTTTTGACAAAAGACTCAAGTGTTTGGCCGGCCCCGAGTGGCGAGCAAACGGGCTGGACAAATACGGGATGTTCCCACGAGTCGGCTGACCTGGTGTGACCTGGCGCTGATTTTGGGGTTGGGTGATAAGAAAACCTCCTTTTGGAGTCTATGGAAGATGATTAGTTGAATTTTGTTTCAGTAGCCAGTGTCGGTAGTTCTGAGGAAGGAGTATTTAGAAGTGGTATTCTACTTCATGACCACGATAATGATAATGATCTTGTTATGGATTGTTAAGAAGGGAGTGCCCACTGAGTACCTATTTCATTACCAGAATCATAAAGCGACGATAACCAAACGGTGAAGGTGTCAAAATGGCCGACTCGCCGACTGGCCAATGTAATATTTATAAGCACATTTAGCTTACCACAAGGGTTTACCTTTAAAAAAATGTTGATGGTCTTAGAGTCGTTAGTACCTATACAGCAGACTCTTTCTAGTAGTACGTATAAGATGCCACAGTGATCCCATTATAAATCCGTCATCCGTACATTACGATGTATTTAATGAATATGGCAAAACTTATGGTTCTTGGTAAAAAAATGATGCAAAAAATTAAAAACGAAAATAGTTTTTTGTTATCATTATGTAAAACAAAATTCCATGAATTCAATTGGAAATATACTAGACATGCATAGGTGGACAGCTGTCAAATCAAAAGGTACATAACCTGAACTATTTACACGTGATTTTGAAATACCAGCTTAATCATTAATTGTTCTAGAAACGAATATGAATAAACAAAAGCCAACCAAGGTCGTCAGAAATGTCTGAACACCGGCAGCTCTTCAAAACAATCAAATAATCATAGCACAGGCAAATGGTAAAGTCAATCGTTCATCCGATAACGTTAAAGAGTGCTCGTTGAAAACAAACTTATCTTGATGAGACATTTGAAGGAAGACACTCCATTAATAACCCCGTATAAATAATAACATCATTACTTAAGCATGGACCACCCAAAATCTACACCTCTGTTATAAATACGGGGCTTGTCCAAAAAGTATCCGGTCAGTTTAAAAATTTTAGAGCTGGTTCCTATGGAGACATCGCGTTTTTTACAGGACCCCGATTGCAGTGTCCCGCGAAAAACCAATCCGTTCGATTTTGTGATACGAATTCCAATGGCACACATTATGTTTGATTTATCTTCTGTATTACTAGATCTTGCAAAACTGAATTGTAAATGCTACCTACAGCATCAAATCGAGTACTATAGGAGATTTAGTTGAGTTTTGTGACGCGTGCGCATCAAACTTTTTAAGTGTAAGATCATGTGCGTCAAATAGGTGTGAAGTGAATGATATGATACAATATATTTCACGAATAATTCAACATTATTTGTATTAGGTAGGACTATTTTTCAACGCGTCATCTCTGTTTCGTTATCTTTACTTACTTTATGCTCATCATCTTTGATATCTTCGTTTACTTACATTTTAATCTGAATAGGAATTTATGTCAAAATATTAGCTTCAGAATCAACACTTTTAATTAACATTTTAACCTAATTAATTCGGTAAGCAGATTAACTATCTAAAGGTCGGATACTTTCCGTACAAACAATGTACCAGGCTATCATAAACTTGGTAGATAAGAGAGAAAATGATGGGAAATGAGAGACGAAAGGTAAAAGCCGGCACTGCTTTATAATTGTAAGCTGAACCGAGGGCCAATTTGCATACGATATGAGGCGCTAATGGTTGTAAAATACGTTTTTTTCCAAATTATTTTTTGCATAAACTTGCACAATCTTTATTAACATAGATAACTTACGAAGATGTAGAACATTTTAAGCGCGTATTCTGCCTATCCTGAAATCAATGTTCAAAGAATAAAAAATCTTAAAATTAGTGACAGCCAGTATGAAAAGAACTTTGAAAACAAAAATGGCAATTTACATATTTTCTAATATATTTTTATTCCATGCCTTTTATAGCAGAAGAAATAATTTAATAGCGGAATGGTCACGATGATCACGACTTACATCATTAAATCAGACTAAAAAGAACTGACATAAAGTTTCTATAACGAGTCAACGTCGATTATAATTTATTATCTGTAGATTTCATAATGCAAAGGTTATTGTCACACTGAGATGCCCTGTCTTCGAGTACCTATAGCATTGGTTAACTATTTTCCGTTCTGCGTTAAGTAACTTGCTATTGACATGCTTGGTTGGAATATAATGTTCATAAGATCGATTATTATTTATTTATTTATTTTTATTTCATTTAGAATCAGATTTTTAAGGTTGGAAAACTGAATGGCATCTAAGTAAGACATGACTCCTAAAATAGTGAAACTTAAGACGACTGAATACAAAGCAAGCTAAAGACATTTATGAGTTATCAAGTTAACGTTTTACTGAATTATAGTTTATTTTATTGATTGCTGTTTGACTAGATTATTATAATGGGAAAATCTACTACGTTTCTTATTTAAACCGGATTTAATCGGTTACACACTACAAAAAAGAAATAAGAAAAAATATTGTAAGTAACTGCATCCTTGTTGATTTAAGGTCAAGATTAGGTCTGAATTAAGCACTTTTTAAATGTTATTTACTTTTTAAATATATTAATTACAAAAAAAATCTATACTTAAAAGGATTATTACCCAGTATTATTAAGGTTCCATATTAGTTCAGCTGCCTTTCTGCGACATACTTATTCTTTGCCACTAACTGTACTCAAAGGCGCTACTAAAATATGCATCGACAGTTTCGGTAGGCGTTCCGATGTAATGAGCATATTTAGCGTACATTATTTAAAAATAATTTATGGGATGAACTCTTAAGGCGAATCTGTATGGGAGCGTGTAATTATCTCCTATTACGCACTATTACAGAATGGGGCAAATTACATGTAATTGTAGCACGCTGGGTCTGTGCAGACTGATCAGTGCCTCTAGACATTGTAACATTCGTTATAGATTTCTACTCTATCAGAAAGATTTTTCATTTATCTTACTGGTAACTAGTTAGATTATAACCTGATTTTTTAATCGAAAAATTGGCTGCCATATTAAGTCATGTGCCCACAAGTTTTCGCGATTTAGGGTATGATATGGTCAAGTCTAATAATCGTTCAATATTTTGTATAGAAGACTACCGTACTTTTCAATGGTAGGTGGTAGCTATATGTATAAACATAATTTGAGTTCCATAGCACAGATCCTGCTCCTCAAGTGACGTCAAAAACGTGAACGCATAATTAGTTGGTAATTAACACTGCACAGTTACATGTGTAGAAAGGATTTTCTAGTTAATGTTAGGTAACGTCTAGAACAAAACCCTCTTCAATAGAACATTTGGTTAAATGAACTATGCCTTTAGTAGGAAAATGGTAGGAANTTGGTAGGAAAGGTCACGAGTCGCGTAATTTGGACTTTCACCGAAATTCACTTAGGTAGAGCTGGAGAGCTAGTGTGCTAGGAATGTACGAGTAACATGCAGTAGATACGTTCGTTCGTTCGTTTCAGCCGAAAGACGTCCACTGCTGGACAAAGGCCTCCCCCAAGGATTTCCACAAAGACCGGTCCTGCGCCGCTTGCATCCAGGTACCTCCCGCGACCTTCACCAGATCGTCGGTCCAGGTGGAACCAGGTGGAACATGCAGTAACCTCATTATATTCCTGCCTAGGTAGATTTCGGGTAAAAATCTCTAGAGATGTGAAGTTTTTGAATGACAGTAGACAGTGATGTCCATTTTCAGATAGTGCTTTTCAGTTTTACGCCAATGGCAAATGGCGACTAAATTTTTAAGTATTTCAAAATATTGGCAAATATTGTGCTCAATTCGACAGCTTGCCCTTATATTCGTTAAGAAACGCGGTTATTGATTAGCCGAGAGGAGATGTAATCGTTCAATTGGACACGGCGCTTACGCCGCCGGCGCCGAAGGCCTAACATCTTGTGTTTAATATTTAATTAATTAAACATTTTTCGGTTTGATGCACCTGGACTTTTGAAGTACAGTCGACGTAACACCAAAACATTATCTAATTACTTTAAGTAAGTACTACGAGTATTAATGGTATGTTTTTTAGAAATGTTATTTCTTTACAGATAAAAGGTACGCCGATATTAAGAAAATAATATTTCCGTTAAAATAATTTAGTTTAATTAAATAATTAACATTTAATAATTATTTTTATGCTACTTGCATTATAATATAAGCTGTATGTTTTCCTAATATAGAAAATAAATAAAAATAATTTGGTAAGCTCTTAATGTAAGTATGTATTTAAAGAAAACTAGCTTTTGACACCTTTCCAATTTACCAGAGGCCAATGGTGGAGGTGGACCGACGATCTGGTGAAGGTCGCGCTAGGTGCCTTGCTGGATGCGGGTGGCACAGGATCGGTCGCTGTGGAAATCCTTGGGGAGGCCTTTGTCCAGCAGTGGACGAAGCGAAACGACGACGACGAAAATAGAGGATATGGCCTACACTCCCCACGCTGGCCAGACGGGTTACTTACAAACATACCTTAAATTTTTATTTGGTTTTACTCCTGTGAAAAAATAACAGACATTTAATATTGTTTAAATTATGGATTTAAGTGTTTGATTGATTTACTCTTTACTATGAACCGGCTTCTAGGGATTTAAATAAATGTTTTCGATTTGCGTAAATCAAAACATAAAATTTGACGTCATAATAATTAATTAAACACAATACACTTTTTTATCTTAAAAGGTTAATCCGTAATCTAAAACCAGTTAATCTTCTGTTAGCTACCTTTTTTCTATTACTTAATTGTTATTCATCGTAATATTTGCATACAATATACCTAACAAGTTGGTGGCGCCGGTCACGCCTACGCGCATCCTAAAATAAGTAAGGACTTTGTCAAAATAGTTGTGTATCATCTCTCAGTGAGATGTTCAAAGGAATTATGGTGTTACTTGGTGTGATAAAGTTCTATTAGCATAAAGAATTAGGTTGTAAATTTTGGCTGTAATTAATTGTTTATGAATACCAGGAGTAAGAGCGATTTCACACTGAGGGTTGATCTGTATTTGCAATAATCAAAAAATATATGTATAAAAAAATTAAGTGCGACTGCAGAGATGCATTTTCTCTTGCGACTTTTTTTTGAGCCATAAAAAAACGATATGCCTGAATATTGCTGCCAAATCGTAAAAAAAAAATTGTTAAGTGTTAGAATTAATTAAATTGCTCGTATTTAATTAACAATTTAATAAATAATTAAAATTTCTAAAGTATTGCATATCAACTGACATCATATCCGGCAACTCACTCCGTCGATTCACTCATTCAAGTTCTACTTACTCACTCGGTTGTTCACTTTATTGCAATTCGAGCACCGGACAGTCAGTCGCTATCGAACCTTTGCCGTGAACGGACGTCTCGAGGAAAGTTTGTAAAGTGTTTAAAAGTGTTTAGTGGTGGACTGGAAGGTGGAAATACTGCTCGAGTAAACCAAGGTTAGTTATTTTTCATGTAAATTAATTAAATTTTTCATGTAAAGGAATTTTAGTCATTTTTTATTTTTATATCATTAATATTTTCATTGTGAAATATATTGATAGAAATTTGGTAATTATTTACGCCGTAGTCTTTTCACTCGTAATATTACTCTACTCTTGAACCCCTTTTAGAACTACCTAGTGTGAACATGGCTTTACGTATAAAATTCGCACATACTGTTATTTCGTCAATATGCAAAAAACTATGTTTTCTGTGAAGATTTATTCGCATGCTAAATGTTTATTGCGGCAATCATACAAATCCATACAAATCCGGGTTTTGAGCGCCTATTAATTTGATGTGACACTGTCGAAACATTGAATTTAATGATGTTTAATATAGTGACAATTAGCTATGTGACACTAGGATGCTAATATAAAAGTCTATGCTTACGTAGACCAATTAATTTAAAAAACGCGATATTTCGAGCTTTGACTGATTTTTTAAAATATTTTTCAAACAATGTTTAAAATACATTTTTTTTGTTTCTAGGTAAGTAATACTTATTCGGGAAAAAATCCTGCTTTGCTGCGAAGTGGTAAGTAATTCTTTTATTTGCTTGCTGGTTGTAAAACTATTTTAATAAATGACATGTAGAAGAAAAAGTATAAAAAGGTTTTTCGCTATTTATCCGTGTTTTTTTGTAAAACAAAAAAAAATGTGATTCGAACAAACCGTTATGTAACGCTAGGTTTTTAAAAAATATGGCTTCGTGCTGCTTGCACATTTATGTACATATTAAAAACTATGATACACATAAAGATTTCAATTTCATCAGAGTTTTTTAATAGTGGTATCATACCTAAAAAATATAAAGCGTAGACTCCACCTCCACTCATTAATAGGTGAATATTATTAATTATACATCGGTAGATATATGTATATGATGAGTTATGTACTGTGCAAATGGCGAGCGTTGCAATTAGTCGGAATAACATTACAGGACTAGGTAATTTATGGTCAGTAATGACCCACGGTTAGGGACGCCATTTTGAAAATAATTAACGTAACAATTGTAAAAAATCGGCTTGCTGACAGTTTGATCATAATTACAGTTTATTACAGTTTGATCATAATACAGGCAGATTTTTAATGTGGGAAATTGTACATCAGAGAAGTAAGTACCTATCTTAGTTCTCCCTTGTACGGTTGATATGCCTTCATGATTTTGGAAAACGCAATAAAACAGTTAACTGATAAAGGTTACGCAGAATTGAGCCTATATAAATTGTACACTCAGTTACTTCTAAATATAAACTGCTACATTTTGCGGGTTTTGTGCCAGTTCCTATATTTTTTTGGAATCAGTCTGATGCCAATAAAATATTTTCTATTTCACACATAATCAGGGATACTTAATACCCGTAACAATAAATCTAGGATAAGATTCCCCGTTATTACGCGGAGTACCCACCATTTACAGCATCACTTTCATTTATCGAATCCTCTTGTAAAATTGCGATGTATTAATGTTTAATGATAGGGCGTGTGTGTGAAAATTGTAAGTAATTGATATCAGCCATAAATATACTATTGAGAAGAAATCCGCGGCAGTAACAACCAAGCAAGATTCCGATTCAAATAATATGTTTTAAAAATAGTTGCCAATTGGATACGGTGTGTTACTTGCCTAAATTCAAGTTTACGTCATTCTAAAACGTTCCATACTTACGTTATTCGTTTGTTTTTGTTTAGTTAACTTAGACTGAGTTGCACCACCTAACTTTGACTGTAACTATAACGGTAACCGGTTTTTTTTTGTATGGAGTTAGACAGATTTTTGACGTTTGTTAAAGTCAAAGTAAGATGGTGCAACCCAGCCTAAGTGTATCAAAAATTGCTGTACTAAGATAAATACGGGTGACTCTACACGAAGTTTCCTGCAGTTGTTGCAATTCACGAAGGCGAGTGAGCTTTAAAAGACGTGTGGTGGTTCGCTACTGTTCGTTTTTCAAAAGTTTTGATAGAAATTATACATAGATCGTTATGTATGTGTACACGTACAAGCAAAACTCATTCGCCTTCGTGAGTTGTGAGTTGCAAGAACTATACTAGTCTATGACATAAGATGCCACAATGTTTATAAATATTCTGTGGTTTACGGGTAAAAAAGTCCCGTTTTAATTCTTCTTGGAGTTATTATTAATTACAATAGAAATAAATAATGCCAAGTAATTCAAAACGGATACAACAAACACATATTGGGTTATTAATGTCACATTGTTTTGTGTTTTAAGTACTTATTTACGTAATAATTAATTTTAGTTTTACTGTCGAGTATTGGCATATTTTTAACCGACTAAGCAAATGCTAGTAATATATATATATTCAGAATGTACAAGTAAAGCCCTTTCAAATGATACCAAACACGGCATATTTATCTTAACTTTATTTTTTTACTCTGTATGTTTTGTCCGCTAGAGGGCGCCACATTAGATTTTGTGAAACCCCATGTAGCCTATAACCAGCGGACAATTAAGACGCTTCTAATGATATGTCATTTGGCAAATTCTGATAAGTAGTTTAGAAGTTACGAGGGAACAGATGAACATACATACATACATACATACATACATACATACATAGCCTGTCAAAATCATAACCCTCCTTTGGCTTTGCCGTAGTCGGGTAATAACCCTCCTTTGGCTTTGCCGTAGTCGGGTAAAAAGTCAATGCTTACGTAGACCAATTAATTTAAAAACGCGATATTTCGAGCTTTGACTAATTTTTTAAAATATTTTTCAAACAATGTTTAAAATACAAATTTTTTGTTTCTAGGTAAGTAATATTCGGGAAAAAATCCTGCTTTGCTGCGAAGTGGTAAGTAATTCTTTTATTTGCTTGTTGGTTGTAAAACTATTTTAAAAAATGACACGTAGAAGAAAAAGTGTAAAAAGTTTTTCGTTATTTATCCATGATTGTTTTGTTAAACAAAAAAAAATGTGATTCCAACAAACCGTCATGTAACGCTAGGTTTTTAAAAAATATGGTTTCGTGCTGCTTGCACATTTATGTGCATATTAAAAACTATGATACACATAAAGATTTCAATTTCATCAAAGAGTTTTTTAATAGTGGTATCATACCTAAAAAAATAGTAAAGCGTTAGACTCCACCTCCACACATAATAGGTGAATATAATTAATTGTACATACTCGTACATTATGAGTTATGTACTATGCGAATGGCGAGCGTTGCAATTAATTGGAATATTACAGGAGTAGCTACCTATTTATGATCAGAAATGGCCGACAGTAAGGGACGCCATTTTGAAAGTAATGACGTAACAATGTTGGTAGTAAAAAACAAAACTCTCCTTTTGGAGCAGTCGGGTAAAACACCGGCTAGATGACAGTTTGATTTCCGTTAGATTTACCATCCTAAGTCATCGTTAACGTGAGTAATTGTAGTGATAGCCAAGCAAGAACTAAGTTCCCCCTTGTGCCCTTCAATATTTTGGAAAACTCAATAAAACATTTTAAACAAACTGACAAGGGCATTTTAAGTCTATACGATACGATTAAAATATAGTAGAACGCCGATTATCCGAATTAATTGGGACCGGGGTCGATTCGGATAATCGAAAATTCGGATAATCGGACATAGACTGGTAATAGAGAAAAACGAACTGTCACACATAGAATAAACTTTAATAAGTTTAACAAACAGATATATTTCTACTGAGCGTTATTGTAGAACTGCTACAATAACGCTCAGTTGAAATATATCTGAGATACAACAAAACAAATCAAAAATTACTTGGTTTTAATTTTTTATATTACGGTTAGGACCGATTCGGATAATTGGCGATTCGGATAATCGGCGTTCGGATAATCGGCGTTCTACTGTATTACATATTAAACTCATTGTATACTCGTAATGTCACTGGCCATCATTAATGTCTGTATACATAAGACATTTCCTAAAAAGTCAGTCGTTGCAAATCACCTTTTGTTTCGATAGTTCCCATAGTAGTTATAATCAGTTTTATGCCAATATTTTCTATTTCACACATAATCAGGAATACTTAATACCCGTAACAATAAATCTAGGATAAGATTCCCCGTTATTAAGCGTAGTACCCACCATTTACAGCATCACTTTCATTTATCGAATCCTCTTGTAAAATTGCGATGTATTAATGTTTAATGATAGGGCGTGTGTGTGAAAATTGTAAGTAATTGATATCAGCCATAAATATACTATTGAGAAGAAATCCGCGGCAGTAACAACCAGGCAAGATTCCGTTTCAAATAATATTATGTTTTAAAAATAGCTGCCGATTGGATACGGTATGTTACTTGCCTAAATTCAAGTTTACGTCATTCTAAAACGTTCTATACTTACGTTATTCGTTTGTTTTTGTTTAGTTAACTTAGACTGAGTTGCACCACCTAACTTTGACTGTAACTATAACGGTAACCGGTTTCTTTTTGTATGGAGTTAGACAGATTTTTGACGTTTGTTAAAGTCAAAGTAAGATGGTGCAACCCAACCTAAGTGTATCAAAAATTGCTGTACTAAGATAAATACGGGTGACTCTACACGAAGTTTCCTGCAGTTGTTGCAATTCACGAAGGCGAGTAAAAAGACGCGTGGTGGTTCGCTACTGTTCGTTTTTCAAAAGTTTTGATAGAAATTATCGATCGTTATGTATGTGTACACGTACAAGTAAAACTCACTCGCCTTCGTGAGTTGTGAGTTGCAAGAACTATACTAGTCTATGACATAAGATGCCACAATGTTTATAAATGTTCTGTGGTTTACGGGTAAAAAAGTCCCGTTTTAATTCTTCTTGGAGTCATTATTAATTACAATAGAAATAAATAATGTAGGTAAAGTAATTTAAAACGGATACAACAAACACATATTGGGCTATTAATGTCACATTGTTTTGTGTTTTAAGTACTTATTTACGTAATAATTCACTTTAGTTTTACTGTCGAGTGTTGGCATATTTTCGTATTTTATTTAGCATTTAGGTACGTAAATAATTTATTTCATGATCACCTGGACCGGTGGTGTACAAACTGAATTAAAAAGTACTTAACTTGCGGTTGTGGGTTTGAATCTCAGAGGGGCAAAGGTTATTAGCACGAGCACTTATACCCGAAGATGCTTAAAAAGGTAGCGTTAATCAGGGATTATATTTTTAAAGTTGAATAAAAAACATTTGTACATAGCATAAAATAGAAAAAAACTACAACTTTTTTAAATACAAAAAAATCGCAATTTTATGTGCGCAATATTCAGACAAGAGTATTTTGTCATCTATACTTATAATAAATCTGTAGAGAGGTCAATTCTGTACATGAAATATATTTTCAAAATAACTATCAAGGGGTCATTAGTGATCGATACTGATGCCAAAAATGCAATCAGTAAAATTTTTGTCTGTCTGTCTGTCTGTCTGTCTGTCTGTCTGTCTGTCTGTCTGTCTGTCTGTCTGTCTGTCTGTCTGGCCGTCCGTCCGTCCGTCCGTCCGTCCGTCCGTCCGTCCGTCCGTCCGTCCGTCCGTCCGTCCGTCCGTCCGTCCGTCTGTCTGTCTGTATGTTCCTCATAGAAACAAAAACTACTCGACGGATTTTAACGAAACTTGGCACAATTATTCTTCATACTCCTGGGCAGGTTATAGGATACTTAGGAATTCCCACGGGAACGGGCATTAGCGGGAAAATCCTTTTGTATGAAAAATCTAAACCGCTTAAGTTAGACGCTTGAAATTTGGCATGCAGGTACCTTAGTAAACTTAAAGCTTAGTTGCAACAGGATATTGCGAAATTCCCACGGGAACGGGAGTTAGCGGGAAAAAACATTTGTATGAAAATATAAAACCGCGTAAGATAGATGAAGGGGGTAAAACGGGATCCACGCGTACGAAGTCGCGGGCGGCCGCTAGTTTTACTTAATTCATTAGTAATTTGCAGTCAATACATTAAAAAAATTACCGAGAAAAAATAAAATAAATTGCGCTAAAGTAACACCAAACACGTCAGTAAAATAAAAATGTGATTAAAAAAAATAAAAATAAGATATTGGAAAGTATCTCATAGTTTCGGCATCACCCACACAAGCCGAAATAGCTCAGTTGGGAGAGCGTTAGACTGAAGATCTAAAGGTCCCCGGTTCAATCCCGGGTTTCGGCAAGAAATTTATTTTTTATTTATCTCTAATACTTCTTTTTGTTTTAATTTTATAATTTTCTGCATCAATTCTAAAAATAAAAATTAAAAATATTTCATGAGTAAATAGTAACAACAACAAAACTGAATTGAACTACTAATATTAAATTGACTTCATACATTTTTATAGTGAGTGCACTTAGCAGTTATTCGATCCCCGATCCATTCAATAATTTTGTCGGGTGGCAATTCAGAACAAAAAAGGCAAAACGTTATGGGAACACACAGGTCGATCCATAAACACCCACTGACGCTACCTCTCAGAACGTTTTGATATGAGGCACTCTTGTTACGGACTGTACATTCGGTACAGAATTTATAGCCATGTCATTATCTGGATAATATAATAATTATCTAGAATTTGAGGCTTATTTATAGAAGACACTGATAAAAAATCCGACGATTCTGACGGTCAGACACCGACGATTATATTACTATTTTTACCATGGTTACGTAATCTTTTAACAATAATTGATCACTTCGATGTAAAACTGTAATTTAAGTTAAAAACACAAAGTAATTACAATCAGCAGAACTTAATTTAATTATTTTCATGTCAAAAATGCGCTTGTTAACAAATGTTTGGTCGGCCACAACAGAATGACCGTAACGGGAAAAACTAACCAAAAAAACTCGAAATTCGTCTAGCTCCTCATTCAGCTAACCACCCATTTTCATCACGATCATAGGCATAAAATGTTAATAGGGCTATTACTGGCGATACTCCACGCCCCATCATTACAGGGCGCCATTAATAACAGCCGTAATTTTAAGAATACCGAATCCGTTTTCCTTTCCCAGAGTTCCCGAAGCGTGTAAATGTCGTGTATTACACAATTTCTTAAAATATATTATGATACCTAACTAGGCAACTTCTAGGTTGGAAATCTATGGAATCACTGATAAGATGTTTCCAGCAAGTAAAAAAAAAATAATCAGTAGTGAAATGTTCTTTCTCAAGAGACGTAAAGTTTGTAGAAAATTATTTTTATTTCAAGATTCATCGTTCGTTTCAGCAAACCGTTTGATTAAAACAAATTTCATAATTATATATGAGAATTACTTACATTACAAGTGTCCAAAATCACAGGCTGATTTTAAAGATTACGGTGGTTTAATTTTTTTTGAGCCATCTTAATATAGCTCTACATATATTGATTCGTAAATCTATTTTTATAAACAATTAACTTTGGATATGACTTTATTTTAATTATATTTTCAGCTTTGTATGTTCTATAAAGTGCACTCGGCCAGAGAGCCTCTCAACATTCCAGTGCCGTCTCTGTGATAATAATTCTATAAATATTATTATGCATTGTTCAAAGGCCCATCTACACTGGCCGAACGAAATGGCAAACCACCCACGGAACCAGAGCATCAGTGTAAATTCAATTTAACCCTTCGATTAAGACGATTCACTTTAAAACTTACATAACCCTGCGGCACTTAAGCAGGATGTAGGGTTGCCTATTTCTTTAAACTAATACTAGAGTTTTGTTGAACTTTTAAATCACCTGTATCAATGGGCGATGGTTAATATTTCTAAATATTGTTTTTATGTTGACAATTTGGGTGTTTTGATGGTTAAATATTTCTAATTAATATTTTTTTTGATATGGAGATCTTTCAACGGGTTTTCCGGTTTTGGTTTCTGTGGGGATCGCACATGTTCAACTATACAAGTCCATACTTTTACTGTTTGATGTACTATGTCCAAACACAAGCACTCTATAAGTAGAGCTTTAGTTAATAGGGGTGATTTGCAACAACAAATGTTACTAATGAGCTGTAATTTTCAACAGTCCTCGGTACAAAGCAGCTTTACTTATTATTTTACTTTTTATTAAGAAACCTAGTGTGGCAGCCCTGTGGCCACCGCCAGAATTCCCCGTAAGGCTATGGCCACTACCCTTAGCGATCAATTTGGGATAAAAGAGCCGCAGGTAGCCATTAATTGACTATTAAACACGTATCGGCACAAAAAGGCATAAAAGCTTAAAAACAATGAATTTCACGAAAGTTGATAACTCAATTTTGAGCGGCTGTTAAAAAAGGAACAGGAGTGGATAGGAGTCGTTCTTGTCATTTTATTTTAATGTATAGCCAGAACCTTGTGTATATAAATTTTTTATATTTACTACAAGAATGATCTAATTCTATACTATACTATATATACTATATACTATAATGAAAAGAAACCATCCATTTCTATAAATTCCAATTTTTACCATCATTCAGGTGCAATTGAAGTAGAGCAACGTAGTAGAATATAACATAATTTATGAATAAATAAAATAAAAACCAATCTCTGCATTAATTACTTCGGCCAGTAATGAACTTGAGATCGGTAGTTTGCGTTGAATTTTATACTAGAAAAACAACTAAATATAAGTTATTGAATGAGCAAAATTACGTACTTAAAATGCATTAAAATAAATAGCATTAATTTATGAATACTAAGCTGCCAATCTAACTGCAGACGGAAATATCACAATTAATTAATCGATAATAAATATCATGAATTAACATATTTCTTTAATCTAATCCTATTGACACATGTAAGTTATTAATATTAATACTTCTTAATCGATGCTGGACAATATTAAAATTAATATTAAACCAATTAGCTTTATTTATTTTCTAATGGATGCGAGTCTACAGTTTCCCTGTTCTATGATGTCGGTGTCTTTGAAAAGGACGCAAGATGAATATTGATAGTGACAAGAATAATATTAATATAAAAAATAACGTTTTGCGAGGAATCACGGACAAATTAACAATTATTCAGATCTTGCTTGGGGCTACTTGCGATGAAAAATGATCCAAAATTAAAGTAATTAAGAAAACTGTAGGAACAGACATTTTGGCTAACGTGAAATGGTTTGAAAAATTATAGGGGCCTATTAATTCAACTATATGCTTTTCTGTAATAATCTCATTTGCCTTATAATTGGGTACTGTGGATGTGTGTATTTGACAATAACCAGCACTTAGTCTGACTTAGGAAAGAATAATCAAACCCAAAATATTGTTTTCATCAAAAAATTCAGGCACCTTTTGTTTAAAATAGTCAAAAACGCGTCAGTCGTTAACGTACCTCATTAATATTGATCAAGTTAGCTTAACGCTCTATTTTTTAAGATAATCAACAAATGTTGCTAATCAAAAGAGCCCCTAATGACCGGTTATAAATCTGTAGTTTACCAGTTAATAGGGTAGCGCTACTAAAAGGGGTTTAATTGGGTGATTTTAGGGCTCTCTCAGCTGAGAGCACACTCACAGTTGTTAAGGGGAAGCTATACTTATAACTAGAACTAAATAGTAAAAAATCTACGGCCCGTAGGTATATTTGAACGATGCTCAAAGCAATAATCGTAAAGAGATTTTTGAGCATGATTTATTAATACAGGGCCACGACTTAAAGATTTATCTGAAATTATTAAAGCTTTCAAGTTAAGACTAATGTTGTACTTACGTATGCGCAAAAATAACAAAAAAATCCTTAGCATTCCCATGATACCTTAAAAAAAACGTGCAAAATTTTCAACCCGAGGAAATTCTTCAAGACTACAAACTCTAGCTAGATAGTTAATGCATGAAAATTTCAAAGTGTGAAGTTGTAAATTACTTTAAAAAATTGAACTTGGTCATAGCCTTATGACCAACTTCATTTTTTGGAACTGGCTGGCATTTCAAAATTTTTTTTGAACTGGTCAACTGGTGGAGCATAGGCCTCCTTTTAAGTGCCCTCAAAACTAAGATGTGGGGTCAGCACCGTTTTAATAATGTGATTTATTTACAGCCAGCCCTTGTCCTTAGGGGTGGGACTGGGCGGCGTATCAAAGATAAAAACGTTACTAAACACCAATTTGTTTTGTTCTATAGTAACGATGATGAAGCAGTTTAGCGCGGAATATGGATTGATAGAGGCGTCATGTATTCTGTATTAGAAGCTGTGTATTGGAAAATAAATGAAATAACTATTTAATTTTATTTTGTTTATTATATTATACCCATGTAGGCCAGCTATTTTATACGCGTTTAACTTTAGTCAATCAAGACCTCTAATGAAAGAAAAAGCCTCCTTGTAGTTTTAGGTAGAGGAGATAGATATAGGGATCTAATTAAGAAACTACTGCCTGTTTTCACCATCAATCCCAAATTTTTAAGTGACCCCTATGAAAACAAAATTCCTGTTGTGTGTTACCATAGGATTCACTTAAAAATTTGGAATTGATGGTGAAAACGGGCATACGGGCTTCACTGGTTCATAATAGAAAGAAAGAAAGAAAAATGGTTTATTTGGTTCAAACAAACGTTTTACACAATTTAAATTACATACATAATTTATTAAACCAAAATGGCTCCTACTCAGCTTGTATCATGTGCCATTCAGAACATGAATGCTGGTATTCTGTAGGAATAAAACTTTAACCATAGAATGACATTTCATAGGACAATAATATTTTCAACTTAATGAACTTTCATTTATTGGAATTGTGGAAGTGAGCATCAGTTATTATTAATACCATGTTATTATCAATTTCATTATAACAATTTAACTGTCGACACCTTGGCCTAGTGATTGCTAAATCATATTGCTCGTGAAGGTCGTTCACAGGAAATCATTATTTCATACCGCACGTGGTTGCTTCAGTAGGTATAATCAGAAAATTATATGAAGTCATTACCTATACACATTTAATAATACAATAGGATTTCAACTATTTCCACGGTGAGTAAAAAAGAAGACGAATGTTAGGTAATCAATTATTTTATTCTGTGACGTAAGTATCTACTTACCGTATATTTTTGTCATTAATTAAGTATCCCAACTAATATTATAAATGCGAAAGTAACTCTGTCTGTCTGTCTGTCTGTCTGTTACGCTTTCCCGCTTAAACCTCGCAACCGATTATGATGAAATTTGGCATAGAGATAGTTTGAGTCCCGAGAAAGAACATAGGATAGTTTTTATCCCGGTTTTTGAAACAGGGACGCGCGCGATAAAGTTTTTCTGTGACAGACAAAATTCCACGCGGGCGAAGCCGCGGGCGGAAAGCTAGTGCAAAAATAATTTTACAATGTATCATTCAGACTTGTAGTTTTTTTGGGACCGCGCTCACATATTTAATTTTGCATAGGTGAGACTTTTTGATACCGCACTCTTTTTCTCTCTATTTTAAGAAATTGAAACCTCCTATTTGTTCTCATTATTGAAGACTTTGGAAAACTTCATTCATCAATAATATTAATTTTACATAATTACTGCTTGTTTATTCATATTCAAGATGTTTTGGTTTCTTAACTTGACCGTGCATGTCAAGCTGAAGGTTTTGCAATCATGTGTTTATAATTATTTGTGGTATGCCTAGATTCCTTCCTTGTTATAAGCTAGGTACTACCTACTACAACTGTATACCTACTTTATGTAGGTACCTACTTCATTAATTTAATTAATTTAAGACCTCAGATTCTTAGAGTAATCTTGAATCAACTGTCCAAAAATCTCATTACAGAGGACACTTTATAAAATCGGACATCAGAGTTGGTAGAGTTCAGATTCAGATGACTGTTATCAATGTTAATAAGATAAATTGAAGTTTTGGAGACAAATAAAGGTGTTAGCATAAAATATTTAGCTGCAAGTCGGTTGCAACTTTTGTCGGCCGTTTGGTGTAGTGGTTCAGAACGGACTACTATGCCGAGAGGTCCCGGGTTCGATTCCCGGCCGGGCAGAAATTGAAATGATGAATTTTAATTTCTGTGACGGGTCTGGGTGTTACTATGTATAATATGTATGTATTTAAAAAAAAAGTATATAAGTAGTATATCCGTTAAGCTAGCACCCATAACACAAGCATATTAATTGCTTACTTTGGGGCTAGATGGCGCTGTGTGAGATTGTCCAAAGATATTTATTATTTATTTATTTATTTATTAACTCAGTTGGTATCATGAAATCAGTTAGTCATAAGTTCAGTTCACAATAGATTACCGTGGAAATGACCAGCTGTGACCTGGTGGCCTTAACCCGTGTGTGCGCGAGCGCACGCGTGAAGGAATTCGCAACAATGCGCGCTCAGACCGCAGGTTACCGGACTTCTGTACCTCTAGTACGAAATACTTTCGAGTTCGTTTCGTTGCGTATTCAAAGTGTCATCGAAAAATTTTGTATGAAAAATTAAACAGCGCCCCCTAGGGCGGCTATAATATAGGGGGCGCTGTTTAATTTTTCATACAAAATTTTTCGATGACACTTTGAATACGCAACGAAACGAACTCGAAAGTTTTTCGTACTAGAGGTACTGGACACAGGAGTTGTACGCACATACTTTGTGGCTTTGGTAAGCCTGGACTTATACAGGGTGTTAGGTAATGGGTATATGAGCCGACACTAGCCCATGTTAACATGGGCATATAAATGGTATGGTGAAGTCAGAAAATTGATATCATCATTTTATTTTTTTAAATTTTCATACAAAATAAAATTTTTATAAAATCCGATTTGTATGATTAGATTTGTAAGTAAGAATAGTTGTAGGTAATTTTTTTTATTTGTGTTGAGCGGCTATTCTAGTTCAATAAAGTCCTAGTATCACTGCGACCGTTATCGATCTATTGTGATCGCCGCTGTTTTCCTTACAGTTCGCCTCCGAGTCCTGCATCCATTAGGAAGTGCAGTATCTTTTGGGGGGCGATATGTTTTACATCTTGTGGACTTAGGATGTGTTTGCCCAGGTGTTAGCTCCGCTTGCGCATCAGAGGCCCGCAGTCCGTGAGCATGTGTAGTGGCGTTTCATCTGCCTCTTGGCACATCCTGCACGTTCTTGTTTCGGACAGTCCCATAGTGGACAAGTGCTTGTTTAAGCTGCAGTGTCCAGTGAGGGCTCGAACTAAGATGCGCATTTTGGTCCTACTCAGTCCTATGATCTGCTTAGAGCTTTTTCGATCATAGGCTTTTATGAGAGCTTTGGAATGGGTTAATCCTGGCGTGTCTGACCATGCCATAAAGGATTTGTTTAAATAGATGTTCTCCAGGGTCATTCGAGCGAGACTTTTGGGAACACCACAAAAGGGTTCTGGACCATATAGTTGTAGGTAAATAGGCAGAGTGATGTTTTGCCTTGGAAGTTAAAGGGCTTTCTCATCAGGTCATTTAAAGCCTCCATAAAGAAGCCTCTTTAATTTAGTTACATGGGAAAGGATTATTAGACCTAATTTTGGAAGGAATGATTCAAAATCGGAAATCACAGATTTGAGATCAAATTGCACGATTACTTACTGGTGATGCCGACCAGTGAAATAAGAAAATGTATAACATTTTCCTAACGCAAACATAAACGAAACTTTTTTCTATTTTGAGATGTCTTTTATTCTACCTCTGAAGGAGAACTACTTCTGATAAAGTTATTCTAAACACTCATACTTACATAAGTGCTAGTATCGTATCAAAATATTGTTTAGGTATTAACAAAATTCAGTTTTAATCTGTCAGAGTGCTGGAATATGGACCTATGGTAAATGTTTAGTTTCGTTCTAAGTATCTAAATTCTATAAACAATGTATTGCGTAAGAAATGTGTATTTTTTAACAGTCCATAGTGGCATCACTTACTAAATTATTAAGATACAAATTGCGTTTTGTAAAAACCCGACCCATAGCTAACACAATAAGTGGTCCTACTATTTTCTAACACAAAAACAAAAGAATTTTAAACACTGGCGCCATCGATCGACCTTGTTAAAAATCGAAGATAATTTATTTTATTGTTAATCGTTGGCGTAAATAATTATTAACGTGGAACGTTAATAAATTGTCTTTTATAGTCGGTAACCTAACACCGATTACTAAACATTTGTAAATGTTACTTCAAAGTGTGTAGGTGGGCGTTACTAATGTATAACAGTTAAAATGTATGTACAAAATAACATATTCTGACTTTTAAAAATCGATTTTAATAAAATTAAATTTTATTCAACCTATTTTAGAATTTTTCTAAAACGGTCCTATAAAGCGACATCTAGCAGACCTGACATGCTCTATTAGAAACAGTTTACAGCATGCTTATAAAAGCACTGTTTGACAATGCTTTTCGCTTAAGTACTAACATAGAAAGTAGATGGCGCTGGTAAACCGAAAAAGCGCCATCTATATCTAAAAATACGAAGCTTGTATCAGTCAAAAGCAGGTTCATTTTTGACATTAAGATAGTACGAGTGCTGCTGATAGATGTCGCTACAATATTTCAAATTAAACATTCATTGTACCTACCTACTACTATGTATTAATATTTTTTTATGTATTGTACTCGTATACCTATATAGTTGCAA
The DNA here is from genome assembly GCF_004193835.3 of Ostrinia furnacalis. Classification (NCBI taxonomy): domain Eukaryota; kingdom Metazoa; phylum Arthropoda; class Insecta; order Lepidoptera; family Crambidae; genus Ostrinia; species Ostrinia furnacalis. The sequence goes on from NW_021132019.1 coordinate 620,061, forward strand.
AATTATAATAAAAGTATAATAAATAATATTGGAAAACCATGTACATATGTTGCTACTTACATTATGAAATAAAAAAAAATGATTTACGTTCAATAAAATAATATGAGCTCTATTGATAAGTTTATAAAACATCTAATTAATTAATTACGCTTTTTTCTTCAACGTCTTAAAATTATTGCTTGTGAAAAATTAAAATGGGATTAAAAAGTCAAAAAAGTTTGCCCCGGGTGAGGATCGAACTCACGACCTTAAGATTATGAGACTTACGCGCTGCCTACTGCGCTACCGAGGCCTTGCGCAAGATGTTGAATTTAGCAATTTTATCACACTTTAAAGTCGTTTTTCACAAAATTTATTCTTTTTCATGTTTTCATGTAAAATTACAAAAATATTTTTATTTAGATCATTTCTCAAGTAAATGCTTGTAAGTATATGTAAATAATAACAATTAAATCAGTATTTTTATTATAATGCACAATAATTGATCGCAGGATTTTTAAAGAGAAGTAAGACTTTTTTTAAACTTACTTTACTTACTAAAACACAGTCCATATTAAATTACACATTTGTTAGGTAAATTATAGGGCATTATCATTTTAAAAAAGTTAACCTGGAAAGTAAGTGCCATAATAATACTATTATTTCTCCTACACAACTCTCTTGGAGTCTTGGACATAAAGGGGGTTGGAAATCTAATGAAAGTAATATTACTAGTTGGTTCGTCTGTCTGTCCACGTCTGTCCCTTGGCCATTGCGGAATAGATCTAGAACAAAAATAATGGAGACATCAGTGCAATGCAAAATTTTTGTATCAAACTAAATTAAATGCTTTTTGGTAATTTTATGATTTGCTAGTTTTATTTCCCTAACAAAGACTTTATACAAATAAAGTGAGTAATTTTGTAAATCGGCAATGATGAAATGAAATTACTTACTTAAAACTGATAAAATTAGTATCACAGATAGACCCATTCAGTGCTACTGTTAATTAATACTCTGCTCAATTAAATATTCATGTGAATGCTAAAGTGTATTGACGTGCATTAAACCTTCATTCTCTACCAGTCAAAGTATGAGCTAGCTAGTAGGAAAGGTTCCTAGACTTAGTGAAGAGATCTTGGGAAAGATAAATAGTAGGTAGATAATACTTTATATTTGAAACAAATCAAACATTGAGACGAGTTAACTCCATGCCTTTTCTGTGCGTCCATCGGATCTAAATTATATTTTGAGTTGTCCGCAGAGTTTTGATAGAGTTAAACGATACTTTGGAGGATATCTCCTCTCTACATCTGTTTGTGATGCCTATTAATCTATGTATACCTACCTATACTGTGAAATTATAAAATTATACGAGCTTATGTATGTAAAATCGTGTTGTAACTTACTGTGAAAAATAGAGGACACATCATTTTCTAATTAAGTTTTATAGTACAGTGTGTGTAGGTGTGCTCGCTAGCGAGTACGTCAAAAAATCTATGAACATTTTATTTCTTGAAAGTAGCCGCTAGGGGCGCTGCACAATATGTCATACATTTAATGTAATTTTTTTAAGCAGTCGCTAGCGAGCACACCTAACGTAAACTCATGGTAAGCCCTCACTCAGATCACATTAATCAAACATACCTTTCCAACGTCATGTCTGCCTATAATGTCAACAAAATAAAGTATTTTCTATATTTCAAAACAAAACGCGACCGCGCTAACACATCCACCAATCAATTTGTACCTTTCAAAGCCCCAACCCCCTTCTGCCAACTGTAATCCTTTTCGCCCACAACTTCGCAACTTTTCTTAATCGACACCTAAAATGTCATTATATCGGAACAAATTCTCCCCGGTGTGATAAATTTTGGGCTGTTTTTGGCGAGTTTTAACCCTTCCCCGTGAATATTTAAAAAGTCGTTGGAACGCTTTAATTGGGCAATCCTGTAAGGATTAAATTATCAAGACACCTAGTTAGCCGGCTTCAAACTTAATGAATTCAACATGAATTAACCGCAGCGTAATCGCAGCGTTTTGTATGTACCGACTTGGGTACCGAAGACGAGAAATGGTGTTTTATGCACAAAGGTAATTTATCTATAGGAAGTTGTGATTGTTAATGGAATTGCCCATAGGAAAGAAATCCCGTTTTTTGAGATATTAAGAAGATAAATAACAGTGTAGGTATGTTTAATCTGAAAAAACAGTCACCAACTTTAATTGTAGGTACCTACCAAAGTAGATCCAAAGTGTCTAAGTTGTTAGACTAAAAATGGTGATCTAGTTAACGTTATAAATAAATATGTACTCTTGCACTTATTTTTATGCCAAATAAAGATTTTTTCTTTCTTTCCTACAATGAATGTCACTACTTAAAAGTAATAATAAAAACTTCAATTGTGTACTTCCTAAAGAAAACTTACCAAATTAACCTCCAAGTCTGAACAGGCCCGGCAGGCCCAACAAAGGCCTCTTTAATTCACAACCTTCCAATCCTTAGCGAACGTAAAATGTTTACTTTAACCAAAGAGGGGACATTTTAACTTTTATTTTTTAGCTTTTCTTGGGCCTTAATTTTTCACGGAACATCTCCTGAGACCGATCCACGATTTGAGTTTGCCAGTTCTTCGAGTTTGTTAAAAGGACTCTTTTACAATAGGTAACATAAAACTGGAAAACGTCTTGAATAATTTTATAGTCCCCCCTTCGAGGATAAAGCTACGCAGTAACTAACGTGTTTTTTAAAATGCACAAGCAAGAACAACTCGCATCATGGAATATAAATCTTAGTAGCTCTGTATACTTACCTAGTTACTTACCTAGTTTTTTGGAACCTTACTTTAGGTTTTTGGAACCGTACCTTGGGTTTTAGGATCCTTACCTTAGTTTTTAGGAAAGTAATAAAAATAGAAGAATTTAGGAAAAACATTTTTCATAAAACGAACTGAACTGTACGAACGTAACTGTAGGGTTGTCATATTACAACCAAACAAACCAGTCAGTCTCCAACCTCGGTGTTTTACTTACGTTCCAGTAACATGCATTCCATTATGTATCCTTTATGCATTTTTGTTCTCTTTTTCTATGTGCCCATTTCCTGCTAATCTTTATTTCCTAAACATCCTTATACATTATTTGTAAGCTATTTAAAGGATTATGTACCTACCACTATCTACTATTCCTTCCTATAAGATTGTAAGTAACCGCGACTCTTGCCTAAACATTAAATATGCGCCAGTATTTCGTGCGCATTAAAATTTATCACAAACAGGCGACTTTACGGAAGCCAGGTGATAAAATAAAATGACACTTGTTTACTATAGACCCGGGAATATTACTCAACAAGACATTATATTTCTTGTCCAATTCTCAACCCTATCCACATTAGAATAAGGGGGGTTTGTGCAAGGTGTTCCAGAAATTGAAAGGTATGGGGCATGTGAGACCAGTTTTATTTATGGTGGAAAATGGCTTTTGGATTGCTAGGAATAAATGGCAGACGGAGTGGTAACTTATATTTATGCATTGTTTTTTATTTTTATTTTGTAGAGTACCTTGTAAGGTAGTTAGAGTAAGACCATTTATATGACTGTGCTGTCATAGTGTAAAAAAACAATTGTAGCTATTTTACTAAGTAAAGGTATGACCTAACTTTCAAGTAAAGTTCAGGTGAACATTTTTCTTTATTAACAAATGCTTTTTCATGAATTAAAAGAGCTATTTGGTATTTATCATTATTTTGACTGAACCATTTTTTAAGAATAACCTCTAGAATATACCTAGATGTCTTAAGTTTGTTTTAATAAATATTTTGTAGTAATCCATTATTGTTAAAATCATCCTAGTAATATAAGTATTTCATTTCGGTAGATTTTCTGCTACACCTGCTATAGTAATAGAGCAGTTGCATTTTTAACTTGGGGCTTGGTACGAGTAATTAGTGCATTGTTTGTACCTAATTCTTATCCAGTACAAAACACATAAAACACTGGAGGAAGAATTCAACAGTCAAAGTTAATAAACCCTGAAACAAATTGCGAAGTATCTCATAAACCGAAACTATTTCATGTAAATAAAGTATACATAAGCTCAGATTTTAGTGCCGGACCGTATAAAGGGGTGTGCACACAGTCCGGCGCCGTAAACCGGCGGGATTACTTTTATGCGTTCGCGCAAATAATAGCACATAAAATTCGCGTGAAAAACACTAGTTACGATCTTACGGCCGCGCCGGATGAGCGCCGGACCGGTACCGTTAGGAAAGACAGCGAAAAAAGTTCTATTTTCATTTTTTCCGAAGAAAGTGCAACAAAAAAGGTTTTTTAACTTGTTCTGAAAAAAGGCGTTGAAAAAGTTGTTTTTCTCAAGTTAGGGGTGTGAAAATTCATAGTTATTTGGGGATGAACTAGAGAGTCAGTTCAGAATTGTTTATTGTATAATACTCTGTTTTTTTTTCAGAAACTTGTATTTATTTTAAATAATTTGCTTAAGGTGGGAATCGAACCCACGATCTTTCTTCACTTGCCGGCAACTGCTCTTATCCAACTGAGCTACTTAGTCTTAAGTAAAATAGGCTTCTCCTCGTTTTTTTATTTGAAGGTTAGTCGAAGAAGTGGTACCTAGTAGTACCTACTTACACAAAAAGGAATTTGACGAAAGTATATTTTTTTGTTTTACAAATAAAAACAAAAATTTCATGATGTTCCATTTTTTTTACAGACCGTACAGTAATTCCTAATTCGGACTAAGCAATAGGGGTGAAGTAGCTCTTATAAAAATGTCAGGGTAAGATTTAGGTACCCATGTGTATTGGGATACGAGAAATAATACAACATTCTTCCGTGTTCTTCCTTTCCCTTTGGATTGGGACTGGTTTTGTGGAATTTATTTCTGTTTTTTTATATTGACTAGGTACATGAATATGTACATACTTACCTACGTGGCATTTTAATCACAACCAACGGTGTAATAAAACTAAGTAAAAACATTTTTTATTATTTGGTAGAAAAGGAATGTTAAAACATTTCACTAATAACTCTTAGAACTACATTTTTACACATACATTGGACCATAAGTGAAAAATACTGCGATTATAACTATTAGGTATCTAATGAAAATAATCACACCAATATTATTATGTTTGTATTACTTTGTACTAAATAAACATGAAAATGAAATGAAAGTTTTAAATGAAACGTTTTATTCATTTTTCTTTCAATATGTTATGAGTAACCTTTACTGATGAAAATAAGCATTTTTTCAGTCAATTTTAGACAACCACAAGCCCACCACTACTTCGCCCCACTGGGCAATAACACAAAAAGTAACTCATCTTTTACGGGCCAGTATAACATCCCGTCAGTTACAAAGAGTTTACACCTCATCAAACATTTAGGAATTAATCGGGGCCGCCGTAGACGCCATATCGTTCATCGTAAAAAGTTCAGCCGTAACTGTGAAAATTATATTAGTTAGGATTGTCTCGGCTGATGGAAGGAGAATGGTTTCTTTGATACATGCTCATGATTATTTTGGTTTGTGATAATTAGGTACAGAACTCTACACTGCATCTGCTCCGATTCTACATCTACTCGTACTGTACTTATGATAGATTATCTTGATTATATGCCATCCTCTTAGTCACAAGATGCATGAAGATTGTATTTACAAACGCACAAAATTGTGGAAATTACAATATTCTTAATATTTTAGCAAAACTTGTAAATATTACTGGCCAGACACGTACTTTGCAGATTAAAAAAATCTAAATAAAACAAAATAACGAGTCAAAACAAAAAAAGTTTAAGGGATTCTATATTCAAAATTAATTCCAACTGGCCAGTGTCCGAGAGTTCGCGACAATACAACGGACCACATATCCTTCAAGCCACCCCAGAGGATGTCATCTCGAATATAATATATTGCGTCGGCCGGACCCGGTCCTCCCTCAGGAGGCCCTGTTAATTACCAAGTACAAGTCGCAGCCGCCCTGGGGCATACCTTTTAATGTTTTGTTTATCTTTAGCTAATATTTTAATGCGGGTAAATAGTCGGATAAAACATTAGACTGAAAGACTAAATAACGGACAAAATAAAAATACCGTATTTTAATTTTTTGAGACAAATCTTTTAACATTTTAAAGTCTTGAACTCACTTTTTTTAAAACGTACAAGTTTGTGGATTTGGTTCTAAGAATGAAAATTCGTTTTACAGCACTGTAGTATTTATTAAATCAGTAAAAAGAGGCAAACAGTACTGAAAAAAAAGTTTTCTAATTCTATAAAAGCCTTACGACAACAAACTGACAGAAAATAATCAAGGTTGCAACCTCCGCGTCCCAAATTGCTGAATTTTATTTTTCTTTTTTAACATTTAAACGCCAAGATGTTTCGAACTTGGAACCACTGGGGATATTTGACGTCGCTTCGGTTCGAAAATTAAATTTAAATCCCCTAACATTTTTCCGCCCTCGAAATTATTGTTGGCCGTAAGGACTTTTCTGCGTGGTGTTTAATTTACTCGGGGTCACTGCTAGGCACATTTCGTAAGTTTTTTTTTTTCACTTTTTTAACTTGGTACTATTAATTCGATTACTTACAAAACAACAAAAACTACTAAATTACTTATGTAATGTAAGTAAGAATGCAAACTGAAAAGTTTTACAGGTCTACAACTAACCTTTATTGGTTTTATAGGGAAGTTTTCTTTGGAAATTATTAGTTCATAAAATCAACTACACAATTTGATTCAAGAAAAAATTGAGAAATTGAGTAATAAAAAAAAAATTATAATGCCTACCTACATATTACGTATCTATGCACATTCTTCTTGATATGTAAGATCTTTTACTCTCAAAGTTATGAATAGTAAGCGAGTTTAAACTAAAAGATGAAGATATCCGGCTGTTTACCTGTCCTTAATATTAAATCAGAAGTCGTTACGAAGACGGGACCCCAGCCCGTGGCCGTTTCATAGCTCGTAATATTTTATTAGATAACCGAATAAACTCGCGAACGTTTGCATTTTTGCATGGAAATGTTCCGCGACCATTTTTGAGTAGGTTTGGGCAAGTTCAGTTGTTAATAGTTAATGTTTATGTGGATTCCATAGTAAGGAATATATTTATTTTAAAAAATACGTAAGGGTTGTTGCTGGTTATTTATTAATGTAGGTACTCAATATAAATAATAATAGAAAAGTATTCGATTGTTTTATTCGCCTTAGGGATATAGAGATTTTTATAAGCAACGCCTTTTGAAAATTAAAAAAACCTTGTTCACATTGACCAGTTTTAATTTTACCACAGTATAAATACGCCTTAACTGCTGTTTCTTAACACACTTAATTACCTATAGTGCTAAGTGCTAAGTTAGCAGCAGTTTTTTAGACTTTTTCTTAGTTTAGAGCTCCACCAAACTAAGAAAAAGTTGTGCAGTTTACAGCACATAGGTAAGACTATAATTGCGTAGAGATCTAAAACACTTATGCCCGTTTTCACCATCAATCCCTAATTTTTAAGTGACCCCTATGAAAACAAAATTCTTGTTATTTGTTACCATAGGAGTCACTTAAGAATTAGAGATTGATGGTGAAAACGGGCATTAACGTCTTACTTTAAAATGTGTACTTAATTTATTATTTTATTGGTAGAAGAAAAGCTTCACGTCAGCCCAAACAAAGCGCACATCTACATAAAATAAGTCAATCATCATTTCCACCGAAATCTGGGCCATAAAGACGGGCCTCCACTTCCCATGTAACACCATACACGCACGCTATTAATATTCATAATACAATTTAACGCAGCGAGGTTAATTCACCTAAATATGTAAATTATCATGAGCCGACCACCGTTAATTCGGAGATGTCAGTTTATAAATATTTGCTTCTCCCTCCAACCTGCTGGTAAGGGTCGTGTGTGACAGAGATGGGTGGATTGTGTGTATTATGAATGAGGTGTAGGGAAAATTTTAACGGCGCCTATGAGGGTTGTGAACGCTGAAATAACTTTCAAATATTGTCGCTAGGTGGACGGAAAGTTCGTCTCCTAAGGGAGCTGGTGGCGGGTCGGCTCGTCTCTCTGTTTATAAATGTAACGCATATCATTTTAAAACAGCCTGCAGTGTACGCTCCTCTTTACGGGAAGATGGGGCATAGAGTAAAAAACGCAGTTTCGAAGAGAATGATGTATTTTTGTTTTTATTTTCGAAATGTGTTTTTGAGTTTAACGGACTTTACCTTCAAGTGACACGTGACATTGACGAAATCCTGGTTCCCAATACCAAATCATTGTCAAAATAAAAAAGATGAATCTATTTTTCATTATTAGGTACTTTTGGTTTAGTTAGTGCTTTGCGTAGTATTGTGGTATTATGTATGTTCTTAAAATAGATTATATGTATATGGAGATGAAATATAGAGTTATGCAGTCAGTAAGTTTTATCTTTTTTTAACATAATATGTATCACAAAATTTTCAGACAAATACAAACTCTACCGATAATATCTTAATTACTTTTATGAAACTTTCCACAACATATTTTTTTTGTATATTTGAATTGACGTTTACAGAGCAACATTATTAGGCTGTGAACACACACGACACTAAGTCCGCCAACTCTGTACGTCCACCGCAACACGTAACGTCATTTCGGCGAGCAAAGTTGAGGTTATAATGATTCAGCCCAACTGTTGGGTCGCCGAGTTCTGGACAACTTCAGTGTGTACCCAGCGTAATAACATGGACACATTAGCGAACTAGAGCCGTAGTCTAATGCACATAGCTTGTAAGAAGGCTTTAGCACCGCTAGTTTGTACTTTGTAGCAATGCATCATGGTAAGGACTTCCAAGGGACTAATTTGAGCTATGAAATTTTGCTGAAAAATAAAAAATTATAGTCATAAAAATTATTTAGTGGGCACTCTAATATTAATTAGAGCAGACTAGCAAAATAAATTGTTTATCCCAAAACACCAAAACTGGCCAGTAAAAATCTTTGTATTACTTTTTATCTTTGCCTTTGTCCAGCAGTGGACGTCATTTGGCTGAAACGAACGAACGAACTTTTTATCTAAGTTTTCGACCGTGAATGTGGCAAATACATACAATTTGACTGTTTTTTCCCCGCTTTAACCGCGCTACTACACATTATTATTCTGTGCTACAATACAAGGATATGTATTGGTTTACGGCTGTAGAGATTTTGTAGAGAAACATTGCGCATTAAACCTAGATGCATGCTAGATCTTTCATGTGATTGTGTATTGACTAATTAGATTCTACTTTTTGTCATAAAAATTTAAGTCTCCAATTGATTTTAAAACATAGTACACCAATCAAAATCCCAACACCGAGGTACTCCATTAAACGAAGTTAATCCGGCAAATTGCGAATCGCAAGTCCATAAAACATAATTAAAAATTCAATTCGGAAAAAAGGAGCGCGGGAAAAAAAATGGCGCGAGAAATCCGCGTCATCAATCCGAGGAATTATTTCATTTGCGTATTAAAATTCTCGTTTTGTCGGTCCGTGAATTATTCCTCGTCGTGTTAATTACTCGCTCCTGGTTTACTGTACCCTTGCGATTTAGACAGCAAAGAATAAGACGCAGAAAGGTCATGTCGTGTTTTCTGCCTGTTTGGGGTTTCTACCTAAATTGTTAATGTATTACACATATTATTATTTTTCAGAAAACCCGTTATTTCTGACAATTTAGGTACCTAAGTAGGTATGTTTCAAATTGAAACTTTCAATTAATTTTCATGTAAACGTGTAAATTTTTAATTTTGACCCCAAAGCACAAGTAAAGAAAAACACGTTACATTTATTTTGTGGGAATATTTATTTCTTTCTTGCATAGTTTTAAAACGAAAGCGTTCAAAAATAATAAATGTGCTATTCTTTGCTAAATAAACACACAACACAATTTAAAAATAAGTCGTCTATGAAAATGTGATTTCTAAAATCTTATTTCAGGCTATATTTTCAGCTACGACTAATTATCACGCTTCTTTATTTTGCCTAATTGTAGCCAGTTCAACTAGCTTCTCGACTACAATTCACTATGGCCACAATAACTGCACTCTTCCGCATTTAGACTTACCAAAATAAGCATTGGTCACTGTATTCAGTGGCAGAAACTCTGAAATAGTTAGCAACATTTTCCGATCGGTATTTACGAGAAATTACAACAAAGCCACGAACACATTTTTAAAAACTGGAATGACGTTAAAAGTTTTGTTTTAGCGAAATGTAAGTGAAGCTATGCGAAGGATGCATTTTGATGTAACATTACTCACTAATTAGCTGTAAGTTAAGTAGTTAGTCGACGTAATTTATTATAGGAAGAAAACCCTTATCGTGGGACATGTGTATGAGATACGGGCTGAGGCGTGAGTTGTTCGCACTCATACAAATGATTAGGCACATGAGTCTAAGCATTTGACGTTATGAAAATCTAAAACACTTCGCGAAAAGTCACTCAAAACTTGATAAAGTCTCAAGTATACCTAGATTAAAACTTTTGATTGGTATAGTTTCAGTATTTGGACCAAGAAAACAACAACTAGGCATACGCTCAATCATAAGGACATGTAAAGCTCGATTAAAAATTGATTTTCCTATCTTTTGAATGGCCTCAATATTTTGTAAATCTTTTCACACAATCCTGGCTAGCGTTCAACCGTCTAGTTCCTCAAATTGATTCATCACCATTACATCTGCAGACACGTCCTATCCTAACTAGGTGTAAAGCTGTGTGTAGACGGCACGACTAATCGCGTCACGCGCCAACGAGCGCGTTTGACGGGTTAATTGGACACAATACATGTCGTGTGTAACTCGCTTAACTCGATCACAGTTATGTCACGCATTTTGGGGCACTTACAGGTTTATGGCCTATTGAATTTGATAATACTCAAAGTTTTTGTAGAGTTTATAGATAACAAAAAAAGCTCCGTCAATTATTTTCGTTCTAGCTGATTAGATTGTCTTAAAATCATTAAAAATTAATTTGAAGACAAAAATTATGTTATATCTATCTTGGAACTCGATCATAAGAAGGTAAATCTGAAGTTATGATTAGTAATTACACTCGTATAACGTCAACGAGTTGTAGAGATTTTATGTATTTTATCATGACTAATTGCACAGTTGGTAGCGGCCTGCATCCAGCGCCTTCCTGCTATCTTTATTATGTCGTCGGTCCACCTTGTGAGTGGAAGCTCTACGTTGAGTTTTACGGTACGTGGCCTCCACTCCAGAACCTTGCCACCCCATCGGCCGTCAGTTCTGCGTACTAGTCCCTAGTAATTAAGCTAGCCCATTTCTGGAAGAAAAGTTAGTTTTGATAAAAATATTATCCCTTTTGAAAAGGGCCTTTGTCTAACTCAAGTCTCTCTTGATTCGGATTTTGTCACAGCAAAGCACGACTTTTCCAAATCAAACTAAAATCGCTGGCCTTAATAATGTGAAAACATCGCCTTACCAAACAGAATGCGAGGTGAGGCAATAAGGCGGTCCAGCGATATAAAGGTGTCCCACCGACGCGAGCGTAACGACCGAATTGTAAACAGCTCGCCCGCGTTTAGTTTGCAATATTCGTACCCCGGTGAAAATGGAAAAAGGAGCGCGCAGAGTAGTTTGGGGATGTAGAGAATTTGCTTTTGCTGTTGTATACTTCAAAGAATAGAACGTATCCAAGAGAAATTTTGAAAAATGCATTTAAAGATAAAAATTAAGAGGTTATCTAGTCACATAATTTTGTATTTCCGGTTTGGTAGATATACGGTACATTATACCTATTTAAATATTATTTTAAAGAGTTTCGGAGGGCGCGTTAATCCTTTAGACATATTGAGCCATGTGCCTAAAGTAAGTTCGGTTTTGTCTGACGCTAGGTCTCAGTTGTTCAACCATAGAAAAATAAAGACTATTTAATTTTACATTAAATAAGATTACTAATATAAAACTATTGTTTGTTTTTAACAATTCTGTAATTTTTTAATCAAAATATGTTTACTCTGTGATCAACTTACTCTGTTCATAAAGGTACCAAAACACGGTATCGGAAACGCTGATGTGTGTAAGTCGGCGGGAATTAGACGTTACGACTGCGGGGAATTGCCGCAGACGGCCCGCTCTGCTGCGGATTAGTGTAACGACCCCTTCATTTTTACATAGAGTAATGATAGTTTATATACGTGAGGTAGCTGTGTAGTATTTACCTGGGAAATAAGGAAGGTTAGCGTAAACCAGAACTTATTTAGGTAAACATCATGTTTTACATCAGCATGATGTTGATAGACTGCGACTTCAATCTAGATTTTGGCAATAAGGCTGACTAACATTAGAATTGAACTTTCTATGGCCTTAGTTATTTCAATAAGCCTATCTTTGATTGCAAAGTGAAATAATGTTTACTGTGCTGTGCCTTCTCTTGTCACATTCTAGATTATTATCCAGGCAAACTAGGTATTAGTGTGGACTGTACTTGATTATTCATGTTTTTCATAATTGAAAAGTCAATACAAAGCTAAATTAGTTCCAGATACATAATTTTGTATAATCACAATAGGTATAGTAAAAGCCGAATGAGCCGAAACCTCAGAAGAGTTCACTGCATTTTTTACTTTGACCGAACTGCACAAAATCTAAAACAATAGCACCAAACGTAGCTAAACGTGTGAATAGTCGCCCCGGCTTTAAGGTAAACAAACAGTGATGGTCACAGTCGCTGGCTGCCAGACAGACGTCGCCTGGAGACCTTGGTTCACGGCCATTATCGGCTCGAGATACGTAACTGTCTCACACTTAGGCCCAGAACACACGGTGAAACGCAACTGCAACGAAACTGCAACTGCTAGTTACTTTTGAGTTGCATCTAAGTTTCTGCCATAGCGTCCGTTGAGAGACCACACATGACGCGACCATTTCAAACCGGTTTCAAACTGGTAACAAGTAACTAGAAGTTGCAGTTTCGTTGCAATTGCGTTTCACCGTGTGTTCTGGACCTTACAGCTTCCAAATGCATGCATGCTATTGCATTGTTTTCTGGATTACATTCTGAATTGTTAAAGGTTGGTTACACTTTAGGGGTTAGATTGTTTCCTTGGACTTACCTGTAACAATAACGTGAATTGTGAACGAAGCTGCTTGGAATATTGACGTGGTTCATTGGAAGCGAGAATTATTATTCATCTGAGATGCTTCGTAACCTGGAAAATTTTGTGTTATTTTGTTTAACTTAAAATAAAAATTCGTGTTTGATTTCCTAGTAAGTGCTTTGAGATAGATTATAGTAAAAATATCCTTCTCACAAGCTTGAAATCATCAAATTATGACTTAATCAATATGACAAAACGAAAATAATTTGCAGTGTAAAAATTTATTTGCATTACCTATTCTGTTTACACATCGAAAGCATAACAAAAGATAGCTTAACGTAAACTGTGTGTAAGTAATTATAATATTTAATGAAGTATTAATATTTCGGAGCTGTAAGTACTGGAGATCGATAATTAATTAATTAATTATAGTTAGGCAGCCGCGCCCGGTTACGTCGTGGCACCCGTAACTACCGAGCAACAGTCGATTTCCCATGAGGTCCGCGTTCACCGTTCGCCATAGATTATGATGGAGTAGACGCGGTAATTTTCGCAAGTTTCTGCCTACTTCCGTTTGAAAATAATTATTATAGGCTACTTCATAGTTATGTGTAACTACACTGTAGTGTATTCAGTTTTTGGTAAAATATTTGGAAGTTAACAAAATGATATTCACTTTCTGGCTACTATTAAATTTAAGGGTTTTTCGTCAGCACTACGGAACCCTAAAAAGGTTTTTACCGAAATGTTTGTGTATTTTATTGTGTTCTTTTGAATCAAGCTCATGTACTCCACAATTTGTACACAAAGATGTTTGCACCCTTGCATTGCATGCCTTATTACGAATAAGTATTTCAGGTAATACAACATCATGATTCTAAAGTTTTTACATGATTCTAAGGTTATGTTCTTGTCGTTATGGGTCACTATATTTTTCATTAAGATATATTTTTNGTCTAGATTTCATTACTTTTTAGAGATAAACAAGCAGCTCCACCGAGACTTGGCTAGTTTTTTACAGAATGTTTTTGGTGGGATTTATATTTACTGATACATTTAAAAAACAAGACATAAAACAAAAGATTACTTTGATATAAACAGATAAACTATCCTTGTGCCGGCCGGCAATCCGACCGCGAGACCATTTTGCGAAAAAATTACACTGACACTGATAGTTGACGTTACCTGTCTAACTTGGCGTGACCATAGAGTATTGAATGAGTATGTTCGTATCATTTTTGCCATAGTAAAAATGGGTACCGTGGTAAATGGGTACATTTACCGGGTAGTTTACCCGGTAAATGGGGAAAGAAAAATTTGTACTTGGGTAAGTACATTAGGCAGTTACTCTTGCTGTGTAGTTTAAATGTCAGGTCTGAACTACTATGCTTAGTATGTACTTGTACAAGTACGCGGGGACTTACGAGGCTAGAATATACCTAGATGTCTTAAGTTTGTTTTAATAAATATTTTGTAGTGATCCATTATTGTTAGAATCATCCTAGTACTAATATATTTCATTCCGGTAGATTTTCTGCTACACCTGCTACGAGTATAGTAATAGAGCAGTTGCCTTCTTAACTTGGGGCTAGGTACAAGTAATTATCGTGATATTTGTAAACATTGTCCAGTAAAAAATACATAAAACCCTCGAGGAAGAATTCAACAGTCAAAGTTAATAAACCCTGAAACAAATTGCGAAGTATCTCATAAACCGAAACTATTTCATGTAAATAAAGTATACATAAGCTCAGATTTTAGTGCCGGCCCGTATAAAGGGGTGTGCACACAGTCCGGCGCCGTAAACCGGCGGGATTACTTTTATGCGTTCGCGCAAATAATAGCACATAAAATTCGCGTGAAAAACACTAGTTACGATCTTACGGCCGCGCCGGATGAGCGCCGGACCGGTACCGTTAGGAAAGACAGCGAAAAAAGTTCTATTTTCATTTTTTCCGAAGAAAGTGCAACGAAAAAGGTGTTTTAACTTGTTCTGAAAAAAGGTGTTGAAAAAGTTGTTTTTCTCAAGTTAGGGGTGTGAAAATTCATAATTATTTGGGGATGAACTAGAGTTTTTCAGACTTGTTTATTGTATAATGCTCTGAATTTTTTTCAGAAATGTGTATTTATTTTAAATAAACTTGAAAAATCGAATTGCTTAAGGCGGAAATCCAACCCACGACCTTTCACTTGCCGGGCGACTGCTCTCATCCAACGGAGCTACTTATTCTTAAGTAAAATAGGCTTCTTCACGTTTTTTTATTTGAAGGTTAGTCGAGGAAGTGGTACCTACCACAAAAAGGAATTTGACGAAAGTTTTTTTTTTGTTTTACAAATAAAAACAAAAATATTTATTTACGATTTTTTTGCAGACCGTACAGTAATTCCTAATTCGGACTAAGCAATAGGGGTGAAGTAGCTCTTATAAAAATGTCAGGGTAAGATTTAGGTACCCATGTGTATTGGGATACGAGAAATAATACAACATTCTTCCGTGTTCTTCCTTTCCCTTTGGATTTGGACTGGTTTTGTGGAATTTATTTCTGTTTTTTACCCTGACTACATGTTTATGTACAAGTACATACTTACCTACTTTAATCACAATGGTGTAATAAAACTAAGCAGAGACATTTTTTATTTGATTCTTAACGCATTAAGTATTAGGTAGGTTGGGTAGAAAAGGAATGCTAATATTTTACTCGTAGAACTACATTTTCTACACACATACTTGGACCATAAGTGAGAAATACTGCGATTATAGCTAATAACTAATGAAAATAATCACACCAAATATTATGTATTTATTACTTACTTAGGTACTTGGTACTAAATAAACATGAAAATGAAATGAAAGTTATATTGATTTTTTCTTTCAATATGTTATGAGTAACCTTTACTGATGAAAATAAGCATTTTTTCAGTCAATTTTAGACAACCACAAGCCCACCACTACTTCGCCCCACTGGGCAATAATACAAAAAGTAACTCATCTTTTACGGGCCAGTATAACATCCCGTCAGTTACAAAGAGTTTACACCTCATCAAACATTTAGGAATTAATCGGGGCCGCCGTAGACGCCATATCGTTCATCGTAAAAAGTTCAGCAGTAACTGTGAAAATTATATTAGTTAGGATTGTCTCGGTTGATGGAAGGAGAATGGTTTCTTTGATACATGCTTGTAACAATTAGGTACAGAACTCTACACTGCATCTGCTCCGATTCTACATCTACTCGTACTGTACTTATGATAGATTATCTTGATTCTATGCCATCCTCTTAGTCACAAGATGCATGAAGATTGTATTTACAAACGCACAAAATTGTGGAAAATACAATATTCTTAATATTTTAGCAAAACTTGTAAATATTACTGGCCAGACACGTACTTTGCAGATTAAAAAAATCTAAATAAAACAAAATAACGAGTCAAAACAAAAAAAGTTTAAGGGATTCTATATTCAAAATTAATTCCAACTGGCCAGTGTCCGAGAGTTCGCGACAATACAACGGACCACATATCCTTCAAGCCACCCCAGAGGATGTCATCTCGAATATAATATATTGCGTCGGCCGGACCCTGTCCTCCCTCAGGAGGCCCTGTTAATTACCAAGTACAAGTCGCAGCCGCCCTGGGGCATACCTTTTAATGTTTTGTTTATCTTCAGCTAATATTTTAATGCGGGTAAATAGTCGGATAAAACACTAGACAACGGACAAAATGAGAGTATCTAATGATCTAATCTTAATTTTTTGAGTCAAATCTTCTGACATTTTAAATTCTCGAACTCAGTTGAACCTAAAAAATGTATGAGTTTGTGGATTAGGTTTAATTCGTTGTTACAGCACTGTTAGTATTTAATTAAATCAGTAAAAAAAGGCAAACAGTACTGTAAAAAAAGTTTTCTAATTCTATAAAAGCCTTACGACAACAAACTGGCTGAAAATAATCAAGGTTGCAACCTCCGCGTCCCAAATTGCTGAATTTTATTTTTCTTTTTTAACATTTAAACGCCTAGATGTTTCGAACTTGGAACCACTGGGGATATTTGACGTCGCTTCGGTTCGAAAATTAAATTTAAATCCCCTAACATTTTTCCGCCCTCGAAATTATTGTTGGCCGTAAGGACTTTCCTGCGTGGTGTTTAATTTACTCGGGGTCACTGCTAGGCACATTTCGTAGGTTTTATTTTTCACTTTTTTAACTTGGCACTATTAAATCGATTACAAAACAACACAAAATACTAGATTACTTAAGTAATGTACTCGTAGGTAAGAATGCAAACTGAAAAGTTTTACAGGTATAAAACTAAAGTTTATTGGTTTTATAGGGAAGTTTTCTTTGGAAATTATTGGTTCATAAAATCAACTACACAATTTGATCAAAGAGTTTTATGTAAGTAATAAAAAACAATTATTCTAATGCCTACCTAGTGCGTAGATACTAACACATTCTTCTTGACATGTCAGATCTTTTAGGCCCAGAACAGACGGTGAAACGCAACTGCAACGAAACTGCTTACTTTTGAGTTGCATCTAGGTTTCTGCCATAGCGTCCGTTGAGAGACCACACATGACGCGACCAGTTTGAAACTTTCAGTTTCATTCATCAGAATCATCACAAAGTTGCAGTTTCATTGCAGTTGCGTTTCACCGTCTGTTCTGGGCCTTAGTCTCAAAGTTATGAATAGTAAGTGAGTTTAAACTAAACTAAAAGATGAAGATATCCGGCTGTTTACCTGTCCTTAATATTAAATCAGAAGTCGTTACGAAGACGGGACCCCAGCCCGTGGCCGTTTCATAGCTCGTAATATTTTATTAGATAACCGAATAAACTTGCGAACGTTTGCATTTTTGCATGGAAATGTCCCGCGACCGTTTTTGAGTAGGTTTGGGCAAGTTCAGTTGTTAATAGTTAATGTTTATGTGGATTCCATAGTAAGGAATATATTTATTTAAAAAAATACGTAAGGGTTGTTGCTGGTTATTTATTAATGTAGGTACCTACTCAATATAAATAATAATAGAAAAGTATTCGATTGTTTTATTCGCCTTAGGGATATAGAGATTTTTATAAGCAACGCCTTTTGAAAATTAAAAAAACCTTGTTCACATTGACCAGTTTTAATTTTACCACAGTATAAATACGCCTTAACTGCTGTTTCTTAACACACTTAATTACCTATAGTGCTAAGTGCTGGGTTAGCAGCAGTTTTTTAAGACTTTTTCTTAGTTTAGAGCTCCACCAAACTAAGAAAAAGTTGTGCAGTTTACAGCACATAGGTAAGACTATAATTGCGTAGAGATCTAAAACACTTATGCCCGTTTTCACCATCAATCCCTAATTTTTAAGTGACCCCTATGAAAACAAAATTCTTGTTATTTGTTACCATAGGAGTCACTTAAGAATTAGAGATTGATGGTGAAAACGGGCATTAACGTCTTACTTTAAAATGTATTTTACTATTTTATTGGTAGAATGAAAAGCTTCATTTCAGCCCAAACAAAGCGCACATCTACATAAAATAAGTCAATCATCATTTCCACCGAAATCTGGGCCATAAAGACGGGCCTCCACTTCCCATGTAACACCATACACGCACGCTATTAATATTCATAATACAATTTAACGCAGCGAGGTTAATTCACCTAAATATGTAAATTATCATGAGCCGACCACCGTTAATTCGGAGATGTCAGTTTATAAATATTTGCTTCTCCCTCCAACCTGCTGGTAAGAGTCGTGTGTGACAGAGATGGGTGGATTGTGTGTATTATGAATAAGGTGTAGGGAAAATTTTAACGGCGCCTATGAGGGTTGTGAACGCTGAAATAACTTTCAAATATTGTCGCTAGGTGGACGGAAAGTTCGTCTCCTAAGGGAGCTGGTGGCGGGTCGGCTCGTCTCTCTGTTTATAAATGTAACGCATATCATTTTAAAACAGCCTGCAGTGTACGCTCCTCTTTACAGGGAGATGGGGCACAGAGTAAAAAACGCAGTTCCAAAGAGAATGCAATGTTCTTTTGTTTTTATTTTTCAGTTGAAAAGAGAATGTTTTGTTTTTAGTTTTAAAGTAGTGTAGTTTTGAGTTCATCGGACTCTATCTTAAGTTCTATGCTCAAGTGATATTGGCGAAATCGTTGTTCCGAGCTTATCCAAATCATTGTCAAAAATAAAAGAAGTTGAAGAAGACCTAAAACTCTATTTTTTTTACTATCTTCTTCTTCTTTTCGTGTCGACAACAAACCTACACAGTGTCAGCCCAAAACTCCGCCACAATAGTGGCATTGTCAGTAGCACTCATCAAATCCTCTTGAGTGCAGTTGCTTGGGCAATCAGGGCACGACATCTTTATCATCATTTTTTTACTATTAGGTACTTATTTACTTACGTAACTGAAATTAAAAATTATTATTTTTTTATTGGTTTTGTGCTTTGCGTAGTATATTCTTAAAATAAGTCACTGAAGTATAGAGCTATGCAGGCAGTTTTATCGTTATTTAACTTATATTAACATTTTTAGGCAAATACGAACTCTACCTATATTATCATAAGATTTTTTTAAAGATATATTCACAACACATAATTTCTTTGTACTTACCTTTTATTTCAATTGACGTTTATAGAGCAACATTATTAGGCTGTGAACACACACGACACTAAGTCCGCCAACTCTGTACGTCCACCGCAACACGTAACGTCATTTCGGCGAGCAAAGTTGAGGTTATAATGATTCAGCCCAACTGCTGGGTCGCCGAGTTCTGGACAACTTCAGTGTGTACCCAGCGTAATAACATGGACACATTAGCGAACTAGAGCCGTAGTCTAATGCACATAGCTTGTAAGAAGGCTTTAGCACCGCTAGTTTGTACTTTGTAGCAATGCATCATGGTAAGGACTTCCAAGGGACTAATTGGAGCTATGAAATTTTGCTGAAAAATGAAAAATTATAGTCATAAAAATTATTTAGTGGGAACTCTAATATTAATTAGAGCAGACTAGCAAAATAAATTGTTTAACCCAAAACACCAAAACTGGCCAGTAAAAATCTTTGTATTACTTTTTATCTTTGCCTTTGTCCAGCAGTGGACGTCATTTGGCTGAAACGAACGAACGAACGAACTTTTTATCTAAGTTTTCGACCGTGAATGTGGCAAATACATACAATTTGACAGTTTTTTCCCCGCTTTAACCGCGCTACTACACATTATTATTCTGTGCTACAATACAAGAGGTATCGGTTTACGGTTCTCATTTTTTGTAGAAAAACATTGCGCATTAAAGGTAGATGCATGCTAGATCTTTCATGTGATTGCGTATTGACTAATTAGATTCTACTTTTTATCACAAAAAATTAAGTCGCCAATTAATTTTAAAACATAGTACACCAATCAAAATTCCAACACCGAGGTACTCCATTAAACGAAGTTAATCCGGCAAATTGCGAATCGCAAGTCCATAAAACATAATTAAAAATTCAATTCGGAAAAAAGGAGCGCGGGAAAAAAAATGGCGCGAGAAATCCGCGTCATCAATCCGAGGAATTATTTCATTTGCGTATTAAAATTCTCGTTTTGTCGGTCCGTGAATTATTCCTCGTCGTGTTAATTACTCGCTCCTGGTTTACTGTACCCTTGCGATTTAGGCAGCAAAGAATAAGACGCAGAAAGGACAAGATGTGTTTTCTGCCGGTTGCGATGAGTTTCTACCTAAATGATAAGAAGGTTTCCTAATAGGCGGTCCCACATATTTTTTTTTATAAAAAGTCCCTTTGAATTTATTTTCATGCAAACGTGTAATTTTTATTTTTTTATAATACCACTAAGCCAACAAATAGGGTAAATGTGCTATTCTTGGCAAACAATCATAAGTAATTTAAAAGTAAGTCATCTATGACATTGTAATTTCTGAATTCGTATTTCTGGTAAAATTTTCAGCTATGCCTAAATTGTCACCCTTCAATAATTGAAATAAGCTCGCTAAATTGCCCGTTGTTGTCATCCAAAATTTACTATAGCCACAATAACTGGACTTATCCGCATTTAGGCTTACCGAAATAGGCATTGGACACTGCAGTCAGTGACAGAAACTCTGAAATAGCAACATTTTCCGGTCGATAGTTGCGAGAAATTACCACAAAACCTGCAGCCATTTTTAAAAACTGGAATGATGTCAAAAGTTCTATATTTTGATGTAATATCACTCACTATTCGTAAATTATCTGTAAGTTAGTAAAGTCAACGTAATTTTACTATAGGAGAATGGCAATAATCATGCGAAATTATATGAGACACGGGCCGAGCCGTTTTTCCACAGATTCATACAAATTCGTATGCAGATGCACGTGAATATTATCTCATCAGAATCTTACGCAAAAAGTCACTCGAAACGTGATTCTATTTTATAGATTCAAGATTGACTGGTTTAATTGATGTACCTATTTAATAAATAATCTTGAGTTTAAGCATCGTTTCATAAATGAGACCTAAATATTTTGCTTATTTTTCCACAAACCATCTCATTAAGCGTACACAGTCTAGTTCCTCAAATTGATTCATCTTCAGTTCATCTGCAGACACGTCCTATCCTAACTAGGTGTAAAGCTGTGTGTAGACGGCACGACTAATCGCGTCACGCGCCAGCGAGCGCGTTTGACGGGTTAATTGGACACATGCCGTGTGTAACTCGCTTAACTCGATCAGTTATGTCACGCATTTTGGGGCACTTACAGGTTTATGGCCTATTGAATTTGATAATACTCAAAGTTTTTGTAGAGTTTGTAGATATTAATAAAAAAAGCTCCATCAATTCTTTTCGTTCTAGCTGATTAAATTAATTGTCTTGTTCACCTTTGAAAATACTTTCCTTAAAATTTATTTGAAGACAATAATAATGTTGTGTTTTGGAACTCGATCATAAGTTGTTAAATCTGAACGAGTTGTACAGATTTTATGTATTTTATTATGTCTAATTGCACGGTTGGTAGGTAGCGGCCTACATCCAGCGCCTTCCTGCTACCTATATCAGGTCCACCTTGTGGGTGCCACGTCTTACGCTGCGTTTTCCGGTACGTGGCCTCCACTCCAGAGCCTTGCTGCCCCATCGGCCGTCAGTTCTGCGTACTAGTCCCTAGTAATTAAGCTAGCCCATTTCTGGAAGAAAAGTTAGTTTTGATAAAAATATTATCCCTTTTGAAAAGGGCCTTTGTCTAACTCAAGTCTCTCTTGATTCGGATTTTGTCACAGCAAAGCACGACTTTTCCAAATCAAACTAAAATCGCTGGCCTTAATAATGTGAAAACATCGCCTTACCAAACAGAATGCGAGGTGAGGCAATAAGGCGGTCCAGCGATATAAAGGTGTCCCACCGACGGGAGCGTAACGACCGAATTGTAAACAGCTCGCCCGCGTTTAGTTTGCAATATTCGTACCCGGTGAAAATGGAAAAAGGAGCGCGCAGAGTAGTTTGGGGATGTAGAGAATTTGCTTTTGCTGTTGTATACTTCAAAGAATAGAACGTATCCAAGAGAAATTTTGAAAAATGCATTTAAAGATAAAAATTAAGAGGTTATCTAGTCACATAATTTTGTAGATTTACGGTATGGTAGATATACGGTACATTATACCTATTTAAATATTATTTTAAAGAGTTTCGGAGGGCGCGTTAATCCTTTAGACATATTGAGCCATGTGCCTAAAGTAAGTTCGGTTTTGTCTGACGCTAGGTCTCAGTTGTTCAACCATAGAAAAATAAAGACTATTTAATTTTACATTAAATAAGATTACTAATATAAAACTATTGTTTGTTTTTAACAATTCTGTAATTTTTTAATCAAAAATGTTTACTCTGTGATCAACTTACTCTGTTCATAAAGGTACCAAAACACGGTATCGGAAACGCTGATGTGTGTAAGTCGGCGGGAATTAGACGTTACGACTGCGGGGAATTGCCGCAGACGGCCCGCTCTGCTGCGGATTAGTGTAACGACCCCTTCATTTTTACATAGAGTAATGATAGTTTATATACGTGAGGTAGCTGTGTAGTATTTACCTGGGAAATAAGGAAGATTGGCGTAAATGAGAACTTATTTAGGTAAACATCGTTATTGCATTAACTTATTATTGATATACTTCGACTTCTATCTAGATTTTGGCAAAGCAATAAGGCTGACTAACGTTAGAATTGAACTTTCTATGGCCTTAGTTATTTCAATAAGCCTATCTTTGATTGCAAGGTGAAATAATGTTTACTGTGCTGTGCCTTCTCTTGTCACATTCTAGATTATTATCCAGGCAAACTAGGTATTAGCAGTGCCGGATTAAGCCAGCGCGGGGCCTGTAGCAAATTTCTATCAAGGGGCCCTTGGTTTGCTTTAGGTTCTCAAGTTTAGGGTATTGAATGAAACAAAACTGATACAAATGAACTTTTCTTGATTTAATGTGGGAAAATTTAGAAATAACACTTTCAATATCAACTTCTTTAAGCAAATCATGCTCTATATTCAACAAAGTAAGATGATTAAGACGTTCTTGTCCCATCATGTTCCTTAATTCATTTTTAATACGTTTTAATGTTGAAAAAGAACGTTCGCCACTGCAGTTGGTGATCATGAGAGACATGTAAATGCGCAAGGCAATTTCTTAGTTTGGAAAACACGATTCTAAAGAATTATTTATTATAAGTTTATAAAATTGCTGCTCCAGAGGCTCCGGTTTCTTGCTGTCAATAACAGTAGCCACATATGTTTTCAGCAGCTCTGCAAACTGCACTAATTCGCCACCTAGGCTGTTCTCCAAATCATCTTCGTAAGCACTGACCATACTTAAGGACTTTTCCAAAATCTCTTCTGGTGTAAGAGATTTCAATTGTCGAAATACTTCAAAAACACTAGTAATCTTATGATATGCTTTAATACGTTTAGTTAAAGCAGACAGTACGTTATCAATAATGACAATAAACACCTGAACTTCGAAACGTTGTCCAGGTGTTTGATTTTCAACAAAGTCGTCGAGTGTAAGTAGAGCCGCTGAAATAGTCGTACTTTGTATTTAGCTCGATTCGTCTTGATGTCTGTTGCTGGTATTCTTCACAGTTGGTCAGATCTTTGGCTCTTGCCTCAATATCTGAAAATGTGGATCGCATTTTTTGGACGTAGCCATATAATGATTCATAAAGAGCGTATCCCGTATTAAGGTCTTGATCAGACGACTGCAGCGAAGCACTAGTCGCTTGCATGCGTTCTAGGATTCCGTTCCATGTAATTGTCATTATTCCCGTTTCTAACTTATTCATCGTTGAAACTACACTCGCGAGCAAAAGTATGAAATCACTTACATGAAATTGTTTCCACGCGATCTTGTGCAATAACGAATTTGTTAGTAACAAAAAAAGTGGCACCATTTTAAAGATTAAACTTTTAACTTTAAATTGATACCAAATTCATTTAAATTACACCAGTATTTAAAAAGATATCGCGGCTGATGTAAAGAAGTAAGGCAAAAGACATGTATCAACTGTTTGATACGTCGCGAGTTGCGGCCTATTTACCCCTTACAAAGGCTCGTGTTTTCGGATTTTTGCTTTCACACGTTGATCCATACACATCTCCGCTTCTTTTGACACTTTACCTGGGATTCTACACCTACAGAAGCAGCACAAATCGTTGCTCTATTGCAAGAAGGGCTCAGCCAGCGGGCTGTCGCACGTCAGCTCCACATAAGTCAGTCCTGGGTTACGAAAGTCTTAATACGCTTTCGGGAGACTGGTGGCTTTATTCCGAGACAAGTTCTGACCAGCGCCGGTGCACATCGCAGAGGGATGACTGTTTTTTCATGGCAACTTCTCTACGAAATCGTCATTTGACTGGTATGGACGTCCAGCAAGAGCTCAGAAATGTTCGTGGGATAGCCGTTAGCGAGGGAACAGTTCGTCTAAGATATAAGCAATCGAATTTGACTCCAAAAAGGCCTGCCACAGGTTCGAAACTGACGGCAGGTCATCGACAAGAACGCCTTCAATTTGCTCGCACCGATTTTGATGGGAAGGCGAGTAATGGAGGCGAGTTTTGTTCTCCGATGAATGCAGACTGTGTTTGCAGTGCAGCAGTCGAAGAGGTCGGGTCTATAGGCGGCCTGGGGAGCGATTTGTGCAGTGCTGGTTCGCTGAAACAGTGGCTTAGGGGGGTGGCTTGCTCGACTTCCCATCGAGATGTGTACGAGCAAATTGAAAGCGTGCTTGTCGGTGACCTGCAGTCAGTTTAGAGCCTGTTGCAGGCCTTTTTGGAATCAAATTCGATTGCTTACATCTAAGACGAACTATCCACTCGCTAACAGCTATCCTAAGAACATTTCTGAGCTCTTGCTGGACGTCGATACCAGTCAAATGACGATTTCATAGAGAGGTTGCCATGAAAAAACGGTCATCCCTCTGCGATGTGCACCGGCGCTGTTCAGAACTTGGTCTCGGGATAAAGCCACCAGTCTCCCGAAAGTGTACTGAACTTTCGAAACCCAGGACTGACTTATGTGGAGCTGACGTGCGACAGCCCGCTGGCTGAGCCCTTCTTGCAATAGTGTAACGATTTGTGCTGATTCTGTGGGGGTAGAATCCCAGGTAAAGTGTCAAAAGAAGCGGAGATACGTATGGATCAACGCGTGAAAGTTAAAATTCGAAAACACGTGCTTTTATAGGGGGTAAATAGGCCGCAACTCGCGACGTATCAAACAGTTGATACATGTATTTTTCCTTACTTCTTCACATCAGGCGGGATATCTTTTTAAATACTGTTGTGATTTAAATGAATTTGGTATCAATTT
Source organism: Ostrinia furnacalis (assembly GCF_004193835.3). NCBI lineage: Eukaryota > Metazoa > Arthropoda > Insecta > Lepidoptera > Crambidae > Ostrinia > Ostrinia furnacalis. Next base: position 645,965 of record NW_021132019.1, read on the forward strand.
AAAGTTAAAAGTTTAATCTTTAAAATGGTGCCACTTTTTTTGTTACTAACAAATTCGTTAGTGCACAAGATCGCGTGGAAACAACTTCATGTAAGTGATTCCATACTTTTGCTCGCGAGTGTAGTCCGTAAGCTTTATTACGGCACTCCGGTTTTTGATCCACGTTACTGAAAATGTCTTCCAAAACTTGCTTAATAGTGACAAAACCACATAAAAGTGCCTTCGTAGCATCAGCTCGGGCTGACCACCTAGTGTCCGATAACCGTTTTAAAATCGGAATTTTTGAGGTAGAATCTTTAAGTGCGTTCGTAAGACGACCCCATCGATAGGTAGAAGCGGAAAAAAATGTATAGAGCTTTTCAATGAAATCGAAAAAAAGTAATGCTTCTGTACAGCAGTCTGCAGCGCACTTAGCAACCAAATTTAATAAGTGTGCAAGACAGGGAATTCGGCGAACTTATTTATTTCCTTAGTTCGGGCTTGTAAGCCAATGTATTTCCCACTCATGTTACTGGCATTATCGTAGCTTTGCCCACGACAATCTTTGATATCAATGCTAGTCTCACTTAAGAAATCTAGTAAACTTTGAGCGAGTTGTTCAGCAGTATGACTTTCCATGTCCAAGAACTTAACAAATCTTTCTATTGGTCCAGATGGCAGAACATAGCGCACTATCAGAGTCAGCTGGTCTACATGCGATATATCTGGAGTAGAATCCAATGAAACTGAGTAGTATTTGCAGCTCTTAATTTCGCAAATAATTTGATCCAGTATGCTTGATGCAATTAGATGAATAAATTCTTCACAAGTTGTTTTTGGTAAATATGACGTATGTCCCTTTCCTTTATTAGCATAATTGTGTATATGTTGAGCCATAAAAGCGTCAAATTGGGCTATTAATTCTAGCAAGCCTAAATAATTTCCATCTCGAAAAATTGATAATCGATATTATATTAAAATCGATTAAAAAGTATAATCTCGGCTACGTAAACTCATAAAAAAATGTATTCCTATAGAAAAAAAATAAAAATCTGGCCGCTTGAAGGGTAGAAATGTGGTATATGTAGATGCTAGTCTAAATATATCGATTATAATTAAACATTAGAACATTCACGTTAGTAAGTTCGTAAAATTAAAGCATTCAAGTGAAAGTAAAGCATAGCCTAAGCGCTTCGCGTTTAAGGCATGCAAGCTTAGATTAATATAATCTAAGCATGCAAGATATTTTACGCTCCTATCTAAATTAATCTTTTTTTATTTCGGTCTGACCGAGGCGTTGGAGCGCGGGGCCCCCAAATTCGCGGGGCCCGTAGCATTTGCTACTCTTGCTACGTGGCTAATCCGGCACTGGGTATTAGTGTGGACTGTACTTGATTATTCATGTTTTTCATAATTGAAGAGAAAAGTCAATACAAAGCTAAATTAGTTCCAGATACATAATTTTGTATAATCACAATAGGTATAGTAAAAGCCGAATGAGCCGAATTTTTTTCAACCCGAAGAGTTCACTGCATTTTTTGCCGTGACCGACCTGCACAAAATCTAAAACAGCACCAAACGTAGATAAACGTGTGAATAGTCGCCCCGGCTTTAAGGTAAACAAACAGTGATGGTCACAGTCGCTGGCTGCCAGACAGACGGCGCCTGGAGACCTTGGTTCACGGCTCGAGATACGTAACTGTCTCACACTTAGGCCCAGAACACACGGTGAAACGCAATTGCAACGAAACTGCAACTAAAAAAAGTTTCTGCCATAGATTCCGTTGAGAGACCACACATAACGCGACCATTTCAAAACGGTTTCAAACTGGTAACAAGTAACAAGAAGTTACAGTTTCCGTGTGTTTTGGACCTTACAGCTTCCAAATGCATGCATGCTATTGCATTGTTTTCTGGATTAGATTCTGAATTGTTAAAGGTTGGTTACACTTTAGGGGTTAGATTGTTTCCTTGGACTTTACCTGTAACAATAACGTGTATTGTGAACGAAGTTGCTTGGAATATTGACGGGAGTCATTGGAAGCGAGAATTATTATTCATCTGAGATGTTTTGTAACCTGGAAAATTTTAAATTTTAAAGTTAAAAATAGGTGTTTGATTTCATAGTAAGTGCTTTGAGAAATATTAATGTAAAAATATCCTTCTCAAAAGCTGGAAATCATAAAATTATGACAAAATCAATATTATGTTAAAACTAAAATAATTTGCAGTATAAGAATTTATTTGCATTATTCTGTTAACACATCGAAAGCATAACAAAAGTTAGCTTAACGTAAACTATATGTGAGTAATTATAATATTGAATGAAGTATTAATATTTCGGAGCTGTAAGTACTGGAGATCGATAATTAATTAATTAATTATAGTTAGGCAGCCGCGCCCGGTTACGTCGTGGCACCCGTAACTACCGAGCAACAGTCGATTTCCCATGAGGTCCGCCTTCACCGTTCGCCATAGATTATGATGGAGTAGACGCGGTAATTTTCGCAAGTTTCTGCCTACTTCCGTTTGAAAATAATTATTATAGGCTACTTCATAGTTACTTATGTGTAACTACACTGTAGTGTATTCAGTTTTTGGTAAAATATTTGGAAGTTAACAAAATGATATTAACTTTCTGGCTACTATTAAATTTAAGGGTTTCTCGTCAGCACTACGGAACCCTAAAAAGGTTTTTACCGAAATGTTTGTGTATTTTATTGTGTTCTTTTGAATCAAGCTCATATACTCCACAATTTGTACACAAATATGTTTGCACCCTTGCATTGCATGCCTTATTACGAATAAGTATTTCAGGTAATACAACATCATGATTCTAAAGTTTTTACATGATTCTAAGGTTATGTTCTTGTCGTTATGGGTCACTATATTTTTCATTAAAATATATTTTTTGCCCTCTTACCACTTCTGTTTCTAGCGAATATTCTTTGATCCGTAGCAGTGCCGCACCCGCCATGTTATTTCGCCTATTAAGGCACCTGTCATAGTCCAGTCATTTAAGCTTAAATTAGGTAAGAATCTCGGAATTCGAGATACCCAGCTGTAAGTCTGTAAATACTTGTATATTGACACCCTAAAAGTTGTCTCAAAACCTACATATGGTAGGGTGTAAGCAACTATTAAATTTTAAGGTCAAAGGTCACAAAAATCGGTTTTTTGCGCTTTTTTTGGAAATATCTCATTTCCTATGGGTTTTTTGCTATTTGTATTTACTATCAATATTGTAGAATACTAAATTCTCTACAAATTTTGTTTAAAAAAAATTTTTATACGGTGAACCGTTTTCGAGATAGAGGGCGGAGAGCGCGCGGTCACTGCATCACTTCAGGTCAACTTAAGTGGTTTAGGTTTTTCATACAAAAGGATTTTCCCGCTAATTCCCGTGGGAATTTCGGTAATTACTTGTTGTAAATAAGCTTTAAGTTTACTAAGGTACCTACATGCCAAATTTCAAGCGTCTAACTTCCGTTAAGCGTTTAGATTTTTCATACAAAAGGATTTTCCCGCTAATTCCTGTTCCCGTGGGAATTCCTAAGTAAACTATAACCTGCCCAGGTGTATGAAGAATAATTGTACCAAGTTTCGTTAAAATCCGTCGAGTAGTTTTTGTTTCTATAAGGAACATACAGACGGACAGACAGACACAAAAATTTTACTGATTGCATTTTTGGCATCAGTATCGATCACTAATCACCCCCTGATAGTTATTTTGAAAATATATTTCATGTATAGAATTCTGTCCGTCTGTATGTTCCTTATAGAAACAAAAACTACTCGACGGATTTTAACGAAACTTGGTACAATTATTCTTCATACACCTGGGCAGGTTATAGTATACTTAGGAATTCCCACGGGAACAGGAATTAGCGGGAAAATCCTTTTGTATGAAAAATCTAAACGTTTAACGGAAGTTAGACGCTTGAAATTTGGCATGTAGGTACCTTAGTAAACTCAAAGCTTAGTTACAACAAGGAATTCCCGAAATTCCCACAGGAATTAGCGGGAAAATCCTTTTGTGTGAAAAATCTAAACCGCTTAAGTAGACCTGAAGTGATGCAGTGACCGCGCGCTCTCCGCCCTCTATCTCGAAAACGGTTCACCGTATAAAAAAAGTTTTTAAACAAAATTTGTAAAGAATTTAGTATTCTACAATATTGATAATAAATACAAATAGCAAAAAACCCATAGGAAATGAGATATTTCTAAAAAAAGCGCAAAAAACCGATTTTTGTGACCGTTGACCTTGAAATTTAATAGTTGCTTACACCCTACCATTTGTAGGTTTTGAGACAACTTTTAGGGTGTCAATATACACGTATTTACAGACTTACAGCTGGGTATCTCCAATTCCGAGGTGAACTTACTATAATGACTGGACTATCATGTGAGTTTACAATAAGTAAATACGGACGTGCCATCGCCAGTTTACCCTGTTATTGGCTCACTATTGGCGACAATGCGGAGTTTGTTTGCTCAAAAAATTAGCCCCCGTTATTAGGCGGGGTAGTTATCGGAAAATTGGCTGGGGCGGTTCAACAAACAATCAACCTTTGTTGACGGTCAGCTGATTTGTTTTTGGAATGCAGGCTTTGGGACATGGTTTTTTTGATTGTGGAATTTTGAAATGTCTACACTTACTGGGTTTTGAGAGATTCATTTACCTATAGATATAGGAACATTCACCTTCACCATGTGTACAAGAGAACGAAGCAATCGGTTTAGTTTAGTTATACTCATTATAATTATTTAATGAGAGAATCGTCAGTGTTGAGATGGTAATTATTCAAGAGGCCTTATTTGCACAATTTTGGTGCTATTTTCTATACTAAAAAGAGGTGTTACTTAGTTGTATTTCAGCATCGTATTATTAAAAAGAAAAATATAATAAGGTCGCTCGACCCTATCATATCTGTCTTTATTTGTGTATAAAACATTATGAAATTATATTAGCAGGCTCACGGGAGGTGCCGAAAACAGCACGTGAAGCAAAACACTGCGGCTTCTTATGTAGTTGTAATAGGACCTAATTTGCAACAAAAATGCATAGTCTGATGAGCTATTGACTTTACCTTTTCCTCCGGAGTGACCCGTGTCACCGTAATTAGCGAATATGGCCCGTACCGCTGTCTGTCACTAGATTTGCGGGATTATACGGATACTAGCTTTCCGCCCGCGGCTTCGCCCGCGTGGCATTTTGTCTGTCACAGCAAAACTTTATCGCACACGTCCCTGTTTCAAAAACCGGGATAAAAACTATCCTATGTCCTTTCCCGGGACTTAAAATATCTCTATGCCAAATTTCATCAAAATCGGTTTAGTGGTTTAGGCGTGAAAGCGAGACAGACAGACTAGAGTTACTTTCGCATTTATAATATTAGTATGGATAATATAGATTTTGGCGCTATTTCTTTTAACTGACTGGTATTTTGATTTTGGTAGAGATTTTATCTCAATTTTCTTCATAACATCGGTTTAAAAGAAAGAACGGTAGAGTTTTTATATTTTTGTAAATTACAAAGCCGGATCTTTTCTTAAGAGGTAAAATAGCACCTCGACTGCATCTCACTTAACATCAGGTGCGATCGCGGTCAAATACCTGCCTTGTTATGCATAAAAAAACCTTCAGGTACTTGAGGGAATATGTTATATTATTATAAGAGTTATAACAAACAACAAGCTAGCTATAATAGCGTCATGCGTCAGGGCTGAAAATTGAAAATACCTTTTTGCTATACTCTACCAAAACTAACGTTACCAATAAATCGTTATGCCGAATATCATTTTATTAAAATACATTCGCTTACCGTACAAAGGGTGAAAACAAAACAATAATCCGGCGATACTCTCCCGAAGNGCCCTCTTACCACTTCTGTTTCTAGCGAATATTCTTTGATCCGTAGCAGTGCCGCACCCGCCATGTTATTTCGCCTATTAAGGCACCTGTCATGTGAGTTTACAATAAGTAAATACGGACGTGCCACCGCCAGTTTACCCTGTTATTGGCTCACTATTGGCGACAATGCGGAGTTTGTTTGCTCAAAAAATTAGCCTCCGTTATTAGGCGGGGTAGTTATCGGAAAATTGGCTGGGGCGGTTTAACAAACAATCAACCTTTGTTGACGTCCGCTGATTTGTTTTGGAATGCAGGCTTTGGGACATGGTTTGTTTGATTGTGGAATTTTGAAATGTCTGCACTTACCTACAGGGTTTTGAGATATTCAGATACCTATAGGTAATAGGAACATTCACCCTCACCATATGTACATGAGAACGAAGCAATCGGCTTAGTAATTAGTTAGTTACCTACTCATTATATTTTTAATGAGAGAATCATCAGTGTAGAGAAGAAAATTATTCAAGAGGCCTTAGTGGCATAATTTTGGTGCTTTTCCTATAGGTACTAAAAAGAGGTGTTAGTTGTATTAAAGCATCTTATTATTCGTTTGTGGTCCTCTATTTTTCTTTATAATAAATATTAATTAGTTACTACGTTATTAAAAAAAACATTAACAAAGTCGCTTGACCCTATCATATCCGTCTTTATTTGCGTATATACATATAAAACATTATGAAATTATATTAGCAGGCTCACGGGAGGTGCCTATTCCTCCGGAGTGACCCGTGTCACCGTAATTAGCGAATATGGCCTGCACCGCTGTCTGTCACTTGATTTGCGAGATTATGCGGATATTTTGACGCTATTTCTTTTAACTGACTGGTATTTTGATTTTGGAGAGATACTCTTGGATTGCTTCAAATTTGCTTTAAAAAATGCTTTAAAAGAAAAAGCAGTAGAGTTTTTTTTATATATTTTTGTAAATTATTAAATTAATTTTCCAAAAAGGGGTACTTAACATCGCACCTTCAAGTATTTGTAATAAGTAAGCTACGAATATAGGTAGCGTCATGGCTGAAAATTGAAAATACCTTTTTGCTACTCTACCAAAACTAAACGTAACCAATAAATCGTTATGCCGAATATCATTTTATTAAAATACATTCGCTTACCGTACAAAGGGTGAAAACAAAACAATAATCCGGCGATCCTGTCCCGAAGGGCGCATTCTCGCCCCAATAACACTTTTTATCATATTTATTGACTGATATATGTAAACGCAGCCGAGTGCATTTGTATGTTATTCCAAATACGGTTATGTTATTGTCGGGATTAATATTACAGGCTGAAACCATTAGAAATACGTTAAAAGGCTTTCCGTTTCAATATTTGGTTGATAGAAATTAACGGTAGTAGGAAGGCTCTTGTGTCTTGCTAAATTTTATTATTTAACATTCTTTTTTGAATTAGGTACTCCTATTTTGAATTTCATTTGTTTTTCCTTTTAACAAAAATGATTACGTTGATATTATTTTTATAATTGGGTCAAGAAATTTGAATGTACAGAGATTTGGTTTCCTGAATTCCTGATCGTTTGCATTTTTTTGCCTTTTATAAACGTCTTTCTATTTAATTGATCAATAGATAGTCTATTTGTGTCAATTATCTTGCCTCTTCAGATAGTACCTATGTCAATATCTTCTTTAATGTGTATGTTTTAACAATAAAATATTGCAAAAAATTGCTTCGTAAAGGGAGAACTCGCTAAAATATTGTCATATACGAATTTTCAGTCGAAATAGATTCTGTTTATACAAAAAACAGGTGCCTTTGAGTACAAAGCACTACTCGAGTATATCCCTTGTGGCATTAGCAGATAACATATCGTATTCGTATCGGGTAAAAGCGTGGGGAATTCAGATTTCCATCCTGTACTGAGCCGAGACTCGAATTTCAAAGGGTTTTTTACGACCTATTTTGGCTTGACGAGAAGATCGATGGGTTTGCTTCACCGTGACTTCGGGTTATCAATCTTGCTCTTAACATTCTGTGGTAGTTTGATATTGAAACAGACTAGGTACTTACTCTTTTCTCTCGTGAAAATTGTGAAAAGATACCTAGGCTGGTTGCACCATCTTACTTTAAATTTATGACAAACGTCAAAAATCTGTCAAACTCCATACAAAAAACACCGGTTATCGTTAAAGTTTCGGTCTTTAGCTGGTGCATTTCAGCCTTATTCTTCTGAATGAAATTAAATCGGTCAGATCAGCTCAAGTTTATGAATATTTTTCACATGCCTTTAAAAATGTAACATGTGACTATTGAAATCAATACCTCTCGAAGCACCTCTTTCTTTCTTCATCTCTGATGATACTTACTTGTCGATTTTGATGACTTGATCAAGAACGACGATTTCACGAACTTTCCTAAGCATGAAATTTATAAAAGTTCTTTCTATTCCTTGCTCAGTATAAAATACCTACAGTTCAATACCAGTAATTCAATAACACTCTTATCAATTTTGGATTAAATTTCACAATATATTTGCTACTGTTTTGGCCGTTCGAACGCAGTCGCATTAGAATCAATTTGCTTCCAACTTGTCTACTAATATTTCTTTCGGTAATTGGATGGGACGCGAGCCGGTAATAAAATTGTAATTAAAAATTAACTATTTGATACAAGGAGCCTCCCCAAGGGTGCATACTAAGTAGGTAACGCCACGCATTTGTTTGCAAGCTAAAATAAACTATCAGAATTTATAACGGTGTTACATGCGGCTTTATTGGGTTAGTAATGGTATTACATTTTAGGAAAAAGCGGCCACAAGGCTTAAAAACAATTTAATACTACCTATTCATTCTACAAATACAATGTGTAACACAGGATTATGTTTTAATCCTTAAAATGTTGTGTGATATTATATCCCAAGAAACATTATCTGGCCAATATGAATGTGTGATATGATTATGTCAGAATTAGATTTAAAAAAATGGAATCCACGGCCTGTTTGAGAAGAGTCGTTTCCTGGCGATAAGACATGTACTCATAATTATGACATTTCAAAAGTTCTTCTTTCTTACTGGAAATGTTGATAAAAAATTGACTTCTTTGTCAATTGTAGGTACTGCAACTGTAATACTTACGCTCGTATTCCATTAAGCTATGTTCTCACTTAAACTATTAGACTTAACATGCCTACTCATTTCCAACACTGTATAATTTCAAAGTTTTTATGGAATTTTCCTAGTAAAATTCTGATAATAAAAGTACATTTTCCTAAAACGCGGCTTATCAACCGAGTAATACTTCCCCGTAACCCTTTATTACTCACAAAAAACGTTTTTAATTAATAAATTTGCTAATTAAACCCACTTACCCCAGTCCATTAGCCGTATCATAAGGCTCGGTGTACATTATAATAAGTTATTACAACATAATTTATTATGCTGTCATTACGGTGACACCGTCGCGTGCGTTCCTGTCATAAGTTACTGCCGTCGCTGTTAATTTCATTGGACATAGTGACAAAAATTCTGTTTACTTTGCGGCATGGCGTCAAATGACGCTGCATGATCTCGTTTAAGTAATCAGACAGATAAGTATGCTAATTAAGTGCGGTTAATTAAGTAGTTTCCGTGTTATGGGCTTTAGAGCGGTTCCCGTAGAGTTTGTTATGTTTTGGTCATTTTCGGGATTAAAATGGATTGCGTTGTATTTTTTTATGTAAGAGCACTTATGCCCGTTTTCACCATCAATCCCTAATTTTTAAGTGACACCTATGGTAACAAATAACAGGAATTTTGTTTACATAGGGGTCACTTAAAAGTTAAAGATTGATGGTGAAAACGGGCATTAGATTGCTAATTAAATCTTTACATTGTTTTAAATCAATCAATATTAATAAACAAGTCATTAAGCTTTGGGTCTTCATTAAATTCGCTACTATTCACGGCATAAGACAGTGTTTTAGCGTACTCAATCGTCGTTAAATAAATCATACTTCAATTACTTATTGCTATCCCATGCTCCTTATCTATTTCAAAATCTTTGCCAACTTTTATTACCTTTGCAATTACAATCAATGATCACATTGATTGGTTCCACTTAGCTCCATTGTTTTGCCCCGAACATCGCCGATAAGTGCAGCGTTAATAAATACTAACCCCCAGCCGGTCGTCAGAGCGGGACACGTCCGTCGTAAAAAGAGTGAGCAACGAGTGGTCGGTACAAATCGGACGAGTCATCAATTCCGCCCGTTATTGATATTGGCGTGACTCGTGGGTACCAATGGGATCATTCCTATATTTTCCTTTGCTGATTTTCGTGAAAGTTGGGAATTTTTGGTCTGCAGTGTATGAAATTTACACACTACTTTCTTACCTACAGTATCGATAGAAGCATTGCTAAGTTTTCCTATACTTTTTGTTTTGTTTGAAAGTGTTTTTTTTAACTTTCAATAAACATCCAGCTGTAACATGCAACCGCATACATAGTACACGTGAATTGCGATTGCTCTAGGAAGTCTAGTGCTTTCTACAGTCTCATTAACATTATGGATTACTTACCACTAAAAGTCAAACGCGTGTTAACTTTTTTGGGGTAAGGTCCTCTGTTTGACAATTTGATTCAAAAATTTAAAACAACATTACGATGTATAATAATGTAAAATAATTCAAGCATTCTGAATACTAGCTGCATTCAGCAGCATCGAGATAAAGAGAATGAAATGTAGTTATTGATTTACACGCTGTATTTTTTGTTCAATCCCAACAAAAAGTAACAACCAAACCCACGTCTAACAAACCGTGCTCTCCAATCCGAAGCCCGCGGCGAAACAACACCTGCATTACCATAACAAGACTTGAATTTGAATGTCCAATCCAATAACCCGCCTCACCCGGTATTAAGTTATCCAGTTTTTGCGGAAGACGGCCCCGTTAACATATGAATATGACAAATTGTGGCCACCGGTCAGACGGAGTTTACGGCACTCCAGGGAACAGGAGACCAACTTGAAATTTTTCATTCCCAACAAGAAAAACGGGCGGTCACTCGTCAAAACTGTTACAATTTCTCAGAAACAATAATTTGGTACGTGCCGCCTTGACCGCCGAAGCCATTATAGCTCTGTCAATGTTATTTATTTGGAGGCGCATGTCGTGAATTTTTATTCTATCATGGGATTTCAAGTTTTATTGGAGTGAAGTTGCAACGCCACCTGGGGCCGAGTTGCAGAATTTTGTTTTTTGGATGTTTTTAGGAAATTCGCGGTAGGAATTTTTTGTGCTATTTTAAAAAAACTTTTATTAGCAACTTTGTTTGATGGAACTCAATGTGTGTGTAAAAAAAATCTCTAGGCAATCGTTATAATAGCTCATCGTTAATTTGGCATATTGACCTGAAACTTTTAAAACTTTAATCGGGTGGCAAAAAGCTTTTATCAGCTAGCCTTGAATGGAAAAGAGAAATTGCTAAATCATAGGTATGAGTGATTGGGTTCATTTGAACTACTATATCAATAATTAACTTATCGGCGATAATCTCAATTTCTCATTTACCTGGAGCAATCTCATACCTACTTTGGAATTCTTCCTGGAAAGTAAGATTTTCTACTTAAGTATAGTTTCATAACGCAGGCCTTAATTTAACCTTTTGCCAATAAACAGAAGTAACTGAAATCAATAAATTACACTGCTTATAGATTTACTTCTATTATTTGGGTAGCTTCTTTTCCAACCTTATATTATTATAACTAAGCCTAAGGCTGAAAACCACGTAACTTGTAAATGAAAGTACTGATTTGTGAGTTCGCGGCGACAGAGTATTCCCAAATGGAATCAGGGAAGTGCGCGCGCGGGTCGCATACGTCGCGCGCTTTAGTCACTATTTCCACGACAAACTGTGTGAGTAAAATACTGTATGGAATGCGTTTTGGAAATATGTGAGATTGTGAGCATAAGATAAAGAAGAGGCGTTAAGAAATAATAATGCTTTTAGTTCATAAATAACTGTGGTGGATTGCAGTGGACTGTATGCGTTTGTGTGTGTTCGAGAGCGCTGACCGGACGATGATGACTGCCGTTGAGAGCTTGCCCTTACTATGTCAGGCGTAGTAGGTGCTACTTGCAGGAATAAAACCACTATTTCACTTGCTGAGACTTCTCGCGTTTATTATTCGCTTCCTTTTCTCAGTTCTTGCTTCTTCAGATCACTTGTTGCTTGGAGCACTTGTTCTCTGAACTGAACAAAACAATGCATGCCAGCTGGAGCGGTCCATTCCGTATTTATGGGGAGCGGCTATCTCCGTCCCGCTTTCACACGCTATTGCTATCCCTGTCTTCGGGAAATCCACAGATTTTGCTAATTTTCTCCAACTGGCAGGTAGTTTTACAATGGTTTCTTATTTTCTACAGATGCGTAATTAAATTATCTACATTATACAAAAAGTTTCNGTCATTTCAGGTATGTCAAATGGAGACACATCTAAATGGTTACACAAGGCTATGTGTGTCTCCCTTTGCCGGGCATATCTTGGGCATACTTTAAGGAGGTGGTCAATGTCCTGGACAGTATTGGGGTCACAATTGCACTTATCGGTCGCGACTATCTTGAACCGGTGTAAGTATTGCCGGTGATAGCCGTGACCGGTAAGGACTTGAGTTAAGTGGAACGATTGTTTCACTATTGCATATAGTTTTGTTACACTGTCCAGGCTTGGAAGCCAAGTTCTAGTGCGCACTCCTGTAGTAGAAGAAGTGTAACGTTCTTCGCTACAAAGCCTATTAGCTTCGCGTGAGAGTCGTTTGACATGGCTGATTGGGAATTTCGCGAAGTCGAGTGATTGGTGAGAAGTTGCAGCACTTTTCGCAGCTTCGTCTGCTGCTTCATTCCCTTCGAGACCCACATGGGCCTTAACCCACACAAATTTCACGTTTCCAGAGTGGCTTCGCAAGTGATCATGAGTTTTTGTTGCAAGACTGTTGGTAGTGTTTTTATTCTCTAACTCCTGTAGGGCAGACAGACTATCAGAGAAAATGGCTACGTTTTCAATATTAGAATCTTGGACCCATCTAACAGCGCGTTCTATAGCTAGTAGCTCAGCTTGGAAGACGGTACAGCTATTGTGTAGTTTAAGTTTCTGAATTATGGGCGCATCATTCGGCTTATAGATAACGAATGCTGCGCCAACGTCACCATTTTCCAGTTTACTGCCGTCAGTAAATATTTTGGTGCTGTCAGGTGGGCAAAGTCTATCGATGTCATTTTGGACATATGCTGAAGAAAATTGTATACCTTGTCTAGTGGCAGGGTGAGCAAGTTTAGTTGGTGGTGTGCGCTTATGCAATTTTATATCTGAAGAGAGGTATGGAGAGCAGCCCGTGAGCTTAGCACGTTCTACCGTGCATACCTCTTGAACTTTCAAGTCTAGTGGAGTAAATTGTGCGAGTGTGATGGAAGCGATAGTGGAGACAGTACGGAAGCCCCGTATCGTTTTGACAGCGAAACCACGTTGCAGGGAAAGTAATTTTTTACAGACCTTTTTATATTTGACTGCATCTCCCCAGATACCCGCTGCATAAGTAATTATTGGTTCTATAACATGTTTATATATGATTGAGATATTTTCACTGTGGATTCCCCACGTGGGACGGACAAATTTGCATAGAGTGTGATATATTTTTAGAGCTTTACAAACTGTATGTTCAATGTGTTTTATAAATGAGAGTTTTTGGTCTATGACGATGCCAAGAACTTTTATGCTATTTTGAAATTGCAGTTGGGTGCCACGATGAATGATAAGGGCTTTTCGTGCTGTTGGCGTAAAGCCAATGAGCTGGGTCTAAGGTCCTCTGTTTGACAATTTGATTCAAAAATTTAAAACAACATTACGATGTATAATAATGTAAAATAATTCAAGCATTCTGAATACTAGCTGCATTCAGCAGCATCGAGATAAAGAGAATGAAATGTAGTTATTGATTTACACGCTGTATTTTTTGTTCAATCCCAACAAAAAGTAACAACCAAACCCACGTCTAACAAACCGTGCTCTCCAATCCGAAGCCCGCGGCGAAACAACACCTGCATTACCATAACAAGACTTGAATTTGAATGTCCAATTCAATAACCCGCCTCACCCGGTATTAAGTTATCCAGTTTTTGCGGAAGACGGCCCCGTTAACATATGAATATGACAAATTGTGGCCACCGGTCAGACGGAGTTTACGGCACTCCAGGGAACAGGGGACCAACTTGAAATTTTTCATTCCCAACAAGAAAAACGGGCGGTCACTCGTCAAAACTGTTACAATTTCTCAGAAACAATAATTTGGTACGTGCCGCCTTGACCGCCGAAGCCATTATGGCTCTGTCAATGTTATTTATTTGGAGGCGCATGTCGTGAATTTTTATTCTATCATGGGATTTCAAGTTTTATTGCAGTGAAGTTGCAACGCCACCTGGGGCCGAGTTGCAGAATTTTGTTTTTTGGATGTTTTTAGGAAATTCACGTTAGGATTTTTTTGTGTAATTTCAAAACAACTTTGTTAGATGTAACTCAATGTGTGTATGAAAATGTTCTCTCGGAAATCAATTTACCGGTGCAGCGTCAATTTGGCATATCGACTTGAAACTTTTAAAACTTCAATCGGGTGGCAAAAAGCTGTTATCGCTAGCCTTGAATGGAAAAGAGAAATTGCTAAATCACAAACTATCCTTGATTAGATTAATTTAAATCAAATCAATTAATTAATCGGCCAATATCTCAATTCCGTAGAACAATCACATAACTTGGTACTTACCTACTTTTGTATTTTTTCTTGAGGGTATAAATTATACTTGAACGAGGTTTCATAACGCGGGCCTTATTTTTATTAACCATTTGCTAATAACTAAGTATAAAACAATAAATTACTAATCCAATATTTACTTTTATTATTTGGGTAGCTTCTTTTACAACCTTAATATTATTATAACTAAGCCTAAGGCTGAAAACCACGTAACTTGTAAATGAAAGTACTGATTTGTGAGTTCGCGGCGACAGGGTATTCCCAAATGGAATCAGGGAAGTGCGCGCGCGGGTCGCATACGTCGCGCGCTTTAGTCACTATTTCAACGGCAAACTGTGTGAGTAAAATACTGTATGGAATGCGTTTTAGAGATATGTGAGATTGTGAGCATAAGATAAAGAAGAGGCATTAAGAAATTATATTGGTTTTAGTTCATAAATAACATTAACAATACCTACACAATGGAACATTCAACTTTTGAAGCTATAAAGTCGCATACGAGTGCTTGTACATCATCTGTTTTTTAACGTAGCAAGCGAAACAATCTCGAGGAATAATCTCTCACGTTTATTATAGTGTGATCAATGGCAAGTATGATGAACCATCCTCGATTGCAGGTAGCATTGTTCGATTTAGGATACAAACAGATATTTAAATAAAATAAATGCCTACTCTTATTAATTTAGAGTAACATTGCTACGAGCTACGACGTAGCTACTTGACTGCGTTTGGCCGTAGCTACGGTTTTCATTTTCTTCAGCAGGACCTCACGATTTTGTAGTTCAGGATCTATCTGTCACTTATTCGGCTGGTCTCTTCTAATCTTAACTAACTATCTTATCTTACTTTAGGTGAGCTAAGAAAGAAGGCCACACTGAATTTAACTAATAAAAATAATTTTTTTTTGACTCTATAAACAACTCCACTTAAAATCTAAGATGTTTATAGCACCATTCAAATACCATATTGTCACCAAATCAAAAATCGTTCTAACACGTCTAAAATTACAAAGTCAATCCGTGCGGACGCCGCTCCAATATAAATGTAAATACAGGCCGGTGAAATATGACAGTTATAATTGCTTTATTGTGCTGGGACTGTAGATCCGCTTGTGATATTTGGTATCAAGTTTCGATGGAAGTTGCTGTGGAGAATATACGAACTAGGAGAATACGAGCGATTTAAAAGTACATACGAGTATGTCTAAATTTGGACTTAAGTCTAACCCTGAATTACACCATCTTAAAATAGTAAGACACGGGTCTTAACGCGACGTTTATTAATGAGTTACATTATGTACTCACGGCTTGACGTTTCGGCTGCGATGCTGCAGCCGTGGTCTCAAGCAGACTGCTGGGTTGGAACGCGAAAGTTTAAAATCTTATATTCCACCATCTTTAACTATAACAAACGTTAAGTCTGTCAAACTCCACACAAAACACCGCTTAAAGCTATAGTTACAGTTATAGACATGGTGATGCTTAACCTACTTTAGATTTGAAATAGCGGTCGGAGCACGTGTTTTCCAGCCGTGACACCATCTTCCCGTTCGTTCCTTTCAACCAAATGACGTCCACTGCTGGACAAGTTCTCCTCTATGGCTTTCCACAACGATCGGTCCTGCTTTACCTATACAGGGTGTTAGGTAAATGGGTATATGAGCCGACACTAGCCCATGTTAACATGGTCATATAAATGGTATGGTGAAGTTAGAAATTTGATATCATCATTTTAATTTTTTTAATTTTCATACAAAATTAATTTTATAAAATCAGATTTGTATGAAAATTAAAATAATTAAAATGAAGATATCAATTTTCTGACTTCACTATACCATTTAGTAGCCCATGTTAACATGGGCTAGTGTCGGCTCATATACCCATTTACCTAACACCCTATATCTAGGTGCTCAAGGTGATCAAACGCGAAGCTCAAGACCGAACGCGATGGAGGACTATTGTGGACGCCCTCTGCCCCATCTAGGCGACATAGGACCTTAAGTCAACTCAAGTAAGTCAAGGTGCTACCTGCGATGCCACATATTATGGTAGGTAATTCTGCGGGTTATATCAGTGACTTTGGTTCTGAATGTTTGGAAATTCGGCTTGCCTTTTCGGTTAGTTCAAAAAATTCTCGAGTGGCAACCTCGGGCCGGAAGACGTAGCGTGGGCAGACCTCACACTAGGTGGACCGACGATCTGGTGAAGGTCGCGGGAAGAACCTAAATGCGGGCAGCGCAGGACCGGTCGTTACAGAAATCCTTGGGGGAGGCCTTCGTCCAGCAGTGGACGTCATTAGGCAGAAACGAACGAACGAACTTCGGTTCTCCTACATCTTATTCTATAGGTATACCTTCTAAGTACATTAACAAAAACATTTCGGCGGAACTGATCGCCTCTTATAAATATTCACAAGTTACACGAGACGGCTCATTTAGGACCACTGCCCCTCTTTTTTGCGTTATTGGCTTAATACACAGGGGGGTTGTTGGATCCTTGCAGCTACAAGAACAAAATCGATATCCTTAATGGAGCTTTTTTATTAATTACAGAAGAGATAAAAGGTTTTCGGCTGAGAATCGCCGTGAAAGAGTTAAGAGCATTAAAAAACAGATACCTACACCGAGTTAAGGGTAAATAAAAAGTAAGGAATGGCCATTTTAATCTAAAGGTGTCTGACATTCAATCTACCTAAATATGTGAGGTATAGAGCCGTCAATTCAAGCGGATGTTATTTGAAATTTTAAGTTATAAGAGAATGAGCATTATTTAGAAAATATGTCACTATAATTATCCACCTACAGGCTCAGGGCGGGAATTCTCAATTCGTATTCTAGATGTCCATAAATAGTCATGGCACTTCCTGCCTTCGAAATTTTTACTTACATCTTCTTTGGACTCTTCTTTAATACGGTGTATCACAGAAGACAGCAACACTCTTAACACTTGCTCTTGCTCCTGTAGTTGTAATACGCATTACTTTGCTATAAAATAGCATGTCTCTGATCCATGATACACTCACCTAAAGACTGTATAGTTTATTAGATGCTACCTAAATTACAAGTCAATCAAATCACTCTAGCTTTGCCGATACCTGAAGATTTACACAGTTAATTCTGATAATTATGTGTATTTTCTCTTCCCCTTTTTAACAATTCATATATTGTTCTGTTTAAATTCCGATGCTGTTCCAGTAAAACCTAACAATATAAATACATGTCACAACAAACCGGTCCAGAACCTTCGTCTTTCTTTACACATGTCCAGACAGCATCCCGATAAATCAGGGAGCTATTGGGAATTGATCAGGAGTTAAGTCACGATTGTAGCGGATCATTCCTCCGGGATTCATTACCGGGACGCCGGGACTGATTGTCGGACAGCTCTATGGAATGTTGTATTTGGTGGTTGTATAGGATAGGATTTTAGATCTAGCTACAATACTTATAAATCTTACTCCTAGTGGAGTACACTATTGCACCATTCATTCATCAGATTCATCTGGTATTGTGAAAATTTTAAATAAAAATTCAGCGATAAAAGGATTATTTGATCGTATTAATTGAATTTAAAATAAAATAATTTTATGCTCTTATAAAGTGCTATTACAAATTCAAAATCAAAGTAATTTTATTTCGGTTTACAAGGCGTAATTACATGATACAAAAAATACAAATATTTAAAGTAAAAAAAAAACGTAATCATCAATTTTAGATTTGTGAAGTAAAAACACAGTAGGTATTATTGCTAAAAATAATCTATGTACCTTCTCATTATCAATGATACGTATGACTAATGAAAAAAGAAGTATAAATATGAAAATCTTCAAACCCCGCTATCGATCTGAAGGCCACATGTTAAGCAATTTGTAGTGCACAGATCACCCGCTGCGCTATGAATTATTACTTGCATAACGCCCCTCACAATCATTTCATAACAAGCACTGATAATCATGCAGCTTATTATACAAGTTCGTTTATGTTTATGTTTATTGCAGATGGTAATTGCAGGAACAAGTGGCGTGAAGAGGTAGACTTTTGTAATGCTAATAATATCAATAACTTTGCTATGCCAAGTCAAGATCTTTACAAAAAGTTATGAGCTTTTCATTCTTCTGCATTCACTTGGTCTCGTTATCTCTACTGGACGAAATAAAAACAAACATTCCCATTTATCTACCTGTTACAAAAAGTATGTATAGTTTCCAAAACACGTATTCTTATAGTAGCTAAATGATTGTGTATTAATTTTACAATGCCCGACCGTACCAATCAACTAGGGCTGTATGAATTTGAAGATTATTTTTAGTTGTTACTTACTCACTACATTTCATGATGAAAACATAGTATTTATTATTTAGTGATATCAAGTGCGGGTAAATCTTATTTGCTAACAATGTTAAAATTTGATGTTAAGATTTGACCATTTTAAGTTACGTTGAGTTCTACATGACACTTTACATATTTTTCATACCTTACGTGCACCACATTATTAATATTGACATGAGATGTAAAAACGTAATCCTTCAGATGCTATCTAAAAATAATGTTTGCAAATTCAGTTCATAAATAACTGATCAGCAACATACATCAGCTAATGCGTCATATGAGGGTATAATGGAATTTATCAAAAATCGAAGGGGTGTGTTGCATCATCTTCCCCTAATTTGGTTTTTATTTTACTTCACCCCAACTAGGGCAGTGAATTAGTCTTACCATATGCGCGGGTACTTATGTTACACTTGGCACTGACTGTTCTTTTTGATTATGGGTTTATGTTTAGAGCCCTTTGTGACTTTATTATTCCTATGCCAATCGAAATTTAAGTATTATTACCAGAATCTCTATGAAAGTAATAACTAGTTGTTTCATAAAAAAAAACTATTTAATTCAAATTTCACAATTACAATCATACAATTATACAGTGCTATTATATCACAAAAGCTAGATATTTCATGCTATCTGTATTTTGTGATGAAAAGAGATCAAAAGTTGTTAAAGTTATGGGTGTCTGCAGACCAAAAATTAAAATTTTGAGGTGTAAAAAACTAATTTTCGTTTATTGGTCTTACTTCGCTCTACCAATTTCGCAAAAATAATACGTCATACTAAAATAATTTCTTTCCTACCCTAACTACACCAGTGCAACGTACACGCATGGGGTAAAACCACAAACGAAAGCTACCGGTAATCCGAGCTCGTAGCATGTGCGTTCGGCTTAAACCCTAATCTAATAGCGATTAGCGGCGCCCATCGAGTCTGCCTCATGGCCACTGCGAATCGAAAGGAGATTAACAGCACTTTCACAGATAGTGTTTTGGTTTTGATGTGTTCTAATCGGGATAGGCCATTAGGGTACTTGGGAATGATTAGCTGGAGAAAAATAATAAAAATTGTCTTAAAACATTTATAATACACTTTTGCTGAGAGCGAGCAAACTTTAAACCACCATTTACTCGTACAGTAATACAATTATGTAGGTGTGTAGATAAAAATATGTTAGGTAGGCATTAGGTAGGCATAATATTAAATAACCAATTTTTTTCTGTAGCTTCGTAATAATATCAGTCACCTGGGAAGCTAAAAGTGATCGGTTCAAGTTCTACTTATGGCAGTTGAAGTTTTCAAGTAAGATATAATGTTTTAGGTATAACTAGCTGACCCCGCGAACTCTGTTCCGCCTTAAGCCATCGCAATTTTTCCTTATTTGCTCACCGTTTAGACCTACCCTGGACTACTACAAACATTTTAAAACCAAAATCAGCTCAATCGGTCCAGCCGTTTTCGAGTTTTAATCAGACTAACGAACAGCAATTCATTTTTATTTATATAGAAGATGTAACTTCTATGCAAAACTTCCCCTTAGGCATCAAAAGCGTCATTGTATTCTTGTAAGAAATATCTCTATAGGCCACTTTGCATAATCGAGTGCCGTATCAGTCCATTATTCGCATACACAATTTAAAAGACTCGTTATTTGTGTTTGCAACTTTTTAAGGGCGCGCACACATGATATCTGTTCACTTAATCACCGAGCAACATTAGATCCGGGACGTGTTTAATCTATAATGCGCCTTATCGCAATATTTTCCATTTCCGCGGAAACCGGGAGCGCCCGGCGCCTGGGGAAATAAGGAGGCAACTTTCACTTTGTTGTTTTTTCCCGTGCCGGGGAAAATTTTTCGTAGTTCTCTTCGTTTACACTTACAACAGTTACCGGTGTTCCGCTCGATTGTTACCTGAATCTGCTGAATTAAATATCGCCGGGCAAAGGGTAGGACGTCTGGATTTGCATTTCGCTGCAACAATGAGCGCGGATTGGCCTTTGTATTTGAGTTGGAAGAAAAAATCCGCTAAATTATGCGGCTCTACGGCATAGTGTAGCTGTTTAGTACTTTTTGCTTTTCATTGTTTAATAATGTTTTTTAGTTATATTTGAGACTTTTCTTGTTTTAAAATGATCGTGGAAGAAATTTTTATGGGATACAGACCACAATTTTGTCCTCTTTTATAACCGGTATGGATATAGAGACGTCTTTTCTTTTAAACATTTTAAGTGGTACTTTAAAAACCATGGTCTTGCAGGTAGTTTTTACCGCTCAATGTATAACCCTGGATAAAGATCGGGATATCATGGACAGAGTTCTGTACCAATGTGTCCATACTCCAGGAGCTCAGTGTCACTGAGCGTTTATCAACCGTAGTACAGTCGCGCAAACTGCAATACTTCGGACCTGTCTCGAGGCGGGATGACAACTCCATAGAACGACTGGTCGTCCAGGGAAAAGTCGAAGGAACCCGATCGCGTGGTAGGTCACCAATGCGCTGGACCGACCAAGTGAAAGCAGCAGTGGGAGACGGCTTATGTGACTGCCCTAGACAGTCTGCCAATAGAGAGAGATGGAGGGAGATCGTGCGGAGAGTTGTATCCGCCTCTACAACCGATGTGAACAACGCCTCAACGTGACCACGACCGCTCTGCCAAGAGCGTAACGAATAAGAAGAAGCACAACCCTAGTTTTCCTAAAATATTAATTAAAAGGCTCACGGAATTTTCCAAACAAAAACACCGGTCTCCTTCCTATTATTATCTCGCAAAATAGATCCAATATTGAATATTCCGAATACCTCCAGGTATCGGTGTCGGTAATTAGTTAATGTTCCAGCTCATCTTCGGTAATTTATTGAGACGGAGCACCTCCGACACCCCCCTTGTCCCGCGGAGGGAATTGGCGGCGAAAAACTCAACCAAAATATTAATGCATAGCGCAAAGGTAAGTATTGGCGCGAATATTTAGCGCGCTCTCATAATCTTGATGCTTGAACAAAGATTTTTAGCCCTCTTTTTTACAAACGGTTTCCTCCAAGGCGGAGCAGAGCTGAGACGAGAGGAGATGTGCGAGCTGTTCGTAGCTGTCAGGACTGTCAGCCTTCATTTATTAATTTTTTAATCAAATATTTAAAATTCTAGATCCTTTCGATTATCACACTCGATGGATTAATCATAAACTTCGCGCTTTAGATTTCTGATCTTTCACAAATGAGCCTTTCTTTATCAGCAGAGTATAAAACAAGATCTTATGTGGTGTACCATAGGTACGTTTTTTGTATCAAGTATCAAGATCGTTGGGTCCTTCTGATGATCTCACTCAATAGTCTCACGGCGGATTAATCAGACATTGTTCTGTTCCCGCCGCGTGAAGAATCGTCGCCATCAGCGCGACGCTCTAATAACTGTGATGCATCGCGCGGAAACTTCGCGCTTTATATCATTTCGAATTTAGAATTTGCTGCTGAGAAATAAGACTAGCTATTTTTCGTTTTTTTGTTGATATTTGTATAATAGAATATTCGATGTGTCGGTGTTATTAAGACTAATAATACTGTGACGTGACGTCGTATTTATAAATCAAAATACAATTTAGAAAACGCTAACTTATTTTTACACGACTGCGTGACGTAAAGGGTAATGACAATTTTATTTAGATGAGGGTTCTGTTTTACGAAATAAAAAAGAACCCTTATAAATCACTTCGTTGTCCATCTACAACCAATGTACGGTTGTTGTTGCATTTAACAGAAGTTTTTTTTTTTTCACTTTATAAAACTTTTGTTTTGTTTATTTAGGTACAGTTGAATGGTCATTTTTTGGCTTTTTTTACAAATTGACAATGTTTCTGCATGTTGTTACGAGTAAGTGAAAGTCAACGGTTGGCCAAAAATCTGAGCAACCTTAAACTTTTTACAAATAATTACAATTTTTTAATTTCTCTGCTCAGGGTTGTACCCTGCTGCAGTTAAACCAATTTTCCGTAAAAAAAACTAATTCAATCCACCCACTCGCACGGAGGCTGTGTACTTTTTCCCATAATAAGTTCACATCTCGCCGTGATTGGCTCGGCTCCCTGGGGGATTGAACTTCGTCAGCAAATGAGGAGCGAGCCAACGCGATCATAATTTATAAGGCTGCCAGTGTTATTTATTATTAGCGTTATGACGTCAGACTATGTGTAACGCAATTTTTGCGAGCGCGAGAGATGAGGTGTGAGTGTTCTGAGACGAGCTTCAGTTATGAGCAACCAGATTGATAAGCTACCTACAAATATTAGTTCTAAAATTAGTTTTAGATTTTTCATAAGGCTACCAGTGTTATTATTATTAGCGTTATGACGTCAGACTATGTGTAACGCAATTTTTGCGAGCGCGAGAGATGAGGTGTGAGTGATCTGAGACAAGCTTCAGTTACGAGCAACCAGATCGACAACCTACAAATATTAGTTCTCAAGTTAGTTTTAGCTTTTTTATAAGGCTGCCAGTGATAATTATTATTGGCGTTATGACTTCAGACTATGTGTAACGCAATTTTTGCGAACGCGAGATTTGACGTGTGAGTGTTCTGAGAAAATAAGTTACGAGAAACCAGAGCCAGATCGACTCTTCTAACAACGAATATTTAGTTAAAATCTATATAAATAAAAATGAATTGATGTTCGTTAGTCTGATTAAAACTCGAGAACGGCTGGGCCGATTAAGCTGATTTTGGCTTTAAAATGTTTGTCGTAGTCCAGGGTAGGTCTAAACGGTGAGCAAATACGCGCGCGATATTGTTTTTCTGTGACAGACAAAATTCCACGCGGGCGAAGCCGCGGGCGGAAAGCTAGTAAAATATAAATATGGAATCGTTTGTCTTTTCAATAAAGTGTAATTTAATTATTAGTTATTGCATAACAGTTTCAAAGATAACAGATCTGACAACTTGAGCAAGTTTCAGCAAATGAATATTATGATTATGCCTATTTTTTTATTCTAATTTCTTTTAAATCCATCAATGCAATAGGTATTCAACCTCTGGCCTTTACGGAGCCCAAGACTGGAACCAATTTAAAAAGAAATTCTTAATTTAAAACACAATTCGAAAAAAGAATTCACGTTCGAACGCAGCAGAAATAAATAAGTGTAGAGCAACAGCATATCAGACTTCACGTTTTTTGCTGCAAAATAGAATCTATTACAACTAAATAAGATGCTACAGTGGCAAGCTTGATGTGCCGTTCTTCTTACCGCGTGAAGAAGATATATGGCGTGGCGGGGGAATACGGGGCACAGGTCGTTCCGTTACTACAAATGTAAGTAAATTTGAATAAAACATGCCCACGATACAACCGCACAAGTTTTTTGTTTTGAAAAACGAGAAACGGGGAAATCTGGTTCGTTGGTAATTTTTATCGTGTAGTACCTACAAAAAAGATCTTGTAAGGTTTTAGAGTTTATCTACGCCGTGAGTTGTAGAGTTTTTGCGCATTTCAACATGGCTAAAGCTCTCTTCATTATGTACGTGAAGGATTGACATTCCTTTATTTTACACTACATTCCTGGAATGTAGTCTAAAATACAGTACGCCAAATACCAAAGTAGACCAGGGTCCAAAAGGTCCATAAAGACCTCGGGTTTGAGGCGAAATAAACTAAATAAGCATTTTAAAACTGTATCACATACTTCTTACACGAGTATACTTATAAAAATGCCTGTATTTATATGTTATGACACCCATGTTTTTCACAGTTTAAATACAGTTCAGGGAAAGAGAATACTGAAGACTCTGAAATGGTCTGAAGAAGTATTTCAATCCATTTGACAAAGCAATCTGCCTAAACTCACTTTAATTAACCAACCCATTTGTTTCGCTTGCTTCTTAATTATACTTTTGTGTAACACAAAACGGTGCTCAAGAAGATAAATAATACAAACCACGGTAATTAATAACAATTTGCTTGAGTATTCTTGTTTTAGGAAAGCAGTTTTAATATCTGGTTTATCCGTAGGGACAATTTAGCTAATGTATTTGAAAGTTCAAACATTATGTACTTGGTAATAATAAGTGAAATATATTTATTGTATCAGGACCAAAGGAAAGAAAAACAATGGAAAAAAATAAGTTGATAACAAGGTATAAAAAAGTAAGGCTGGGACGTAAGTTTTAAACAGACTTTAGTTGGGACTAAAGTCTGTTTAAACAAACGTCAAAAGAACTTACGTCTAACTCGATACAATAAACACCGGTTATGGTTATAGTTACAGTTAAAATAAGGCGGTGCAATTCAGCCTAAATAATGAAAAAAAAAACATGAATCAATGTCAAACTCCTCTTGAACATAACGCGAAAAAAATATGAGTTACCAGGCCAAGATACAAAACCCCCAACCATATTTTGACAAAAGTCAACCTCACAGATAAGTGAATACCATCAAACTTGCCAGATTTATTCCAACAATAAAGTTAACACCATAAATGTAGAGTTAGAGAGTTAGGTATGTCCCAAAAAAGTAGATTAATGTTTATTGTGCACTGAATTTGGTCACAAAAGGGGAACTTTGACAATCCGCCGTTTACAAAGGGCGTTAAACAAATGTCACTTGTTTATTGCGTTTTCATGTTATGTTAATGCGACGTACGGAATGTACGCGGTTTGAGTCCGGGTGGGTCTTACATTTTAAAACTCTAGGGACTCTGTCTTAGGAAATGAAATGGCCTTTAAATTTAAGTGAATTGTAGTTCTTTTAAGTTGATGTTTATTGTCGTTTTTGGGGAAAATTGATTTCNTTTATTTCATTACAGTTATACTTACAATTTTACTAAACACTATGTAATTTTAAAGATAAAGATAACAATCACTTAAGACCTAAATGCTAGTGTTGAAGCAATAAAGTATTGAATATTGAGTATTTGGAAGCCCATTGCAAGCATGTTACTAAGCATAACATTATTACGTGATATAGGTACCTAGGTACTTTATAAATAGGATTAGCTTAGTACGGTATTTCAACAACTTTTTACCATACCATACAATTAAGGCTCTTTATTATAAGCCGTTATTTTTATTGCATTTTTATCCAAAACAAGTTTATATAAACCATAACCAAAACTCAGTGCACAAAGTACGAAATCAAAAACAATAGAGCCTAAACTAAATTACGTGGCCCTAGCGCGGCTAAGCTAACCCGATCGGGCATAATTTGCGACCAATTAGAATAATGGGCCGCAACCAGTGATGTATGCACGACGTATCTTCGAAACTGACGGCTGTGGAGTCGACTTTGTAATTAAAAAATATATAGCTTAAATTATATAAATGACAAAAAAATATAGTACCTAGATAGTAAAGCCATTTGGAATTTAAGAGATTAGCCTCAACAATTTGTTATATACGGTTGACTCACTTATTATCTGCACTAAATCAGAAGGATGTTCTTAAGTGAACAGATAAAATATGAAAACAATATTGATTCTCCATACCAACTTTCAGTCTCTATTTTACCCCCTTTATGTTTTAGAAGTAGTGCTTGTCGTTTTCCAACGTCCAATCTATCTATACCTATACACAGAAAGGTAACTAACATACATCGTCCTAACCGAAAATACTTCATCTATTCGCCTCAATTTTATTATTATGATTTAGGTACTTTGTAACTGTTTGTACTTTTGTTTAAACTAAATGCTGGATAAAGGCCATCTTTTAGAATTTTTGCAATGACCGGTCCTGTGCTGCCTGCATCCATGGGCTTCCCACGACCTTCGCCAGATCATCGGTCCACCTAGTGGCCTGTCCACACTACGTCTTCCAGCCCGTGTTCGCCATNGTCGCCATTTTTTTTAGTAATCAATGTAATAAAAATAAATAAGTCTCATGCTACTCCACGGCGTTCGCTGTTCGTTAATAAATGTTTGGGGAAGCGTTTGTCCGGTGGCAGAACGTCAATGTCGCCGATTGTACTGCCGGTTATGTATTTATAGAGCCTAATGCGCCTGCACGCATTCACTGTTGAATTTTAATGAATTTACTTAGCTGCGGTAGGTAATAATAGCAAGCACTGAATGGTTAAGAATAGGTTTAAATCATGATTTTCTATGTAAGAAGATAATAATAATGCAATAATAATAATAAGTTCATCAATTTACAAACTTTCGATATTTAGATCGCAATTTTATCGTTGCCAGTAAGTTTTTGTTCAGTCAGTATTTTCAGTGAACTTTTTTCTTAACATAACATCGTTTTCATTTGTGTTTACAATAAAAAGTGTTTAATGTTGATATTCTTATTTAAATAGTCAAGCAATTTCTGTCTGCAGCATTTTGTCCAGAACTCTCCGTCCAAAGGAGATTGATCCTGATAAGTCACAAATTCCCTACATAATACCCTGCACGTTTCTAAGCAAGTAGTAAGGCTTACTTTGTTTTTAATTTTCCCTAACACTATGAGATTTCCTAATAGCCGCACAGTGCGACAGTTGAAACCTATAATCTAATTACGCGTCCATGTCGCGCGGTTGTATGACATGACGTGACACGCGTCCGGCACTAACCATTATGCACTGCGTATAGTACAAGACGTAATTAGTACGGGACATATTTTATACATAATAGTCGTATAATAGGTACAATATTGGTTACATTGTAGCACCGCCCACCAAAAATCAACTAAAACAGTTCATTGTAGAGTTAAAACCGAATACTTTAGTTGCTGTACAAAATACAATGAAATATCAAGTCATAAAAAGTACATCAACTGTTAGTATCAATGTCCTATTATAGGCTTATTTTCTGTATTGATTACAGCGATTGATATCCAATCAAATATGAATAAAAAAAGAAAACAGCTGGTATCCTTGTGTTATAATTGCAAGTCAATGAATCAAATTGATTTAATTAAAGGTACTTATTCCTTTCAAACATCTATATACTTACACAATAATGTAAGTTTTATACTCAAAGTCAAAGTCAAAATTTCTTTATTTGTATAGACTATTATAAAGTACTTACAAATTGTCTAATATTTTGCTCTTAAGGAGCCTCTACATGTCTCATAATCTTTTTACCCTACCAGCGCTTCGAGACCAACATTTGGCAAGTGCTGAGAAGAAGCGCCGCAACAAACTCTAAGTAAATAGAAATAGCAGTAGTAGGTACATTATTGATTCAGGAGCTTCTTATAAGAATGGGTATACAAAATCGCGTGGTATATTAAACAAGGTAGTGACGTGCTAATATCTAGATATCTAGACTATTTTACGTATGACAGCAATTCAAGCTAAACACTGTGGTACATTAAGCAGCAGTAATATTTGAGATATTGCAACAAAAATAATAGGCTATTATGTGCCTAGGTAGACCGAATCGTTATGGCTGAAATTAACATGATACGTTTAATTACCCCGGCATAAATTGTATGCAATATTGAGTGTTTACGAGCGCAAAATATCGACATGCAATGAAGTTAAGATATTGTGGATGTTCTTTCCTTTTAAAATACAATCTTAAATTTACTTCATGTTATGTTCATATGAAACTAATAGTCACAATATATCCTTAAACTCTTCTAACTTCACACCAGTAGACTTGAAAGAAGACTGAAAAATGTAATTATTATAAAGGAAACATATCTTTTTAGATTATGTAGGCAAGAAGATCATTGAATTCTGGAAATCTAAATCTACACCAGCAAAACGTGGGTAGCCAGTAGTAAATAATGTCTCTTTAAATAACTCTGTGACTGTCAAAGCAATACCGTCTTAGCAGTCAAGTGCGCTGTGCTTGTCTTTTCGGTGTAACATAGCCTCTATTTTCAGAACCTTGCTGCTACATCGGCCGTCAGTTATACGAGTATGTGCTATGTCCACTGTCTATTTGGCAATGAAGTCACCTTCAGCTTGCTGATTAGCAATCAGATTTCATTATTTTCACATCTCCTCTCCACTCCGCTTCGGTGGAAATGGATCGCGTGGAGAAGAGAGAAGTGTCGCGCGGACTCATTTTTCTATAGAAATTAACAACGGCAGCGGCGCGGCGCAGACTGACAGCTGATAGATAGGTACGTACCTACAGCACACATCTCCTAGTCTCGTCTCCGCTCCGTTCCACCTTGTTGTAAAACCAGGCCAAAGAGGGGTTCACAAATTTTTAATTTCATAGTTGCCATAAAAACCGTAGTCAAACCTTCCCAGTTCCACGGCAAAGCTGGTCATAAATATCGCGGACAAACTCCCGCCAATCGCGACAACGGCCGTTGGTCGCAAATAATAACGGCAACTTATCAACCTTATTTATTGGCTCATTATGCAGTAATGCACTTTGGGTAATTGCGAAGAATACAAGCTTTTTGGTAATGTTATATTACCCATTAACTGGGCAATTATCGGGCTTGATTAACGTATAAATAAACTGAAACTGAAGCTGAAAAAAAGGAAATTTTGGAAGAATGGGTGACCAAGCGCTTTAAAGCTTTAAAGTCATTATGAGTTTGCTATTTCGATTTGATATTTATTATTTATGACTGATTTTGTGTAATAGTACACTAGTCTCATTTTAAAGCCAAGTAAAATGTTCTTGAAATGTCCATTCCCTGACATTCGAATCCACATTCCAAAAAAAAATTAATACTTATAATATCTTATCCTAAAATACCTCAATACATACTATTTGTTTTTTCAAAGGAGGGCCTACTTTGTTTTTCCTATGCCTTTAGCAAGAAAATGTACTAAAAAGTTGAAGCAAAAGTCGTAAATCTGTGAGGTCAAAGGTTGTTGGGCAGATAAATTAGTTGTGGATTGACGAGGGTATCTGCCATGTGGGTAACTGCACATGCATGCTACGAGTATATGCGAGTGTAGATTCGGTTTTGATTTTTCGGGCAAAAGGTGGCCAAATAATAAATGTTTCTCAATTTAATTCAATGTGTTTTTTTTTAATGAGACGCCATAATGTGAAATAATAATTAGCAAAAAAATTGTGAGAAGAAAAATTAGCAAAATAAATTATGTTACAATAAATAATAAGTGCAACCGGGCAGCATGGAAAGCATTGGGGGAGGTCTATGTTCAGCAGTGGACTCAGATAATGATGATGATGAAAGAATACCTAAGTTATCTAATTATTCCAGCATAATTTGAAAATATTATGCTCCTTGTAATTCATGGCACGTGCCGATAAGTAATTCTTACGAGTAGGTAGCTGGGTTAGTAAAACATAAATCTACAATATTACTTTAAGCTCTTTAGTCAAAATATTTTGACCCTTACCCAATATAATTTTATCGCATTTCGAAAGCATCTTGCTCGTACCGAATTTTATCAACCCTTGGCTTGTTTAACGAAGCGTCCGGCCGCACTTTGTGTCATTAAATAGAATATTACGCATAATATTCCCAGCGGAGCGGCATTAAAACTATCGAGCAGGTACTGTAATGGGCAAATTTGCCCAATAATCGCTCAATTTCACCAATAATACACCAAATTGGGGAATTTCGCTCGATTTGAACGTAATTGCGACAAATTGAAATGTTTCGCGCTTCGTTTAAATGTGAACGGGTTATGTATGTTGGGTATTATTATGAGAAGAGGGCGACCTTCGTTATTATTACACTATAGAACAAACTAGTTGGGAAACTTTTGTATATTCTAACACTAGTTTTTAAATGGATAAACCATGTCGTAAACAATAATACGTCGTGTTCATCAGTAGCTATGTGAAGAATTTTAATCCCAGTTGTGAATCAAAATGATATTATTAAACGTAAGTATGATATTTTAAAAGGATCAATTAGTCGTTGCTTGTCATATCAGGATCGCAACCACTGCCAAATAACTTCTGTCATTTTTCGTCATGAAATACTGATATAGGTTAACCAAATTATCTTGCCATCAATCTGTGGCAGGTGAATTATCAAAACTTACCGACCAATTATGACCAATCTTCAGGTGGAGGCTTCCAAAACTAATCTGTCCCTTAATAGTGTTACTGACAACTTTGATCCTCACCCCTCCCTCTGGGCATGATCCAGTATTAGATTAGTTATAGTTGGATCGCTAATAAAGGGAAAAACTTTCAGGAGGGACGGACTGACCTAAAAATGAGAGTTATGAAATTAATATGTTATGGGGATCGTATGTTTTATTAGCAATAAATGTGCCTGGAGATAGGTGTAGAGACGAATTATTAAAAGCGAGAGTATTGTGCTGATGTGCATAAAATATTTTCAGAATTAAAATGCTAACACATCATGCTAGCACATCGAGAAACACTGCGGCATCTTATGTAGTTACGATTGGTAGAGTCTGATATACTCGTTGGTACTTTACCAGTATGTACCTACTTGCTTTCTATTTTTTGATGAATACAAAAACTGCGTACCTAAACTATAATAAGATGCAACTGAAATAAGAAGATACTTGACAGGTAGGCAGGTAGTAACAAATCAGCAATTTTACCAGTTGCAGACCTGCTGCACACGTACCTAACTTATTCACATATTTACAGTAAAAAAGTCACCCTCTTCATTTCACTTCCTCAAAATGCATAGCCCATTAAAAACGCTGGTTTACAGCGTTTGGGCGCTTAAACAAAGCGGCGGCGTTTTTCCGCCCATCCGCCCGCCGTCGCGTCGTAATGAATTTCCGCCTAGACGGTTGCAGCCTGAAATATTCAGGGCGGGATCGTATTCCGTATACCTCATTGAATAACATTGCTTCATGCATAATTTTTCTGGTACGAAAATTTTGTCGCGTGAAATAACGACGCAAATCGGGTGCATATTTAAGTGTTGGGGGTAATAAGGAAAATAAAGTCATTATACGGCATGAGATATGCAGCTGGTGGGTTTCGAGGGTTATCGTTATGTTAATGAAAGTTTAAGACTTGATTTTATTTAGATGTAATGTATGTACATAAACATACTCGTAACATACTCGATATCAAGTTTACTTTGGTAGAATGCTAATGCAAACCTTTAATTTTTTTTTCTTATTTTAAGAATCATATTACAATGTGTTAGGTATTATGTTGGAAGTTTCTGAGATCTCTTACTGATATTTTTGTTGTTTTTTGTATTAGTAATTTTCTGTAATTACTGTTTTTAACAAAGAATATTTACTTACTCTCAGTATGTAAATATGTCAAGTTGTTTATTAAGGTTACAAAGGTACATCCCAAACTGACCCTCGCCAATTAAAACTATTACAGTAGAGCTGACCCTAAGACAACTATACGTACAAAACCCAAAACGGATTAACTCTTAAATTTCGGCGGCTCAGTCTGTCTGGCCAGTCCCCGAAGACAGCGGTCAAATATCAACTGCCCTATCAGAACACGTAGAGGTATAAGAGCGAGTCCCTAGATTTGTCTACGGCGAGCTTAAAAGCTTCCGGACGGCTCTGTCTAGGACTGAGATTGAGGTCTTTTAAATATCGATGTGGTTGAGTGCTACGACTGGTGCTACGACTGCTACGAGTCTACGACGTCTACGAGTAGGCATCCACGGTATGCACCTAAAATGTTTTTGTTACTATTTATTCAATCAAGTCGTTTTAAAGTAGGAATGCTCAGGTTGGTAGTGACATAACGTCAGAGTAGTTAACAAAGATTAATTAACCTAAAAAGTATTAAGGTCATGACAAATAGTTGTCTTATTTTGTAGTATTATGTACGTATTTTCTCATAACTAAAGTGAAATCTTCAATCATTTCATGGAATCTTTCCAATAAAACTTCAATGTTTGATTTTAACGATTTGGATTTCCAATTATTTCTTGGGAGGTGAAAGTCAAGATACTATCATAAAGTTAATGGTGGAAATTCACCCTCATTGAATATTGAACAAGTACCCCACAACGATAACATGCGTAAATAATTGAAGTTATACCAGTTATACTTATGCCCTTTATAAAGATGGCCAGACGAAATGATACGCCGAAATGAGGTTTAAAATTGGATCGTTTCATGAATTTTGAAAATTACAAATTTTCCTTGGCCTTTGGCTATTGAGAGACATATTATTTCCATTTACGAATCAAAGACGGTTCGAATAAAAACGTCTGTCTATGATATTAAAATTGGAAATCGAATTCCAGAAATTATTATTAGAGGCTTGTAACATACTGATATTCTTTTCAGGCTTGTGTCAGGAGGCAAACGATTGATTGGTGTATTATTAGATTAGTTTGAAAACTAGCATATTTCTTTCCTGAAACCTCTTCATGGCCTAAACTATATTTTTACCAAAATTCTTTAAGACTGATCATTGGTTTAGAAAACAGGCAGAGCCATTTTAGCATTATCATGTTAGTATTAAAATACTGATGTATCAGTAACATCGCGAGACAAGTTTGCNAACATTGCAGAATACGCATGTCTACCATCAAAATCAAATGCTCCTTAGCAGTGGTATTCTTTGTTTCGACTGTCCTTTGTACCTCATAATGTAAAGTAAATAACGTCCAATCGTAAAATTCTCATATTTTTAAGCTCCAGTTAATTCTATACTTATTCCCATTGCCAGATTCCCGCGGGACCCGAGGTAGCCAGCATAACGTGCTTGTTAACTCGTCTCATATATTATGAAGCTGTGTCAAATGTATCTCACAGAACAGAACCTTATACAGGCTGTTCATGGGTTGTGAAAATAATATAATTTTGACTTTCTCAAATTAAAATTTTACTGCATACTAATAAAAGGTATTATATTTGGGATTTAATATTTACACCGTTAGCTCGTAGTAGACTAATCTAGAGTCTATCTTGCCAGAGGATTCGCATTATTCAAATGAAGTAAAAATAACACATCTCTATCAACAAGTCTATACTCATTGGTATACCTCAAAATTTGCGTATGCACACGTAATTTTAATGCTTAATCCTCTGGCGATTTTGGGATAAAGAATTCATAGAACACACGAAAAATAACCCGTGACTAAAATATTTCTTGTATCTTCAGGAATTCATTCATCATCATCATCATCATCATTTCAGCCACAGGACGTCCACTGCTGAACATAGGCCTCCCCCAATGACTTCCACATCGCAAGGTTGGTAGCGGCCTGCATCCAGCGCCTTCCCGCTACCTTTATCAGGTCGTCGGTCCACCTTGTGGGTGGACGTCCACGACGTCCAGGAATTCATTAAGCATTATTAACTGAGTTAGCTATTTTTGATTAACATCTTATTAATTTTTTGCACGTTCCCTATTTGAAATTCGCCAGTTCATTCCGCTACCAGCCTGTATACAGCTGGGAGATAGGAGGTAAAATAAAGGCTCCGAATGTCGTGCGACCTCTGTGGTTTGCTCGCGGCCTTATTATTTTAACTTCAAGTCAAACTATCTCCAACTTTAAATATTTTATATTTTCAGCAGTATTATTATATATTTTCAGCAGTATTTTAATACTACATGGTAGACACAATAATATTAGGGTCTTTAATTATTTCACGTGTTCCAAATTTAAACTTCGTAATTTTGTTACCAGCCTGTATACGGCTGGGAGATAGGAGGTAAAATAAAGGCTCCGAATGTCGTGCGACCTCTGGGGTTTGCTCGCGGCCTTATTTAACT
Source organism: Ostrinia furnacalis (assembly GCF_004193835.3). Lineage (NCBI taxonomy): Eukaryota > Metazoa > Arthropoda > Insecta > Lepidoptera > Crambidae > Ostrinia > Ostrinia furnacalis. The sequence goes on from NW_021132019.1 coordinate 680,469, forward strand.
TCAAGTCGAACTATCTCCCGTCCAATATTTGCATGCGGTCCACGCTAACTCGCCATAAGTTGACGTAGGGTAANTACATTATTTATTATGGCGGTGAGTGCTTTGACGGTGGGTTTGCGGAATGTTATTACGTTGGTTATATGGGTCGATGGTTGAGATGTAATATAATTGGATTACTTGTATTAGTTACCTCAACGAATGAATTATGTTGTTTCATTACAAGTTTTACGGGGCTAAAACACGCTCTGTTAGTTTTGGAACGCTTTTGTAGAGCCACTTGAAGTCTGATTCTTTTAAGGTACCTAGGTAAAAAACTTTCTGGATAATATGTTTTCATCATCATTTAATTTTAAGTTTTGTTACAAAGTAGCAGCTGTAGCTTTTGTGCTATCTTTCATAGCTGAAAGTCCACACCAGTCCACAAAAGAATATTTAATATTGCCCTATTTGGAAAAGTTTTATTTACCGTTAAAATAGATATGGTTGCAACAAATCCCGTGAAGTGATAATTTTATATTTGGAAAAGCTCGACATCAAGGTTATTCTTTGAATCCTGTTGAATTTGCTAATACCAATGCCCTTTTCCACTTCCAATTTATTTAAAAGGCATGCGGCGTAATTTCTAACCACAATCACAACATTGCATTCTCCGCATACGCATCCCAAGCGAAGCGGAAGAGTGAGCAAACTCACTGACGAATATTACTCACAACATACGAGTAGACACCACGTCGAAAAGAAAGTGGTTTTGTTGAGGTAGTTCACAAATACTTTTCTTTCTGTTCTTTACTTTGGTGTGCAATAAAGTGTATTTATTATTATTATTTAGTTTTATTATTCCATGATTCTTAAATATTGAGGAAATGAAATTATCAAGATACGGAAATCAAATTCGAATAACTGTCGAATTTGTACATTTGAATTTAATGTCTTAATTTCCGAAGCCTCTATTTTTGCTTTATGTTTTCTGAAGCATTTCACTGCTCCGCAAATCTTTCATGACCAAAAATGTAGCAGAATGTGATACAGAACTTTTAATAACTTTTTGCAGACGTAGTAGTTATAATCTCCAGCAACGATATCTGTTGCTGGACAAAGGCAAACAGATTTCCACAACGACCACCACTGGACGGATCGGGCTGAAATTTGGCATGCAGGTAGATGTTATGACGTAGGCATCCACTAAGAAAGGATTTTACGAAACTCCACCCCCAAGGGGATAAAACGGGATCCACGCGTACGAAGTCACGGGCGGCCGCTAGTAAGTTAATATTATCTGAAATTATTTGTATCTAATATTTTACAGAAGCATGTACTCGTATCTAATGTATGAAGAAACGAGGAAAATGGCCACATTCGGTTTGTTTTCCGCGGGCGGTCCCGTTGTTTGGTATTCAGCCGCCATTATTTCGGCTGGCGGAGGATGATGGATTGTGGGCCGATTCGCTGGAGATTTCGCTACCCTTACAACGCGGTATCAGAAGTGTGGTATATGTTTATTTCTGGTCAAAGATTATTCGGGGTACAATCATTTCGATCAATCGTTATTCGACCAATTTAATTTTCTGAGGGCACATGTAATTGATTGTCTTCTCTTACTTAATGTTTTGGCCCTCACTTTTTCTAATCTTTTGTTCATCACATCANACTGTTTTTGCGCCAAACGGCGTAAACGCTCTTAATATGTTTTTGTTACTATTTATTCAAAGAAGTCATATTAAACTGGAAATGCTTAGGTTGGTAACGATCTATAATATCAGTAGTAAATAAATTAATATTAACCTAAAAAAAAGTATTGAGGATAGGACAAACAATTGTTTTATTTAGTAGTAAATGTATCTACGTCTATTTATTTTCTCTTTTCTAAACCACAGCCTAAATGACAATAATAATTTGATGGTATCTTTCCAATAAAACTTCAATATTTAATTTTGTTTTAACGATTTGGATTTCCAATTTATTTGTTGGGAGGTGAAAGTCAAGATATTATAATAAAGTTAATAGTGGAAATTCACCGAACATCCAAAATTTTCCACTACCCTCATTTAATATTGAACAAGTACCCCACAACGATAACATGCGTAAATAATTGAAGTTATTACTTATGCCCTTTAACATTGAAAGATGGCCAGACGAAATGATACGCCGAAATGAGGTTTAAAATTGGATCGTTTCGTGAATTTTGCAAATTACAAATTTTCCTTGACCTTTGGCTATTGAGAGACATATTATTTCCATTTGAATGNTCACATCAATATACTGAACTCAGGTGTCTTACAGTCATAGGTAGATTGACATAATTAACATTTTAATACAATTTCTTTATTTAAAACACCAGTCTATACTTGAAAACGCAATGAAAGTCGATTGAGTTAACTTGGTTCTGCAAGAAATGTCATAAGTATGTCAATGACCAATTAAAATTTCCCTTTGATAGCCCCATTATATTATCATTATTTGGTGGTGTCCACCATACGTAATTAAAGATCTAACTTCTGAATAAAAAACTTCTTACCTACGGATCTTTTGACAACTGCCACAATTTTTGTACCCCACAGAAGATGCGTACGGTAGCATAGCCCGGTGTAAATATTTGAGGCCGTGTGACGACTCGCCGCAGACTGTCTTATGCTTAATTTATTTTGACAAATCATCCCCCTTGCTAGAGGTGTGTTTGAGAAGTCATGGTGGTTCTTTTAATGCGGTGGAATAAAACGCATTAGGCCTCCCTTGGATTTTTGGGTGATATTGTTGTAAAATATTTTGACTGTATATTGAGTTAAGTTCTTAAAAATGGTTACCCTAAACTGGAGATAAAATTGATGGTTACGTTTACTTCATCACATAAATGACGGCGACGATGGAATTTTTAAATAATCACGTAATTTTGCTAGTTCTTTTTTTTATAAAGTAAATTGTGGCCACGCTCAAATCATTATGTTCTACTAGAATCGCTTTCGATCTTAATTGTGAACACCACAATGTTAAAATATGTGTCATAGTCGTAGTAGCAGTAAGATGCATTGAGGTAAGTACTACTGTTATCACTCAGACTTTTGACATGATAGTGACATATGGTCAAGTTCTGCAATATCCTGTAAAAAAGTAAGAGTATTAAATACGCATTCTAATCCTGCTCAGTTCTATGATCTGACTAAAATATTTTGAAATATTGGCTTCTAATACTCCACATCATAATTTACCTTCATCTAACTAACCTCGTACGTTACCTCGAATCCTCAATCAGCCCGTATTAATCTACGTCACTCAAGTGGAAAACTTACAAGGTCCCACACCACCCTTTGAGACAAGCGGGTAAGGCGGGAAGAAATTAAGAGTTGTCCCGCGTCTGTCCCGCGGGGATCAGCCAATCACGGCGGCGGATTGCTCATCATCCGCTCACTACGTATGAGATAAAATAATTAAACTTGTCACTATATCATGGAGACGTTAACATGTTTGTTAAAGGAACTGTAATATCCAATTACAAAAGAAGTAAGAAGGTACACAACATTAAGTGTAGGCATTTATGTTTTTAGGGAAATTCAATTAGGGCTGATTTTTCAAGCGTCAGGTAACTTTTATCTGAAGAATAAACTTGTCGTTTTGACATATTTCCCATACTGAAACTGTCAATATGTCAAACTTATTCTTAGGTCAAAAGTTATCTGACGATAGCAAAATCAGCCCTAATCAAGAATCTTTTCCAGATAAGATTAGGCATCGCCTGATAGTCTTACCACAAGTCCCTGTGTACTGTAGGATAACTTTAGCCTAGAAATATATTCCTCGTGTGTAAAAGAAATTCTAGACCTCACCACGTATAGATAACTGAAAGCGATTTGAGCTTTACAATCGAAATAGCTCTACAATTTTTTTTCTATTTTTATATATTTTTTCTGATCTATCTTTAAATATACGAGTTTATGCAATCAAACCCAAACATTTACATTATGACAAAGCAATCAATTATCTCGATTATTATAAAAAAGAAGTTCAATAATCGAAGCCGAATCCCCGTGGGCCGAAGACGAAAGCCGAAAGCCGCGAAAGCTTTCAAAATTACAGCCCATTCATTGTTGGTTCTTTGTCGCCTCCCTCCGACTGAGTTTAAAAAAACAACTGCCAAATAATAGTCGAGGAGACAAGATAACGATATCCAGTCAGACACAGTTACATGTAAATAAATTATTGAGCACAATAGGTACATAAACATTTGCTGAATTAATGCAAAAACGCTAGGCTGTTCAGACGACCTCTTCTAACTAAAACAAATTACGTAAAAAACATTATCTTAGTTTTTTTAGACGACAGCATAGTTATTACACACTAGATTCTAGATAAACACTGTGTCAGTTTGTGTATTTGTAGTAGGTCCAATTTGTGCAACAGGAATGAAATATTACTTAGATGAAAGTATTTGAAAACTGTAGAGACGTATAGACAATCGTCATACAACACATGTTAGCGAACTTATTGCGCTTTCTGTCCCCTAAACTACACCTAGTCACAAAGTAAAATAAAGATTCTGTAAGCTTTGTGGAAGTGCAGTCCCCAGTGACGTCACAGCGCTACTGATTGATTATGCATTCCGACGGCGAAACAATGCGGTGGGCTGGTGTTGGCATTTTCATATTGCGCCTTTGGAGCGTGCTCATTCGATTGTAGGTAAGAACTTACTGAGCCGTTTACGTTAGATTGGTGGTGCACATAGGCTGGGGTTAGAATAACTGTCTTACTTTTTTATGAGACACATGACGACTATTTCGTCAGATTCTAATGCTGTGGTCCTGTTGATATTGTTAGTGGACAGTAGACATTAGTAGTTCAATAAATATGTATATTGTAATTGCCAGGTTGATAGGCTATTAAACAACATCGGCAGGTTCAAAATATTTTCAAAATCAAATGCAGTTTAAAAACAGGGTTCTCAGTTGTTACAACCTGCCAAGAAAAATGTGTATGTGTAAACGTGGACCTACTGTGTAAGTATTAATAATAATAATAAATACACTTTATTGCACACTAAAGAACAGAAAAGAAAGAAAAGGAACACATAAGGTACAACTAGGCTGTCTTATCGCTCTCTGCTCTTCTAATCGATCTCTTCCAGACAACCTATTGTGTGCATTGTATGCATTGCGTAAGTAATGCATTGTATAAGTTTTAAATAAATTCAAACAACCCAGTGATACTCGTAGAATAGTAACTCCTTTACAGTTTTGAAACTAATATTTGTATTATCTTACGATAGCCAAATTAATAAGTCTTAGTTGACAAAAAAGTCACCTTAGTTGGAATTCCCGTATTAATAGCCAGTCATTTTACCATCTATGTATTATAATGTCTGGCCGCCACCTCATTACCCTAGCCGACCCTTCTCATAGCCGCATCTTGACACTCGGGGCTGGACCCCAGGCAGCCCCAAGACTCAACTGACCAATTTACGGCCCCAAAGATGGACGCCCGATAACCCTAGCCCTGCGACATGCTGATAAAACCGCCCGAGTGTTTAGAATGTGAAAATGAGTTTTAATTTGGCCTTGATTTTGCTGAGACAATAATTTATGGATATAATGGATAATTTTATGAAACTAAGTAAATGTTTGTATGATGATGTTAATATGGAATATTTGGTCTACTGGTCCTATGCTACATAAATGTTCAATGTCAAAGATTAATGTTTAGTTTAGTATTTACTTACTTATAAATATTAAGATTATTAATAAGTTATTTTAAGGTTTGTTTTGAGTTGACGGATGGTATTGAGACCACCAAAATACAACTCATGCTAGGTCTCATGATAAAGCTACTTTCCAAAGTAAGAGAGCAGCGAATCTTAGAAAGAAACCTAAACGAATCATTAATATAGTTTTTCTATTTCTATATCTAAAAAACCCTTTTGAAAAGGGCACACTCATACAAGTGATTTTTAATAAAACTGACAAGCAAACAAACTGGCACGAGTTTTTTTGGAGTGAAGTAGCTCTCAATTAGGGCGGTGGCTCAGTGGCCATACGCCACATGCTCCTGAGCATTATCGTAGTGATATGAGGGGATGTTATCGATAATATTATAATTTCTTGGCCATATTATTGACCAAAGTTTATCATCAAAGTAGTGGCGCAATATTAGTAAAATGTTGCACTTGGCTTTCATTGTTTAAAAATTATGTAACTACTTATCACTGCTAGGCTAGGTCAGTTATAGCCTGTATGTAACTTTGGTTTTGCATTTTTAATCTTATTAAAAGTCTACAATTGTCTGTAGCTTTAACGGGCCTACATATAACACAAGTTTGAAAAGTATTTACTTATGGCATATTGGTAAATGCAAATCGAGTGACAATCGATATTTTTCAAAAAATAAGAAGTCCTACTTATCGATACAAAGCCCACATCCCCACATATTCTCCCCTCGGTTTTTTGACCTGATGGGACATTTAAATATTTAGAAAGCTCTTGTGCGATAATTAAAATGATTTATTGATCTAGTTTAGAATGGTATATTTATTATTTTGTTTTCTTTCGCAAAAGGGTTTGCATTGAATAGAACAAAAGTAATTTAATTTACAAGCAAATAAGCAACTGTTTAGTAAAACATTATTTCTTTTTTTTTCACATCTTAAAATATAATATCTAAACTTCTTCTTTCAAAAATAATTTTATACAAGTAGTCATGCATGTTAAACCTACATAGGTAGGCATTGAATTTGGTTACTTGATTTATTTTTATTTTTGAATGTGCATTTTTTTCGGTAAATAGCGTCTTAAATCCTGTTTGAGGTTTGTTTAGACTCTAGATACTATTTTGTTCCCTACTAATTACTAGATATTATGGTAGAATAATTACTTCAGGGAAATATTTATGTGTAGTTACAATAACTTATCGTTTATTCACGATTTTCATTTTTTGTCTGAGACAGAGACAAATGACGATCTAATTTGTCAAAAAGGAGTTAGACACAAATGATGTTTACTCGCGCTTCGGCGATCACAAAGAGATTCAAATGGCTGTACAATAAACAGCATTGTGCAATTGCGAGTTGAGGCCCGCACAATGCATCATGGTGTCAAGCCGGCCGAGTAGCAGATGTATCACATTACAACTTCATTTTAGAGGATACGTAATCGGCCGGGGTCGTGGAGACCCCGGATTTGTTGGGTTAGGGTGGATCTACTGTTGGCGTTTTTGGGAGTGAACGTTTTTGAGTTTAAATAAAAAACAACTGTGGTTACAGATATTAAGATAAATTAAAAAATCTTTCTAAATTTTGAATCAGATTTAGCGACTGTAAATTATGCTTAAAGTAATGATTTTTTCATAAAATTAATTACACTTTTTTAAGCTACGTACTTAACTAACTCAAAAAAAGTTGCAAATAATCCTTTGCTACTATACCCATTATGTATTGAATTATTTCCACATTATACATATTTTTCTTCTATGCCGTTGGCTATTCTTATCTTATTATTTGCCTGAAGTTGTAGGTTATTTATATTCCCATACAAACGTTTTTATCCTGAAATATCTCTGGTAATGATATTTTATAGCTAAAATATTTAAACAATATTAAAAACAAGTATGTTCATTTCCATTGTCTAGTGTCCATGATACACACAAGCTAGAGTAAGTTTAGGACAAAGCATACCTAACTAAAAATGTAATATTTAATCATCTAGCTCGAGGTGTATCCACACCATTCCAACGGCACCCCTCAAAACGCGTCGTACGCGCACCACCCGAATTGTGTAAAGTACGAAATAATTTCACGCATCACGTGTCCCGCACGTAATGACCCCGGGCCCGGCGCGACCAGAGCAAACACGATCTAATAAAGCTAACTTCAGTAAAAAATCTTGAGGAATGAGAAAGAAAACGGGGAATCAAAGGTTAACAGTAATTTTGTTTTTATTTGACTCAACTTTTATAGCTGACTTTATTTGTTTTACTTCTCATTTGGTTAAAACATTTTCCTTTTTTTATTTGGTTAATTGATGAAATACCTACTTGTAATATACAAAAAATAAATATTCATAAAAGCTCTTTAATCTAGAGAGAAAGAGAAAAGTTATAGTGTGAGTAATTTGTGTAATATGCCTTTATTATACACATAGAGAACAGCAAAAAACACAAGACAATCACAATATTCATAATCGCTATGATATTTGTAGTCGTTCTGTTCTGTCGATTTATTGATTACGATTTTATTCTACGAGGTCCCTTTTATCGAACTTTAATCAACCCTTAAAAAGGGTGTAAACAAAACTTCAAAAACCAATAGTCTCAAACCAATACCGGGAGTTCAAACAGTGTTCCCTCAGTGGCACGTTAGACCGCAGATTGTGTTGACAAACCAATGAACATTCTTAATTATTTGCCCGGTTTAAGTCAACAATGACCCAACTCGGAACCAGCATAAATTGGTCTCTCACAACCCATTCAACTCACCCTTATCGCAACGATTAGTTCAGGATCGAATAACTCCAAAGTCCAATTTAAAATAGCCACCAACACTATTGTTAGCGACATACGCGGGGTCTGCTCAATTAAAAATATTGCTAACAAAATAAACAGTTGTCGCTACGAATTTACGATTTTAATTGGCTGTTTGGACAGAGATATCAATCTTTGGAGATTTATGTGGTTGGCAATGACAACACTTACACCTGTTTAAAGTAAAGCATATGTCTCGGAACCTATAATATAATCTGTGATATAATATAACTCATAATTTATTGTAGTCATTAATATATTTTTTTAAATTATCTACTAAGCATTAAAAGGATAATCTGAGAGCTTAAAAAGTCTTTCACTGCAGTGAAATTATTCTGATTCCAGTTTCAGAAAATGTCCACAAAAGAAAACATAAACAGGCGTGTATCCCAAAGCATTAAGCAGGATAAAAATCCTAAGTGTTAAAATGAAATAATCTTATGGAATCTCCATATTCTCACCCCTCCTGTCGGCTCGGATTCTGGTAATAAATTAGATTCGCAACGAGATGTAAGATGCAAACGAGTAAACCTCCTCAAACGACAACTCGACTTTAAGGTGTGTTAACTTGGTTACTGGTAACGTTACAAAATACCTATACTTATTTTTTTGAGTTGGGAATTTTTTCCTATTTGAGAGTTCTTTGAATATTATTTGGTAGTGATAAATATGTATTTAAAATATAACGTTTTCATTTGTGTACCCTAATTTGATTAAGAGATAGGAAAAATTTAACAAACTATTACAAATGGTTCGAGTAAAAAGGTATTATTAGAAAACATACATAACTAAAGTTATTACGTTACAAAACTTAGCTACTTTTTTTTGTCATTTTTCTCGTGTCTCAACTCGCGCAAAATGTCCTTAAAACAAGTTAATATCAGTATTATCTACCAAAATATTGTCACACTCGTACCTCTACACGTGGAATGCTAAAAGTAAATTATTGAAATGCCTGTGGAAATTTCTGCAAAAGCAAATCTTATAAGCAAGCGAAAGTATTTCGCGCCTTATCTGTCATTTTGTTTTACGCCTCAACCGATATTAACGATGTTTACCTATCCTCCCCTTTCTACTCAACTTCTGAAGAAAGAATCGGGTTTTACTTGAAATCTTCATAAACGTGTAGGTATGATGATTTTATTTTAACTGATTTTATCTTTACCAAATTTGAGTACTATTGCGCAAATGTTCATTGATTTGTCCATTTATTTTCTGAACGTAAACTTATGCTATTAGATATGGTCGGCATATTTCCAAAATACCGACTAACTAAGTAATACCCCTAATTTTTTACCCAACTACTACCAAAAGAGGTATGTTTTTGGGTCGGTATCATTTTTAATGTGTCCGTGAATAGTAAAAAAAATGTAATAAGAATATTACGAAGTATTTTTTTTTAATAATTTTTGTATTTAAATTTTTTAGACTACAATCCTATTACACAGGAACATAAAAAAATAAAAATATAACACCGTAAAGTTTCCTCATTGACAGCATACGACTTACTTGTCCAATACCACGTAACTCCAATTTTAAACCGCATAAATTCCTTTAACACATGCCCGACAATCCTAACCCTACCGTCGTTAACCGTCAGTCATTTCGTCGGCCATTGAGCACCAATAACAACAACATTTAACACCAAATCGAATTTATTGCTTGTCAAATTCCACGTTTCATTGTGGACGGTCATTCGCGGTAATAGTTAGAACACATGGCATTATGAAGGGTTACAATGAGAAATATTAGCGCAGAATGCGTTCTCGTTAGATGCTATTCAATAGTTTAAAATCTATTTATGAAAATGTGAGGAGATTTTTTGTGACTAAAGTACAGTCTGGAATACTTTTGCCTGGTGTAGAAGTGTTGTTAATTCAAAACGAGTTAGTAGATTATAATCAACTTGGCTAAAATAAATGATGTCCAAAACGGTGCAGTNCAGGGGGGACAACAGGACTGCACCGTCCAAAACATTTAATTTTTAATTAAATCATTTATTTTCTTTCTTAAGTGTCTAACATTAGATTACTCTAGAAACTCTGTTAAAAAAGTGACTGTCCACTAAGTGTATTATTCAAAATCTAACCATAAGAAGTATAATTTTATGTAAATGCTTTAGTAGCTTTCCTTTTCTACGCGACACTACGTAAACAAAAAGTTATTTTGTATACCTAACTTTAAATATCACGTTTTTCTTTTCCCCAAAATGAGAACACCTAAATCACTCGACATGATTTATCAGGAGACCGCATAGCGAGGAAAAAGTCTAAACTTTAGTATAATGCGTGCCACTTTAAATTGACATTTATTGACACTAACCTAACGTGTGAAGTTTAAATTAATGTTTATACTTTCGGTCGGAAGTGAAAATGTTTCATTCAGGAGCATAAACTTTTAGACAAAATTTCTTAAACTTGCATTTTGGGTACGAAAAACTGAGCATATTATGTTTTTAACTTAAACGAATACAATTCAATAATTGTATAATAGGTACTCTTTAAAATAAATGATAAATCACTGACTGCCATTTAAACCGAAAAGACGCAACGATTCATGACCTCACATCGAAGAAGTTAAAAGAAATAGGTACGTATTTTGGAATGGCTAAATTAGCAACTTCAACTAGCTAGGCCAAACTTCGTTACTGATATTTTGAGAAATATCCAACATAAAACTAGAACTTCGTCTGGTTCAAAAATAAGCCACTAAGAGGCACTTGCCTCCGCCTAAACGGGCATCGGGTTCCCTCAAAAGTGCTAAGCCGTGTATACCCGGTCCCAGGGCGCCTGATCCATCAATATCTTTGCATATCCCGGCTCGGAGCGTCCCGCTTATAGTTTGGAGAATGTGTTTTGAGACAAGGTGGTAGGTGGGAAGTTGGACGTGTCTCGTTCACAGCGAGTAAGTTTTTGCAGGATTTTAACGGACCCGTCGTACGGTACTGGATGTCACGTTTTTGAAGAAATTCGACCATTGATAAAGTCATGGCCTAAAATCATCAAAAACACTCATTTTAGTCCTGAAGCCTCGGATACTTTCAATATCGTAAGCTTACATTTAATTTCGCTGAATAGCGAAAAGCTCAAGTCATGAGTATTTTAATTAGAGGTGTCAAGTAGGTACTAATTACATTTGCTACTTTCAAACTTTAGTTAGTTCCTAGTTTCTAGACATCATTAATGTACGGGTCTTCAAAGTAAGTACTAGTAAATATCAGTAACTGTTGACAGCATCAGTGTCCGATGACTTAACGAAATGTGTAGTTTAACTGGTATTGGAATTTTTTTATGTTGTTACGAGTAAAAAATGCAAACCTTTAGAACTTTATTATAAGTAGGTATACTGTGATTGTATTCATTGCAAGGAGAGCGGACGGCGATCATTTTTCCCGATTTTTCTTTTGGTATAGAGCAGTGTGTTAGAATTTCCTCTATCATAGTGTCGACTGACGATTGGGATTAGCATAGCATACTAGTAAGGTATTATTCCTTGTATCCTTTCAACATTTTATTCCTAATAAAACCCTTAGGTATTCACGTCCCACCTAAACGTTTATTTCTTGTCACATATAAAGTTACCAGTCAATTTACTGGGTACCTCTACAGATAAGCTCATAACAAACCCATAACCATTTCGTTTCAATCAGGTTTACGTCCAACGTTGGTCACCTTCACCTCTCATAAACCGCCATAATAGCGTCACATACGAAACCTGAAATTACCTATCGCAAAATTTTTCGACCAAGTCCCTGTAGGCATCAGAAACTGAGTGGGAGTGGCCGCAAGACACTCCCATTGGTAGATTAGAACACGCCCTCTTCAGAAGTAAAAAGGAATGACTCGATGTCGGCAGGTCGTTGGTGCCGCGGCGGGAATAGCCGAGTCTTGAGAATTCATCCTTCCCTTTCTCTTGGCTTTGGAGACGGAGCTCTGCGAATCAGGGTTCGTATCGTAGTCCCGTGAGATTGAAGAGCGCCATCTAACGGGAGACGGTTGGACTACGTAGTCGCGAGTTACAGTGGGATGGCGCGCGTAGTCTCGCGGAGAGCTTCTAAAGTTTGACTGAAAAGTTTTGAGCGTTCCAATATTGGAAATTTTTAAAGTTTGTAAAAGCGTTTTAGGAGAGTGAATTGAGCAGCATAACAAATATCCGGTATTGAAATGACCAGTTCGTGATCTGACATGAAATAAACCATTCAGCTATTTCTTATCTGAACATTATTACCAATTTATGTTATTATTAGGGTACATGCGAGAGGTAGGCAAAAATACAAACCGTGTATTTGTAATACATACCAAAATATAATATTGCTATACAATATTATCGGGGGGCACGGTAGTGCCCCTACTAAGTCGAGCACGATCACATTTTGTAAATCATTCAGGAACTAATCGACAACATTAAAAAACCAGTGGTTCTTAGAAATTGAATACGGACAAGGTTTAGATTTCATGGATTCTAGTTCAGTGTAACAACTTTTTGATATTGTAGTAGTTACGTTGCTAAATCGGTCATATTGCCTATTACGCAACATGAACACAATATTTAGGATACATAATTTACCTATTTTTGGTACTACTTTAATGAGTGATTTTAACCGTAAATATCTACTACTTTACAGAGATTTTCCGACCATTTAAACATTTTTTAAGTTTATTTTGAATTATTATGTATGACAGATAGTGTGCAGGGTTAATTTTTAGCAGCTTTGCAGGGGTAAGCAATTATAGGAAAATATTTTTTTAATAATCCGCACCATAAAATAATGGTCAAAGAATATAATTTGAAGCACTCTGTTCTCTATTATTTTTCTTATCTTTCTTTCTTTGGTCACCACTTTAAATTAAAAAATTTCGAAACTACCATAATTTAACTTAATACAATCATAATACACTACTCAAAAATATCGCAGATCTCTTGACGCGTAGCTCGTAGCGCCGAAGCTTTCGTAGTCCGTAGCTTTCGTAGTCCGTAGCCCGTAGCAAAGACGGTCGTAAATAATACGCCGCACGGTATCGATCTCCGTAAGTAGCTTATCAATTTGCGAAGCTTACAGTATTTATAGCTATGGAGACAATCTCACAATTTCAAATTAAACTTGTGATTTCGGATTTGTGAATTCATAAATAAAATGGTGGTTATTGGCGTCGTTGGTGAATGTAAATTAGTAACCTCATCTCTACTATATTATAATAGATGCAGTCTCACTATTATTTATTGGTTAGTTATCACATTAATTAGGTAAAAATCACACATTCGAGAGTTAATTCCACTTGTTTAATTTAAAAAGTTTGATAAGTTATTCTTGCTGGGATCTTCCAAGGGGTTAATTGGTGACTCTGTTTAAATATAATCCCAAGAAACCTGCATAAATAAATTAGCCAATGATCTATTTCATCTCTTAATAGAAAACTATTTGAAGCCTCAAACCGTAAGTAGTATTCAGGCGACTTTCAAAAAGTCGTAGTAATCTATAAAATACACCTGAAATTTAACTTTCAAAGTAAGCACAAAGTACTTCCAACGCAGCAAAGCATTAACGAACCAAGACCAAAATTAAGGCCGTAACATTATATCGGTAATAGGTAATTACCGGTAATCCTATAATCGGTCAGGTTAGAGAATTAGCCACCAGGGCCCTATTTGCGGTGGCCGCGATTAGACCCATAAAACTTGTGCGATCTGATAAGGGACGCGCGAAAATCGACAACAGACAAACGTATACGGCCCACATACTCGTATGTATAGGTACCGGCAAATTTATGGTGCGAATGGACTGCCTACGGGTCTACGAAGTCGATGTTGCTATGCGTTTTGTGGAAGCACTAGTGAATGGTGAATTGCATATAATGTTCTTTGACGATAAATATAATTAGCTTATGTAACTGCCAATTTTTGTTGTTGTCTGACAAATTGTATGCTCTTTGAGCGGAACATAGTGATACTACCTACTGTAACATGTCACCATTTTACCTATGATTCACAATAAATAATTTTGTATTTGTAAAAATAATTGAGAAAATTTTTTGGCTGGTCATAAAAATAACGAAGGCTCAGGATATTTACGGTGGAAGGTTGGCAAATACTTTTAAGAAAAAAACAGACCATGGTTTGCAAGGAAAGTTTTTCCTATAATTTAATATTTCATTTTAATTACGTTCAAAGCACATGTAGAAAGCACGATAAATCGATCTAATACAACGGTAGCTATTGCTGAGAATTGAAGACTGAAAGGAATTAAATATCGTTGAATAAGTATCGATATTCAGGAAAAAATGTCTACCTTTTATTTTAGCTTGGAGTTTTCCACGCTAAAATAACTTGAAATGGGCATACAAGCAAAAGTTTGACAAATGAATAGCAAAAACTCCATTGAGTCCGACATTACGAGTAGTTCCGCACGAAATAATTACTATTTCTGGAATCCCACGAAATTCCCGACACGAAACGAGTTGAAAAACGTTCGTAACTGAAACTAAACTCATGATTTTTGGCAACTTTCCGTCCGCTGAGGCGTCGGCTGGAAAATTTCCAACATTTGAATGCAGTATTAATGCATATGCATGCATGCATATTCAAATACTTTGTCTTTGTAGAATGAGTTATATTAGTATAGTTGTTGCAATTCACGAAGGCGAGTGAGCTTTATATGTGTGGTGGCTCGCTACTGTGCGATTTTAAAAACGTTATGTAAGTAAAGCACACTTGCATTCGTTAGTTGCAAGAACTATACACGCTACACCACTCTCTGTACCTATCGTTAGAAAATACATTTTCCTTAAATAGATAATTGGAAATGTGACCCATTTTTGTGTCGGGCCGCTATAAACGACACAGATTGTACGCAATGCCGTCCACCCATACTTGTACTAACGTAGTGTAAATTATTCAATACTCAATCTAAACTATCTATACTTCTATACTAATATCAATATCTATACTAAAATCTATATAAAAATATATTGTATCACATTGGGGAAACCTCAGTAAGTTATTATATGAATGGTAAAACAAATAAAATGGCATTTGATGGTTCTTCTTAGTTGGACTAAATCACAAAGTCAAGTTCTTAGACAAATCAAACACAGGTCAATAAAGAATCAATAAAAAACACCTTTTAACGAATTTTATTCTGAGAAAATATGATTTCGTGCTTAGCTGATTCCAATGACAAGTTTTAAGTAGACAGCCTGCTACTTAGATAAATAAATAAATATCCTTGGACATTTTTCATTACGCTTCTAGTCCCAAACTAAGCAAACTTGTACTATGGGTACTAGACAACGGATATATACATAAATAAATACTTTTTTTTGTAAATTCATACATTATACATACATAGTAACACCCAGACCCATCACAGAAATTAAAATTCACAATTTCAATTTCTGCCTAGCCGGGTATCGAACCCGGGACCTCTCGGCACAGTAGTCCGTTCCAGACCACTACATCAAACGGCCGACGTGACAACGACGAAATACTTATCAAATTAAAAAAAACACCTACTTAGTTGTGCTACGGTCCTTGAGTGTAGGTAAGCATTCGGCAAACCCTACGTTAGCTTACGTTGTAAAACATGTACTGTTTTCCTGCGTTACTCACCCCGTCAGACAGACAGACACGAAAACAAAGTGTTACAATTAAGGCGCGACCCGCTCCGGCGGAGTTCAACAGTTTTTCCCTCGTAATTCTATTACATTATTAACTTACACCGTGTTAAGGAAGTAGGGATGTGCCTGGAGGCGAAATATTGCTATCGATGTAAAAGTTTAAAAAAATCCACCTGTTATTAAAATTGTATTTACAAATAATGTCTTTGAAATTAATGAAACACAATTATGTCAAATTGGTGGACGATATTTTAGAGCAACTAAGCTTCTTTTTAATTGTGACCGCGTGCAATCATTTTTGTCCGTTAGTTACTTGTGTCATCAACTGCATAAAATGTTAACTAATTATAAACTTAATAACAAACTTTAAAGATCATAAGTACATAGGTACTGTGCTGTACCATTACAATTCAGGGATGGAATATCTTCTCTAATATTCAGGTCAAACGAAGACGAAAACGCAGACATCTCAAAATAAAGTAATCCTCGATATCGACCTATCGACTGCCCCACCACTATCCGTCCCGGCGCGTCGTCGGCTCGCTTCTCGGGCAAAGATCGCTAGCTGAAAACTTTTAATACCTTAACTCTACTTTCACTCAATTTCGCTTAACGCCTGCCGTTGACACGCGGCGATCTCGCTGCGATAACGTGCAGTAACCGTTTAATAACGTTGGCTTGTGGGTCAGAGTTCAGGAAGTTTAAACACAAAGTACAATAACAATTAAGTTGTAGCGCTATGAAACTTTTGAAAATAATAATAGTAGCTATCATACATTGCTCTCCTAGAATACAGCCAAATTATTTTGGCAGTTGACCTTTTTATGAGTGATCCTGATATGTACCTATTAATTACAACATACAAAAATATTTAAAACCACCCTGAGAGGTCGACTTTAGTGTATAAATAATTAAATATAAAAGTGTAAATACATAACTCCATTACATTGTAACAACTAGGCTCGTACCGACTTGTCTCTTTGACTAAAAGTTTACGAGATTCGATGCAGTTTTCCCAAAATCCTGGTGTAACAAATCGTATGCACGCCCAGAAGCTCTATTTATTTAAACCACCCTGACCGATTCAAACTCAAAAAATCACCAGAACTAGGAACAAAATAAAACCCCATCACGACACGATAAATTGATGTCATCCATCCCTTTCTGGCTAACAGTCGCAACATATCACTCTGCTCACGTCCTCAGCATTTTTCCTCTATATATTATTAATACATAAGTACAACAGATGCACTCTTCTGTCGCGCGGGCGGCTCATAAGGCTGTCCTTTTCTATATTGTTGGGTTTAGTTTTCCCAAGCGACCGAGCCCCGAGGGTAAAACTCCCAAGGGTCGGTATTGACTCTATAGAAGGAAAGTTATCTGTACACCTATTGTCAGCCCCCACCCCCACCCCTTAGGGGGCTCCTTATGCGTTCCACCTTTTTTATTTTCGCAAATCTTACACGTTTTAATTCAGGTTTTGGACACTTGTTGAATTAGTGGCGGTACGTGGGTAGAGTGGGATATTGTTACGACTGTAATATGACGTAAGGGTATCATGTCATCTAGAGAAACAGTTTAGGAAGTGTAGGATTATTTAGAGTTTTTAGTTGTTAATTTTATGTAGAAAAACGATTTGTTATTCATTATCTTAGATTCTTAGAAAGTGATGCTGACCTATTTTTTTAATATGATGCAATGAGAGATAAATTTTCAGCTGGATGTTTGACTGAAAAAAGTTTTTCACTAGGAACCTATCTAGGAATATACGAGTACAGACTTTTAATATCTTTTTCCTTTATGTAATCTCACGGTCAAGTTCTCGTATTTATTTTCAATTAAATAATACTTCACACGTTATTACGATTTCGACCAATCTGTAATATGAGAAACTACAAAGTAAAGCTACATACACACTGCCTAGAAATCAAGAAGTCATTAAGTTACCGACGGAGATTATTGGCCAAACCAAGGGGCCGGCCACTAATCATAATTAGCAACTAATACGATTTAAGGCCGGCTGCACACCGGCGACACGCGGCCGACACGTGACCGACAGCGGGACGATTGACGCGACACACGATTTGTCCTAAACTTGTTTAGTAGAACAAATGTATGTAGACAAATAAAAATGTCAGTACGCCCCTTGTGATATTTGATATTGGCAGGCGGAATTTGTTTCTTTAAATTGATGGAAATATTTTAGGGACATCAATAATATAAGTTCTTTGAGTCAAATAAAAGAATTTTCCTATTCTAGCGCTTGATAGTGCATAATGCATTATTATTAATTTTAGTTAAATAAGTTTACATTGTTATACATTGAAGTCATTCAAGCAAATAAATCATGTTCTTTAAAGACACATTATTCTAAATCAGCTGCACTAATTGCTTATACAGNGCCATCATCGATGATATTTTTGTTGAAATTAGTTTCGCAAGGGTTTTTCCCGTTTCCTCGTTGACCTACTAATTTATCTCGTGTATGGTAGACTTCCTGGTGGTCCTACTAGTAAAAGTAGATTAACAACATAGCTGGGCATTAACTCGTTAATCCGTTAATCGTTAATTAACGAAGTTAACATTTCTATTAACGGATTAACTTTTAAGTTAACTTTAAAAAATGTTAACGGACTCGTTAACTTCCGTTAAATTATCCTAAGTCCGTTAATCGTTAATGAAGTACCTACTATTTACCAAAAAGATACAGCAGGCACGCTGAAAAGCACTAGAAAAACACGTTCTGACCAGTACGTTCGGGCTTCCAGAACTTCCAGAACCCAAAACAACAGTTTTTGTAACCAGAACGAAACGATATAAAAAATGCTATTTTTTAATTTATTTACAAGCTTGACTTCACTTGTTAGTATGTGTGGGACAAATCTTGCAACTTTTAAGACCAGTTCTCAACCGATTGACTTGTTTGGGATACTTATGTAAGTACGATCAAAATGCAATATTATGGTACCATTAAGCTGGTCTGATGATGGAGTCAGGAGGTGGCCATAGGAACTCCTAAATGAAACGGCGGCATCGCATCGAATTTGGGTTCGATGGATTTGTCTTTTCGAGCACTTTAGTACTAGATGATGTCCAGGGTCCTGATCATGGAGTTAGGAGGTGGCCATAGAAATTCCTAAACGAAATGGTGGAAACTTATCGAGTTTGGGTGTGTTGGATTTGTCTTTTCGAGCATTTTGGTGCTAAATTGTATTGTAATTGAACCAAGGCTCTGAGATTGAGATACTATAGACTAAGGCCTGGTGAATGCCAGACCTACGTCATTTTATAAAAACTGAAAGTTTGTCAGCGTATGCTCCCAATATAGGTTAGAATGTTGGTGGATTATGAAAAAAACTGTCTGGCAAGGAATTGGAACTGTCAAAGCTGATGTCGAAACAACTTCTAATCATTGCCCAAATATTATACATATATAAAAATCAGATTTTATGGTATAACGTAAGTAGAATTAGTCTATTGAATATACAGATGATTTTTATATAAAATATTAGGGCAATAATTAGAAGTAGTTTACTCATCAGCCAGACAGTTCCAACTCCTTGCCAGACGGTTTTTTTAGGATAGCTGCTAAAGTCACGATGACCCAAACTTCATGATTCACCAACATTCTATCCTATATTGGGAGCATACGCTGACAAACTTTTAGCTTTAATAAAATTACGTAGGTCTGGCGTTCACTAGCTCTAAGTCTACCTACTACCAAAAAGTGTAAAATAAAATTATAATAATAAAATACTTTTTTAATAAAAACAAGCTTTTATTCTGAAATGCAGTTGTTACTAAACCGAAAAAAATAATTGTATGCAAGGTTCAAATAATTTCGAAAGCTTGTAGCGTAAAAGAGGAATAAATTCCGTGCGCAATACAAGCTTTCGAAATTATTTGAACCTTGCATACAATTACTTTTTTCGTTTTATTATCATGTGTAACGGATTAACGATTAACGTTAACTTCCGTTAAATCTTGCTAAATGTAACGCTTTAACGTTTAATGAAGTTAATTTTTTTATTAACGGTTTAACGATTAACGAAGTTAACTATTTGATTAACGGTGCCCAGCTATGATTAACAATAATAGGACTACGAGAAACTAGACTTCCTGGTGGTCCTACTAGTAGAACATATTAGTAGGATCACGAGGAAACAGGGTTTCCCTCCCTCGTTTTTATTTGTGATAATTCATCCGACTAAACAAAATTTCTTTTTCCGATTCATTCTTCTGTGCCCACATTGGCTTTATAGAGTTTTGAACTTGATAACCTATTCAGGAGTCCGAAGGTGGCGGTCTAATTTGTCACGGAACCGGCGACCCCCAAGAAGTGAATGAGGAGCAAGGCCTGCTGGTCGGCGTGACGTCACTCATCTACACGAAGCTCCCCACTCTGCACCACAAAGTGGGGCTGTTCCACAAATGGGTCACCGACGAAGCACACACGAATGTAGAGGTCCATAATGTGTTAATGTTGTTTTGTTTGCTCATTAAATTGTGTATTTATTAATTCTCTTTTTATTTAGTCAAGAAATAATTTTGCTGTCCAGCAAATCAAGAGGCTTTCAGAAAAATCTAAAGGTGACTTACACGAGAACTATTTTCTGCTGAACTTTCCTTTGACAAGGAAAAATATACGATCGGAACACAAATTGTTAATTATAAAATCTTCCCTATTTCTTTCTTATTACTTTTACGTACACGGTAGAAACAAAATACACAAATAATGTAAACAATGAAAAAATATAATAAAATAATAATAAAAAAACGTGAACGGAGAACTATTTGCTTCATTTTTGTATTGAATGATCAAACGAACTTACCAAGTGAAGTTCGATCTAAATTATCCTGTTTTCGCCGAAGAGATTTAAGGTCCCTCCCAACCCGAAGATTTCTATATCTTCTTCCCTGGAGGTAAACGTCAATGTCATCTCTTCTCTAAATATAATGAGACCGCTCGGACACCGAGCCCACAGCGTGGTAGGGGTGGGGTTGCCCGCTCTTTTGTTTTTTAATACTACTACGCTGAATATTGTGTGCGGATTGGGTTGTCGTACAGGGGTACTACATGGTAAAATAAATCTCTTCGGCGAAAACAGGATAATTTAGATCGAACTTCACTTGGTAAGTTCGTTTGATCATTCAATTATTGGCCAAACCAAGGGGCCGGCCACTAATCATAATTAGCAACTAATACGATTTAAGGCCGGCTGCACACCGGCGACACGCGGCCGACACGTGACCGACAGCGGGACGATTGACGCGACACACGATTTGTCCTAAACTTGTTTAGTAGAACAAATGTATGTAGACAAATAAAAATGTCAGTACGCCCCTTGTGATATTTGATATTGGCAGGCGGAATTTGTTTCTTTAAATTGATGGAAATATTTTAGGGACATTAAAAGTATAGGTACGCTTCTGATAGTCAGTTTTTCGATGTATAGAATTATTGATTTTAGTCTTATAAGTTTTTATACTGAAAAGTATGAATTATTCAAGGAAACAAATATCTACCCAATGTCGCTTTAGGATACATTTAAGTTTCAAAATAAAAGCCATATTATGCATTTTTTAATACATGTTGTTAATCAACTGCACTAATTGCAAAGATGTAAATCAGCTAATTTAATCTTTGACCTCACTAATTACAAGAACATTAAAATAAAAGCAGGAGCATTACAAGCTTACCCTCGGTAACTCCATCTGTAGACATCCGGGGCGCGTGCTGTGTACTGACACGTGCCGACAAAACGCTCATTCCGATTATTGCGGCGTGATCTAGTTAGATAAATTCGTGTGCACTCGGCCTTACGAGATTGTGTTTCAATTAGGTTTATGAAATATTTTTAATACATAGAAAATGTTGTGAATACTGTTATTTGTAAGAAAGTAAGTAATCTGAAAATTAAAATCTGTACGTAAGATAAGTACCTACCTATACTCATAGTTGGATACTTTTATACCTAAGATGAAAAGCTTTTTTACGCTTTTATGATTGTAAAATGATATTTACTAAGTTTAGAAATTATATAAATTGTATTGTTAGGTACTTCTAGGCTGTTTCGTTTATTAATCTGAAATTCCAATTAGAATTTCAGATTTTTTATATAAGTCTCATACGAAAAAGTTATCAAATTAGCCTTAAAAACATTCATTCAATAGGTACTTTCTGTTCTCACTGCCCACTGGTACATTAGCCATTAATGTGACGCCCTAAAACAAAATCGAATCACCGTAATTAATTTAAGTTTAAAAAGCGCCTGCTCCTAACTGCATATCTTCCATTTTGATGCTAATCCTGTAACACGATCCCCATTCTTTGCCCATACAATTAGGGCACAGATAAACCCATGCATTATCTAGTCAGGAGCACAATGGAAAATATTACCCTTGCATCGGGACAAAAATTGTTAGTATAATATTTCAAGTGGGGCGCAAAATGTACCATGTGTGATGTCGAAATGGCTCAAGTTTTGATGGTGCAATGATTGATGGGGTGTTGGTATTATTAATGATGGTAGTAGCCATAATTTTAAGAATTTAATCAGTGTTGTCCAAAAAAACATACAAAAATACTAGTGTCTGCCTCCAGCTTCTTCTCTCATTCTTCCTTCCTTCATTCTTCCCCCTATCTTATCTTAAATTGTTTGAGCTCCAAAAAGTACGTCGTTCTACATTACACAAAGTTAACTTTCTATTAAAGGATCTATTGAACAAAATTAGATAATTTTGATTGAAAATATTATTTATTCTCAAGATTAGTCTGCAAATTGTTTTTTAACTTCAATCCCGATGATTGAAGGTAGAGCTTAACTGATGAAAGTAATTTGAATAAATAAATAAAACAATGTATAAGTATTTACGTAATTTAATATCGTATTTCGTGATAGTTTGTCTCATGAACGATTACAATTTACATTTTCTTATCTGATACAATTGCGTTAAACAATACAATACTACATGTTTCATATTCAAACGAATACACCACAAAATACGGGTTTTTTCCACCGAGCGAGTGAATTGAATATTATTTTTTTCGTATACACCTTCTAAATGAAGATAGATATTCTTTTCGTTGTATTTTTATTCGAGTAAAATCTCCATTTAATAAATACAGGATATGTTTTAGATATGGTCGTTACTTCGGTACTCATTCGATGTAGCGTACAAGCCGTGAAGTATCCTAACAAAATTAAAACCAATGTACATTTAAAATTTACAATTGTACTTACAATAAATATATCACAGATTTTACAGAAACGCAAATTACATTACGGGTAGTAAAATTAATTTGAAACCGGATAACTTTTTACAAGATACCGCCCTGAGCAATAATCAATTTGGTGATTGGGCTTTATAAAAATCTACTCGACTACTCGAATCTAGCAACTGATCTATTAGATATTAATAACTATTTATATTTACATTAAAATTACAGAGTATTTACATTAAATCCTACACCCACAGCACTACCGACTCGTCGCCGTCGATTGTACAGTCAGTTACACAAGTTTGGTTTTGATATCTCACTTAAAATAGAAGTCTAAATAATGATAATTCGTGTACAGTCTAATAACAACATAAAAATTACCAAACTAACATCAACAAAAATATTTACATAATCTTGTATTGTAGAGTCATTTACTAAAATTACAGTGAATATTTCAGTCAGTTGTCATATAAACAAAACAAAAAGTACAATCAACGCAAAATATAAAATAAAACAGTCTTTCATCGTTTACAAAAAAAAAATATTTAAACCATTGGTTCTATTGTACACGCAAAGAAAAACTATTGGTGTATTAGTCAGATGGAGGTAATTAAAATAAAATGGTACAATATTACAAAAACTTTTTGACGTTGAAATAATCAAAATGGCGACTAACCTAGCCCACACAACGTTGGCTACTTGGACGCCAGAGGCGCAGTTTGCGCGTACTGCTGAGCGCTGCACGTTGGCAACGAGAATGGGTTTACTGAGAACGGTGATGATACTAGCCCACCCATTCCTGGGGACAAGAGAAAAATTGGTTAAAAAGCTTCAAAAATAGTTTTATTTTTTTCATAATAAGAAAATGCAGTTTCGTATTTTATTTGCGAGTGTACAATAAGCATGCTAAAACAACGAAAAACTCAGAAAAAATGAAATTGATATACCTAGGTTATAAAAACATAAAAAGCTTGATAGGTACAAGTTAGTTAATGGGTGAATACTTTTAAGGAATGGTGAAATTGCTTGGGAATGGGATGAAAAGGAGACATTAGCAAACTTAAAAGGCTCACGTTGGGGCACGGAAGAAAAGCCATACAAAACAATTCTAACAAAAACAAAAACTACTAACACTGCACTGCAAGATGCTGCCAATTTTGTTGGTGGTGCGGAGGGCTGTGCCTGACTACCGCAAAGGCGCTCCTCAGTTTGCTCTCTTTACTCTGAGGCCCTTTCATATCGCCGTCGTTGCATTTTGTAGTGTTTGCCGGACAGTCAGCCGCCTTAGAATTCCCATTTCTTTCACTGTAATGTCCGCTATCTTTCGTGTTATACGCGTTATAGTGATGGTCAGACGATAAATGTCCATTCATGTTGGCCGGGTGATACGGGCCAAGGGACACTGGACGAGAGAAACAGGGGTTAACACAAAGCGACGTACACAAACAGCAGGAGAAAGCGTTGGAAATGTGAAATCTTGTCTGCTTTAGGCTCGTATTAATAAACAGGTCTTATTCTTGAGACTTGCGAATGGGATATAGTGTTGTGTGGAAATACGAGTTCTTGAAAGTTTTCAGCCAAAAATTGGTTTATTAATACGTGCCTATTCAAACAAAGGAAAGGTGAAGAACAATAAATAAAAATATAAAAATCATAATATAAAGATTATTTCATCAAAGTTATTTGGAACCTGTTTTCAACTAAGAATTAAATAGGTAAGAAACATCTGATGATAAAAAAAATCGTTGCTTAATCAATAAGATCAGAGATTGTCCTTTCTCGATCAGGCGGGGCAGTACCGTGGCGAGACGGAGCCACCGCTGTAGGTATGGGTACCACTGGTAGTTCCTAAGTCAAATAAATTCACTTACGCGAGCTGGTATTGAACAGCGACATCGGCGGCGCGGGGTAGTGTTGCGGGTGCGGGTAGGACACGGGCGCGGCGTGCGGCGTGGACGCGGCGGAGCAGTACCGCGGCGAGACGGAGCCGCCACTGCTACCGACCACAGCTTGGGTTCTACTAGTAGTCGCTGTCTCAATTGGTGTCACTTACGCGAGCTGGTATTGAACAGCGACGTCGGCGGCGCGGGGTAGTGTTGCGGGTGCGGGTAGGACACGGGCGCGGCGTGCGGCGTGGACGCGGCGGAGCAGTACCGCGGCGAGACGGAGCCGCCACTGCTACCGACCACAGCTTGGGTTCTACTAGTAGTCGCTGTCTCAATTGGTGTCACTTACGCGAGCTGGTATTCAACAGCGACGTCGGCGGCGCGGGGTAGTGTTGCGGATGCGGGTAGGTACCACGGCGAGACGGAGCCGCCGCTGTAGGTATCTGTACCACTGGTAGTTCCTAAGTCAATTAACTTCACTTACGCGAGCTAGTATTGAACAGTGTAATAGTGGACGCAGCAGAATACAGACAACTTTCCTAGAGAAGAGGTCTCTTTTGCGGATGTACCACTGTTTGACCAGATCAAAACCGCACTCAATGGTCCACTCCACGAGTGCACAAGAAAGGCTGCAGGAGAGAGCGGGAGGAATGGCGACGGATTGTGAGACTTGCCACCAGACCTGGTGTGACGACCACGACCACTCTGGCAAGAGTGTAGCGACGAAGAAGAAGACCACTGTTTGGTGACCACTAGTAATGGCTAGATCAGTTTCACTTACGCGAGCTGGTATTGAACAGCGACGTCGGCGGCGCAGGGTAGTGCTGTGGATGCGGGTAGGACGCGGGCGCGGCGTGCGGCGTGGACGCGGCGGAGCAGTATCGCGGCGAGACGGAGCCGCCGCTACGCGCGTACTCCTCTAAAAGAAAAAGCCTGGGGTCAACACGAAATTACCGTTAGGACTTTTAAAATGGGATTTTTGGTTTTGGTGTTTAGGTTGGAAGAGATTTATTATTTAAATTTAAAAATGATTCATTATTATACTAAGCATATGTATATGTACATCTTTTTTGGAAATAAAATATTTATTTATTTATTTATTATTTATTTTTCTTTTTTTTCTTTGTTTTTTAAACAATTGGAGTTTTTCTATAATAAAAAGGAAAGAACTGAAAAATAATGTTTTATGAAATTTTAGTGAGATCCTAGCTTATTTCGTAATGTGTATTGGGCAATTATAAATGAAAAAATATTTTTATTTGAGATGCAAATAAAATAATATGCATTTGAAATCAAATGATTGACTGTATTCATTAATACTTGTTAATGAATCAACACCAAAGATATTTCAAAATACTCGTATAGCGCGAAATCCACACACGCCGAAATCATTTTCGTTTTAGCGAATGACAGCTTTTGCTCGCTTCGATTAATTTTGCGAGCTGAAATTCTACGCGAAACAATAGGGGGAGTAGGCCGTGCTTGTAGTGATTCTTATTTATACTGGCTCAAAGCAAGTAGGTAACAAAAATATTCATATGAAATGTTTGTGCTGTAGTTACTTATCTAATTATGTGGTACATCAAAATTCATAAATTATCAATTTTCTCAATTTAATTCGAGATGGGGTCCAAAATGTTTTTTAAAGATAAAAATTAAAATCTATTAACTGGTAAATAGGAAAGTTGTTCTCCTGCAGTGGACACTAAATGACCTGATATGGGACCACCTCTCTCTCTGCTGGAACTCCTGTGAAGCCAGGATCTACAGCTTGACCGCTAATCAAACCCCAACCTGTGACGGCTTTTGTCCCGAGAAAATGACCAGATGATGATGATTATGATGATGTTTATCTACCGAACTAACCTTCAGTCCACTGCGAGCCAGCTGTGTCCTGGACGCTGACGGCCAGCTGTCCAGTGTAGGAGTTGAAGGGCATACTCGCGGGAGGTGACCTGGGCGCGCTGAGTCCCAACTGATTGTTCCTTGGCATCGAGTATAACGCTTCTGCTAGGTCGGCTGCTCGCTTTAGGATTATTTCCTGGTTGACAATAAATAAGAATTCAAATAATACACCGATTTAATACACCAAGTTATAAAAGGGATTCCGCAAAAAAGAGGGTAGCACCTAATGGAAATATTTTTTGCTAGTTTGTATAAAAGAAACGGAAATAATTTTATTAAACAGCTGTAAAAGTATGAAAAACCCTGCGCTTAAGAAAACTGAAAAGGAAAACAAACACGTAATGTACTCTACTGTATCTTGGGTTCTTTTTTAAACTTTTATATTAACCGCCCTAAGGACTGACATATTTTGCTTTATTGTCTTTACAACTTATTGATGAGAAATATCATCTTCCTATGAGGTGTATAAAACACAATTTTTTTCTTAATTCCTGCTCGAATTCTTGTAAATATAAACAATATTCTATAAACAATACAACCCTACCTTTGGCAACTTCTCCGGATCCCCAGGATGCCTCGGTATCAGCTTCTGTAGCCTCTGGAAGCCGTAATCTATCGTGGGCTCGTTGAGCGCTGCTATGCGAACACACAAAAACAAAATCAATCATTAGTCGCCCTAACGAATAGTCCTAATTGATGGATCGTACAAGATTGCCTATCTTGAGTTCCCAAATTACGGCTTCGAAGAAAAACTCGTAGCCGTAATGAGATTCTTGTAATTCTTTTTGTTTGGTATTTTAAATACAGCGTTTATTTTTGTTTGGGTATTCTCAATATCACAATATTTTGTTTAAACGTTTTAGAATGAAAATAAACCAAAAATTTTTTATCAGTTATACATATTACAAAATTGAGATTGATTAATTAAATATTTATTACTTGCATTATAATGACATCTTTTGTGAATGCTTTTTACTTTTCATACAAAAAACGTATTGAACATGTAAATACAAATAGACGATTATTGCATTCAAGTAGAGTGCCATTATTAGAAAGAAAGAAAGAAAGAAAAAATGTTTATTCAGTATCATCAACAATAAACTTATTTCAGTATCTCTTTACTGTCAAAAGTTTATTTTAAGCTCTTTATTAACTGCGATATTAAAAATAGACGTGTACTCACAAACATAAACAAATCTCCCTGGTGCTCCTTTGCAGAACTGCTTGCTTTTATAGGACAGCGTCACTTCCACCACCCCCGGTATATGCCGCGGAGGGGTCTGGACTCTTATCGCATGGGATGTTATCAGCTGGGGACAAAGACACCTTTGATTCTATGGAGAAGTGGATTGCTATTTATTGGGCCAACTTACATTGGTATCTGAGATCTCTTGGTACTTGAGATAATGTGAGATAATGAGACATAAAGATTAGTACAATAACAAATTATCAACATTGGCAAATCATAGAAAGTGCGTTTCGACGAACTTTGGCTGGTTATTTGAATTTTGATGCCTAGATTTATATTTACACCAAGACTAGGAACAAACTAAATTCGACTTCAGGACAGATCTTGGACTTAAACATAACCTAACGCACAATTGCTGACACGATCAAAGGCGGATGAAGGAAGGTAAAATACGCTGCAATTAGAAGTGTCTCAGGCGATTTACTTTGACTAATTTTACAACACTAGGCTACTTTTTGGACCTAATACACAATCTAGTACATAATAACTCACCTCACTCCAAACCAGCATCGTCCCGAAGACGACTTGCAGTCCATCGAAGAAGTTATCTCCCACTATGATGACGGTGGACCCGCCAGAGGTCCAGCCCTCGCTGGGGGATATCGCCTTGATGCATGGAGTCGCCACGGGCAGGGGTGGGTACAAACCCGCTGTGAAGTATACTTGATTTTGTGAGCAACGTATCAAAACAGTGTAAAA
This sequence comes from Ostrinia furnacalis, assembly GCF_004193835.3. Classification (NCBI taxonomy): domain Eukaryota; kingdom Metazoa; phylum Arthropoda; class Insecta; order Lepidoptera; family Crambidae; genus Ostrinia; species Ostrinia furnacalis. The sequence continues at coordinate 709,539 of NW_021132019.1, forward strand.
ATTAGGGTTGACAATACGGGTCAGGACTTCAGATCATCTTAAAGTTGCCAACACTATTTTTTAAGACGAGACATTTTTATAAAAATCCAATCTCATTAACGACATTATCAAACATAGAATTTTAAAGCTAATTTGATTGGAGTATCAACTTGTTTATTTACTCGTGGTTATGATTGATAGTTTTAAACTGTCTGTATAAAAATGCTTCATCATCAATATGGGGCTGTAAACTAGTTAGCTACTCTACTACTATTTACATAAAATAACTGAAAGTTTTAAATAACTGACGCTCTATCCTAGAGTTATAAGTATGTTAGTTTGTACCATGGTTTGTACATTATAATATGCCAACGGAACAACGATCCGCAATTCAGCACATAACTGTTAGTTCCAGCGAAACTAACACGGTCGTAACTAGCAAACGCAAAAATAGCACCCCAAGCTATAAATGGCGACGCTCTAGAAAAGTCCCTCGCCCCGCGAACTAAGGCCGAATGTATGCCCGACAACTTAAAAGTTGAATAAACGCCAAACTACTAAAACTCGTTCCGTCCTTCTTGAACATTTATCTTTGACTGCTTAGGAAAAAGGACAATTGCCGCGACGCGTCTGCAAACAAGGTGTAAAGTGATCTGCGGTGATAATTGAAAATGAATTTTAATGTCGTTACATAAAGTTGAAGTCGGATTGGAGTTTTACGGTTGTTATGACGTTGTCGTTGCTTCGGATGCAAGAAGGCTGGGGGGATACGCGTCGTAAGACAGGGGGACTGAAATCTCGCGAACAAAACGGCTCGGTAATAAAGACGAGAAGAGAAAGTGAATTTAAGGGGACGAAAGGAGATTACGTTCGAGGTTCTTTTTTAATTTGACTGATATAATATTAATTTTTCCTTTTCCCCTTCACTAAAAGTTTTAATGTTCTTTGTAACTAATATCTTGGTATCTATTTATTTTGTGATTTCTTTTTCTCGATGTCTATGAATTCCTAGTACACTTACTTTTGTACATCCAGCTAAGTATTATTATTTTTATCCTAAAATAATATAAACTTTTTCTCTACTTCGAAATTGCTTGTCAATACTTATTTACGCAAATTAGAGCGTTATTTCTTCGAGAAATTACTTTAATTCCACCAAAAATATGCCTATTCAAAACGCTTCCTACAAACGTTGTATTATGAACAATTAGACACAGGTACACCGTCGGTGTTCCCCCATTCGCACGGCGTAAGGAAAGACGGTTTCACGCCGTCTAGCCGGCGCGAACTTTTGCTGCTGGATAATATGGAGACGTACTCGGTTTATTTATTTATGGGAAACCTTGAATTTTGGTCAAGGTTGGCAGAAGTCCAAATACGCACCAAGTTACACTAGCATGTAGTTTTGTTTTATAAGTAAATGTTTATAAAGTAACCTATCTTCAAAGAAGTTTTTCTTGAAGATTTTCTCAAGTCTGAAAGTAAATAAGTCCAATACCGACACTTAAACCTCAGAATGCTTACACTTGGCGCGAAATAGAGCGATAATTAATTACTTAAAAAAAAAGTTTACATTATTGTCTTACAAGAATACTATAATTTTTCAGTTACAGCTCTCACTTTTCACAGCTGTGATGTATTCGTACCTACTAATTAATGTCTCTTGAAACAGAAAATCGAAAAATTAAAATCATGAGATCAAAATACATAGAAGCCCATCAATAAAATTACATAATCTCTCGCATGAACAAAGACATTCTCAAAAAATATACCTCAAACCGTCCGTCCCTTTTCACAAGGCATAATTCCCCCCTAAATTATCCGTATCCGTTACAGTTCGCCTCAACGCCCCCCGAAGTTGTGAGATGTCTACAGTGATTCCTTGCATACAAACGGCGTGCTCACGGTATTACGACTTCTGCGTTTGTCGTCAATTGGCTGTCTACTTATTTGTAACGTTCAGTTTCGCACGTATTTTGGTGAGGTTGTTTGGGTGATTAATTTGAGGTTATGGGATGACTATGAATTAAGTTCGCCATCAAAAATAGGGCACTTTACTCTACCAATTATTTGACACATTTTTATGAACTAACAAAACGTGATATTCAGATTTAGTGCCTTTTTCCTACGATGCGGATCTGGTCCGCATGCGGGCTGCATCCCAAGAAAAAGGCACTTACGTAACTTTTATTACAATCGCTCATATTGGTGGGAAAATTGAATATCATATTGAAATTGTTGTTAATGTAATCAATAGAATTATTGTAGTAAAAAAAGAAAATTAAATAAAAACAAGTCATTTCAAGGCCTCGGGAACTTAGTCGCTGCTAACTTTGTATACGCATACGCTTATTACATTTACACACTCCAAATACAATCTAACATGACGAACACCTAAGAAAACCATGTTTTATGCCTTTGCCTATGAAAATAATAAAAAAGTAAATAAAAAAAAAACAAAACGTACAAGTCATATCTGGCGCGGCGTCAATACCTTCAGTCGGGTCCAGCCGCTTGGCCCTTCGGCCGTGCTTGCTGTTGTTGTGCACAAACATGTTGTCGGATATCGCTAGGAGGGGGCCGTCGACCATCACTTGTGTTGATATCACTACCTGGAAAGAAATGCTGCTTTAGTTTTGATATTATTTTCGAAACAGATTTTAGCTTAGTTTCATTGACTGCCAAGCTGTAGGTCCTATCTCAGTTGCGGTAGGAGTGGGAGCTTAAATGTACTAGTATAAACACTTGGCCCTAACTAATATATTGGTTCTTTACGATAAAATACTATACTTTAGAAAAATAGGATACTTTACTTTGTCGTTTACAACTGAATGATGAGTAGGCCTGCTATACACGGACAGCTTGAAGCAGTTAGTGTCGACAGCTTCAAGCTGCGACTCCATAGCAAACTACGGAAACAGTTGTAACTGCTCGAGCGGTTCCGTGTATGTGTGTACCTACGTAGTGTACTGTAGTTTGCTATGCAGTCGCAGCTAGAAGCTGTCGGATACTAGCTGCTTCAAGCTGTCCGTGTATGGCGGGCCTTACAGAAGAGCCTTTCATTGATTGATCCATTATTTTCACTTATGACACGTTTTGAAATTTTGCATTTATGGTATTGCAAATAGAAACTATGGACACTGTAAACTGAACCACGAAGATAAAAAACGATAAGCATTCTCTAGATTTCTCATAATAAACAATGTTATCCAGACAGAACAAACATTTGTTCTACAAATGTACGCGATGCTACCTATAAAGTTCAAGATCATCGTACGGTCGGCAAAAATCGTTGAGTTTCTAGTACCCATAAAAAGCAGTTTGAACAAATATACCTGCGTCAGTTATTGTCTAAACCTGACAAAATACAGAGTACAAATAGTATTAAACTATCTTATGAGTTATCAACCAAAAACTTTATACTACTGACTATTCGGTTTCAATATTAAAATAATATTCTCTATCTTTATTATAAATCACCTTTTTACCTAGTTTATGTGTACACCTGACCAAAAAAAAAACACGCATCCAAATTGAAGATCGCAGTGCGGTCAGAAATAAAACCGGCTCACAATGGTTGCTTGGTAACGCACGAAAAGGAGAGTCCCTTGGGAGGGGCCACGGCGGCCCAATAGGTATGCAAGGAAGTGCATGTGCATGTGTGCGGGCGATTGATGACTTGTAGTGTAGGAGTGGCTTTATTTTGACAATACATTTTTTTTGTCAAAATACGCGGAAGACGTAGGGATTTTAGATGCTACTATTGTAGAACTGTCGAATCGGTTATTTAATCTTTAGAAACTTATTTTTACTTATTATCGACGACGACGCTTATTAATTATCATCTTAATAATAAGCGTCGTACATTTTTATGTATTATGACATACATATTACGAAACCACTATAGTAGGTTATTAAGTAAGTTAATGTATAGCCACACTTGCGGTGATAATAAATATAAAAATGCTAGAGTAAAATAGACTCCACATTTTTTAACCTAAAGCACAGATTAAGTAATAGTACCAAGGTACCTAAAGTATGAAATTCTAAACTAGAAAGCTATAAATGAAAATTGAAACCAAAATATGATATCGAGAAAACGACAAAACTGCAAATGTGTACTCTAAAATGCATTCACGAAATAACGCTACATATATTATTCAAACCGATAAAGAGACTGCATTATTTCGATTTGGAGTGCCATAAATATGTACATGGATATATATTATGCCCATATATTCTTACCCTTGAAACGGTGGGGAACGACCACTGAATTATTCAATGACACACAGAAAGCCCAAATATAGACATAACCACGCACACATACTTAGATATTGCTAGTATTTCTAATGTACACAGAAATGGGTTCTATACGTATGAGGTATAAGTTTCATGTTTGCTTAAAGTTTGGCAAAGGACACGTAAGACAAATATGTCTTAGCCGACGGCAGAAGCAAATTTGTACTCATAAGTAGTCTGAATGCACCTTTAGTTGTGGCAGGGTTGCCGCTAATTAGTTGGGAATTAAAAGATATGGGACTTAGTTGTTTGGTAATTGTGAGTTATGAATACGACGACTTTCAAGTTTACGAACTTTCTGTGTACAATTTGACACACTTATAAAACTGAGAGCACACATACATGAGATATGTACTAAATATTTTTAAAATAAATAAGTAAGGAAGAATCAAAAATAGTCATAAGTAACTTCAATGAAAAATCACAGTTCCTCTTAAAGTTAAAAAAAAGGCTCAAATGTAAACAAATCAAATAATTAAGTTGAAAAGTAAAAGAACAAGCAGACATCGTGAGTAAATAAATAAACTCGTATAAATAAATTTAATTTCATCCCTCCCCTAAATTGGAGGGGCTTCAAATATTCAGAAGTCGTGAACGCAACCCTTCCTACAGTTAAGGCGATACACCAATTTTGGGGTCTAAAGAATGAAACATCTTACGTTANTCACGTTAAACTTAATTATTAAGATTCATTGAGTAGTTAGGATGAATTTTTAAAGCAAGCTTACTTACTTAAAGTTACCTATGAACTTTGATGTTACTTTCTTAGAAGCTTAATCATCCAACAAGTATTAAAACCCAGTTAATCTTTTGTGTGATGTTGCCGCATTTTATCTTTGATGAATTTTTTACATTCTTCTCCTGAAACCCTTTGCAGAATCAATTGCTTCCCTTATATTTTTAAGTAGGCAAACACTAGTGACAATCTTGCCTGAAGATTAAACCAAAACTTATTTAGAGCGAGGACGATATTCGTAAAAGTTAGAGTTAACAGTTAAGGGATGTCACTGCACAGCACTTACACTTCTTAGAGTAGGCGCACACCGTTGATTTTTAGTTGGCCGATAGTTGTGCCCGATTTTAATTTGTATGAAGAATCGGCCAAATCGAATCGGCGTAGTGTGCGCACTTCCATACATGCCCATACTGATCAACTGCCCGACTAAACTATCGGCCGACGAAAAATCAACAGTGTGCGCCTACTCAACTGTTAATATTTTGACTCAAGGTCGAAACAAAAGACAAACGCTACTACCCACACCTTGTAACAGTGAAATGAGGTCACTGAACCACAATAAACCTCTGTATTTTGATATTCTGCCTCAAGGTCAAAACAAAAGACAAACGCCCACACCTTGGGCCACTCAGCTAGAGCAATACAGACAGACTGGCGTGCGGAACGGGCCAATTTTTCCTCGCGTAGGTAAACAACCTACCGTTTACCTGTCGACAGCGAGACATTATAACTATGAATTGAACTTTAGACGATGTTTACTATCTTAACTTTATTATGACGCAAAATTAGCTTGTTGGGTAAATCAGCAGGCCTTTTATAAGAATCTGGTGAAAGGTAGCTCTTAAATGAATGTTATAATTACCTAGGTACATTTTCCACACTGTAGTATTTTTGAAGAAGATCCTTCATAATCTCTACTGGCCTTTATGTAATCTACCACCTACCAAATGATAAAATTCTGAAACACTCACTTGAAATCTTCTCATGTCTCGTGGATTGCCGGCATTTTTCAAACAATTCTGGTTGCATTTTAGGAAGAATTTCAGGAAAAATCTGCAACAAAAGAGATAACATTTAAAAAGTTACTCTCTAAACATAGACTTTAAACGAGTATTAGATAATTTTTGACTTTAAAGTTTGCAGGCAAAATGTAAAGATCTGCTAAAGTTAAAAAATATCAGAAAGGTTAACTATGATTTTTACGCACATATCGAGAGCTGTCACGAGTACCGAGTGGAGCAATAAATATCACGTTCCAGCCGTGTGAACAGATAATGCGATACAAATGATGCGGACACATAAATCAGTTGCGTGAACTGTTTCCTATTAGTAGGCAGTTAAGTGTTGGGCTTCAAAGATGCAATACCGAAAAAGTGTTTTTAACAGATTTTTTTAATAATAATAGGCTTTTGATATGTGTCAAACGAAACGACGACGGCAAAACGTAAGCTCCAAAGCGCGGTATTAGTTATCATTTTAATTAAAAAAAATATAGAGATAGATACAAAATATTTAAAGATATAATATGATAAGTTGAAAAGGAACTGTAATATTTGACAATAACTTTTTTGCTTTGTTTTTTTAATTGAGACATTATGTTTAACCTACACAGGACTAATATTTTGACATGTCAAAAGCCATCTGCTTCCACTTCAAACGGCATAGCTAATTTGTTTCTTGTGTTCCCGAATTTTTACTTTCCGCTCTTCCAGATAGTCGTTAAGTTTTTGTCTGTGGTTGTTATAAAAAGCTTATGTTATGACACGTAAAATACATCAAATTAGCAACTGTTTATAGAGACTGCATGGAGCATGGCATGGACAGAATTTAGTATAATTTTCAGGGATTAAATACATGAAATATTTTGCATTGACCTTAGTCAAACAAATAAGTTCAACTCTATAAGCAACCACTCAAAAATGATAGCCAAATTGAATTCCCACGTAAGATTGAAATACGAATTCGTATTTTATTTTCATGTCAAAACGAAATCAAACAATTTCCAGCCAGAAGGATCGGGCCAACTATCGGCAGATCGGATTACAACAATAGCTGCGCTTTGCAAGTTTGTCTTGCGGTTTTGCTGTGGGATTGTAAGTCTTATGGGGTTGTGTTAAGGTTCGGGGGTAAAGTGGGGTGGTAGTGCGTACGATCACGATGAATGCTTTAGCAGAAATATTTTACATGGCCCGAGGCTGCCGATGCCGCCGCCGAATACGACCGTGCCAACAGTCGGGATGTCGATAGAGCGGGCATGTCGATTTTACGTAGGCAGAGTAACCACTTCGTTAATTTTAGAGTTGTATGTCAAGTTTTATACTCATAATATTATTTTTTTCATATAATTAACATGACATAACGTGAGCTATAATAAAATTTGAAATAGGCAAATAGAGTATTGAGAAAATATTATGGAAAAATTGGTTTGTAAAAGCTCATGCAATGGATAATAATTGATTAAAGAGTCAAACTTTATGATCGTCAAAAGTTTACCATTATTTGAAGGAAAAACACCTTTTCAACACATTTTCAGTACTTATAATTATGAACCATTTTTAACTGTTTAAGCAGATAATATTGTTCAGGTAGTTCAATTATACCCACCTAAATGGCGATAATGTTTACGACACACGTGTGCGCTTTGCTGAAAATTTATTATCACGTTGTATGAATTGAACGTATATTCTAGTCATCTTACCAAGTCTATTATTCTTTGTACATTGTAGTCATCTGACCAAGCATATTTTATTAATATGTATTTTCGTTTGCACTGGTATTAGCAGCTCTATGAGCTCCAGCGAGCGCGAACGTTTGTCGAGCCGGCGGCGACGCACATCTGTTCCCGCATTATTTATGTTAAACACCTTATGTCGCAATATCGCGAGTTAGCTGCCACGACACCTACGTTTCAATGGTTGTATTTTTAGATTGACATTGAGTGATAACGTTCTTTGGTTCTGTATTTATAGAAGTCTAGGGCGTAAATCACGGTAAGTTTTGGGAGGTTAATGGGATTTTTGTTAGATATCAATGGTATTACTGAATCATATTTTACGTATTGTGAAAGTAATATTAAGCTTTGTGAGCCTCAACAAGAAGTCGTGGGTACCTAAGACTGACTTTTAAGCAAGAAGGTTGACAATGTCTGAGACATCATAAAAAGCTTTCACTACACGTTATCATCGCAAAACGAACCTAAGACGTTGTAGGTATGTCTAAAGATCTGTTTCACTAAGTACTTACTGATAATGTCTCTGATAGCCACAAGGAACTTATCTGTCAGATAAACTAATTTTGGTTTTACGGTCACTGATAGTAGCAGCCTTTATCAAATAACTAGTAGAAACTATCAGGAAGCGCTGAAACAAGCCCCAAACCGTACCTTCAAAATACAGGTAAATTATGTTCGTGATTCGTTCCCATAACACATGGTTTATTCCCGGATGCCTTATAAAACTTTCGAGCAGCTTAAGCTTGACCATTAATATCGTAAGGGTCACCACGTTATCCTGTGGCTCTCGCTAAGCCACCGGAGTTACGATCTGGGGTGGTAAGTGAAATCTATGGGATAGGTGCCATGGTTTTATAATCTATACGGAATGCACGCAATGGGTGTAAAAATATACGATGCTATTTGCTTTGAGTTAACCAATAATAAATAAAAAATACTGTTATCACTTTCACTTCTGATAGAGCATGTTATCAATTAGTTAATTCATGTAATTTTTAGGGGAAATAAAGTTATTTAAACCTAGAGAGAATGATTATTGCAATATACCTAAATGATCCTAATTTTTGATACCCAAAGCTTTTTAGCACCTATCATTATTTATTGAAACACAACGTAAATATTATAAATTTTCTGCAAAACATTATTAGCAATCAAGTAGCGATTACAATATTTTACATTTGATTAGGCAGGTTTCCGGATTCAAGACAACAACCGCACCCGATTTTAAGTTTAGTTAAAGTTCAGATCATAGTATTTTGGAAAAAAAATACATGAAAGTTATTACTTGTACTATGTTTACTTTACTTAATACTCTACAAGAATCATGCAACAAGCTTTTGCTGTTTCTCGTACTATAGTTTTTTATGCATGGGGTCAAGCAACTTCCCCCAAAGTTTCCGTAAACAAACATGGCGTCCATAAAGCATCACTCCACTTACATAATAAAGCCGTAAAAACTAAAACCTTAGAGGCAAGTCCTCGAATCAGTCCAGCTCCATAAACCCTGAAGGGAGCAGGGGGAATATTTACCTATCGCATCACAGAAGAAGTTCCTCGTAAAACTACCCTCGCTTTTCATCCCGCACCTATAATGGTGGTAGAGACCGCAAAAATATTTTAGTTGATAGTTTTGAGGTGATAATAATGGAGAGTAAAAAAACGTATCCTATTTTAAGACTGGTTGAAGTGTTTTTAACGCAGATTCACTGTAAACAAAATAAAATAATACTAGATAGAAATTAGTTCATGGAAACAGACAGCAATATAGTCTGTAGCAACTAAATATATTTTCACAGTGACATTTGCAAATTGGAAATAAAGTTATTTATTGATAAAATTATCATTTTCAAAGCACTAAAGGAATTCCAAATAAGTTTGCTTTCTACCCACTTGGGAACAACATAACGACTGATGTTTAAATTATTTACTAACTCTTCCAAAACTTTAGGAATTCCTTAATTTTCATCTGTTCAACTCAAGTCACACTGACACGCAAGAATGCCAAAACCTTAGTTAAAACAACTTAGAATGAATTTAATTAGAAATCTAAGTGAATATTTGTTTTACAAAACGTTGCAATATAATAAAGATCTAAGATACCACTACACGTCTCACTATAGCATGAAAAAATCCACTTCGGCATTAAGTCCGTAGAGCGTGGCTTCAAGACTGAACATTCCCCCTACCCACCCACTGGGCCGCGTGCTATGTTCATTTACATCCGATACCCAATGGCGAAAAACTTTATATTCATAAATCCTTATAAGCTCTATTTCTACCCTCACGTCATATAGATGACATAGCAAAAAATTCAGTTGTCATAAGTTTATTTTTAATGCGACTTGTTTTAATTGGCACATTTTGAGGGTCCGTTCGTTTTTGTGAGACAAGTCAAAGAGAATTTTTTATTAACAAACGTTGATTCATGTGTTATTAAGCATAAATTTTCACAGCTAGAATCAATTATCTCATAATATTCATAAGTGAAAAGATCTTACACAATATTATACTCGTAGAAACATAATAGGAACATCCTCACACGACACCCGAAAAAAAATCGCGATCGTACATTCGTAAATCGAACGTGCAATGAAGAACGCGGGATCTGACAACAAGCGGTCTCTTATAACTTTTCCCTTTTAACCTTTCCCCGGGCGGGCCGCATCTCCCCCGGGAGGCGGTCCCCAGGGCCGGCGAGGCCCCCACGCCCCCACCACTCAATACCGACACGCCATGCGGACGGCAAAGATCAAATAGGCAGAAGAATGTTTTTGAAAAATTTAATTTCGAATAGTTTTTGACTAATTGACAGGTAAGTTAATTTCGGATGATTAATAAAGAAAACTGAAAGTAGGTAGGTAGCACACTTTTAAATTATCTGTCCTACTTTTACCTACATGAAAATTATAGCAAAATCAAAATAATACTAAATCTTTTATGTAACCAGACATATTGTTACTTGCACTTGCAGCCATCAACTGTGGAGAAAAAAATATATTCTCCGTGTGTTGGCTTTTATAAGAATCTTTCATAAGTTCTAGCATATTAATTTAGAAGCATTCGACAGTAAACATAGAAAAGGCCGAAAAGCTCTATTTTCTTTTTTTACAAGGAAAAAAAATTCATCGGAAGTCAACCTTTGTTATTTTCTTATTATTATATTGGTTCTAGAAGCAACAACACTGTGTTTTTAAGATTGTTCTTATGAGGCTTTCTATTACAAAAATGTATCAAAATAATAACATTAGCAAAGGAATAAAACTAATGTAAAAAACACAGTCTAAAACACCAAAAATTAGTCACCTGTCTCTTCTGCGCTATGTACACTCGCGCCTACCTAATCTTTGGGAACATGCGACGGACCCATAACGGGGCCAGTTTTTCGACTTTGTTTTTCCGCGTGCTTCTATAGCGCGCTTTAATATTTCAGCACCGAATCCAAGGGTTAACTGTTGCCGTCTCCGGTGTAAATAGACCTTAACAATTGACCGAACGCTATTGTGATCAACGTATGAAAATGTTTGCATTTCAATAAATCGTTCGTGCTTATTGATAGATTAAGGCTGAGTTGCGCCACCTTATTTTAACCGTAAAATTGACAATAACCGGTGCTTTTTGTATGGAGTTTGACAGATTTTTGACGTTTGTCAAAGTTAAAGTAAGATGGTGCAACTCAGCCTTAAAGTTATGTTTGGAGGTTTTGGCGATACTTGAAAGGTTATTGTTTATGGACTATGGAGCTTTTAAGTGTAAGTGGATTGGTCGTACTAGGATTTGATCGGACTAGAGTCTAGTCGCTAGACTATGAAAGCCAATATAAAATATTACTCAGAATATAACTTTACAAGGCTTTAGCTTGCTAGTGCTAAGATTACTAGATAGTTATCAAATTATTCTTAGTTAACCACATTACAATGTATACCTTAAAATATAATAATTACATTTGTAGAAGTACCCATAAAACATTAATAATCGAGTCAAATAAGTGTAGACTTATTATGTAGGTAAAGAAAACATTAAGTAGGTGCTTAGTTTTTTACGCTATAAGTCTATGGGTAATGCTGACATCGCTTTCATTACACGAACATGAATTGAAAATGGAATTGCATAATTTTAAGCGCCATTTAATACCGTGAATTTCTAATTTAATATCCCGTGTCAAAATCACCTTACGTTGTCCTCGTAAGCAAAACATTTAACATTTATAACAAAACGAATAATAACGTTATCATGTACGAAGGTCGCGTTCAGAATCTATACACAACTTTCACTAGATGTAAAGAACACGCGGGTATCGGTCGCAGTACAGAATAAAGTGGTACATAGAGCTTAGCTCTGTAATGTTGGGACATCCACGATTTGTGGTTCGATCCGGTATCTAAAAATATTTGCTTTGGTTGCGACTTTTAAAACCTGAAAACGAATAAAAATGAGAAAGTTTTTTCTTGGTCTTCATGAATGTTGGAAAAACCAGGAATTTGCCATGATATTAGACATAAATAGGAACAATAGTTAATAGTTCGCTGTCTTCGATGATTTGGGAAAAAATATTAGCATCTGACGAGAATTTTTTGAAGAAGAATTTAATCTATTATTGTCTTAAACACTAACACAAAGCAGTTAATTTAAAATAAATAGCTACTATTTATGTCTCTATCGCCAGATTTCTAATGACCAGTCTAAAGTGTTCTACAGGTAAACATCTACAGATATTGTAATAACGAACACAACAAAAAATCCTGGGATTTCATAGAAAATAAAATAATGTGGTTAATGTTTACCGGTTTTTCCCATCTCTAGTGGCAAGCGGTAGTTTTTCCGACGTGTCGAGCGAGGGGGTATTGCGGACGCAGCGTCCGTTGCCATGGCAACGCGATAAAGCTTCGTCTTTTCATAGCCCTCGCACAGTAAACATACAATTGGCAGAACAATTCTAATTTTGTTTACAGATGTTAACAAAATAATGCAGTGTGATTATTTTTTAACAATACAGATATAATGAATGAAGTTTTAGTAATAAAAGTAATAATTCCCAAAAGGGTAATCACACTGAAATCAATGTACACTAATAAACGAAAGCAGACTTATTCAATTTGAGCTTAACTATCGTAAATAACGTAACAGGTTTTTGGAAGCATAAAAAATATTCACGTAGTTTATTCAATATTATTAGGAATGGGTAAACTCCCGCACACCACAATCACTTTTGTGTGCATAAACATATCTGTTGATAGACTGAGGCTGTGTTGCGCAAGTTACTAATAATCATGACCGGTGCTTTTTGTATAGAGTTTGACAGATTTTTGACGTTAAACTGAGATGGTGTAACCCAGCCTGATTGTTTTCTACGTTAAATAATTAATTAATAAAAGATTTGATTATGTTTATTTCTCTTGTAAGCGTTTTTCTTTAATAGGTCTAGGTAGAGCAACCTACATACTCAAGTATAATAATTTGTTTCTTTTATTTTATCTTGGAACTTACCGTTTACTTCGCGTAGTACTCTTTCAAATCTAAAAGCGCTTGCTATGTGCGAGTAGTTTCCAATTGACAATATACCTACTGCTGCTGACGGCGGATCGCTGGCTTCTAAGCCTGGCCCGCGCCATTCAGATAAAAGACGTTTGTTTGTACAGTCGACGGCACGTGAAGTTATCATAGATCTTATGCGGTTGTATAAAGGTCGACTTTGTAAGAAAAATGTCTGATGTTGTTGTTGTCTGTATAGTTGACAGCATGTTAGAGTATACATTTTGTTGCAAAATAACTCTTATTATAACTACTGAAGATGCCCCAGGGTTTGACTTGTTGTGTGTTGGTTACAAGCTAAGTGTTTTCATGTTTTGGGGATATCTTTTAAGGAGTTTTGTAAACACTGCAATGATATGAAAGATTTATGTTCAGGCGATTATTACTCATGTCGCCGTGTATAAGGTATAAAAGGACATGATTTTATAGAGTTAGCATTTTCTGTCTTACAATATCTTTATTTTATTTATTTATTTATTTTTGGGAAACATACAGTTACAATATACTTAATTTAACTTAGGTGCAGTAAGAAAACACATAAACCAATTAAGTTTCCACAGTGAAATATAGGGGAGAGTTCGGTATATTGTACCGCCGGGTAAATTGTACCACCCTCATATTTCGTAAAGTATTTATTGAATGTCTGTAATTGCAACACTCAGCGATACACAACTAAAATCAATTAATATCGGCCATGTGGTTTTTGCCGTGACAACAAACACGTGTGTTTTATTTTGAAAAGTATTTTTTCATTGTTTTCAAGTAACTTTTAACAATACATGTTTAGATTGTAATTTTGTTAAATTTAATCACAGGGTGTTTTTAATATATTATTTAGAAGCGTAAATTAGTGTGGATTACAATTATTTGAAACATTTTTCGGTATTTATAAGCTATATTTTTTACCGATTTTTTAAAAGCACCATCACCTAGTCGGCTAAATTGTACCACATCAAGTTGTATGGAACTTTACCAAAGGATTTTGAAATTTTTTTTAGTAAATCATATTTTGAAGTTATAATAGCGTAGTTATGTTTGACTAACAATAAATGAAAGCATAAGACTGGCAAAGTAGATTAGGTACAAGTATGCGTTACGATAATTGGAATTACAAAACTTGTACTCAAAATCGTGATAACGTGTAAAACAATATCGATTGCCTATGTTATTAACTACTGTTCCTCTTCGTTTCCTAATTTGTTAAGAATGTATCGTATAATATTTTGCCATAGTTTTTTTAAAGGCTTGAAATTTATTGAAATCCAATTTAGTAACTCTGTGGTACAAATTATCGAACCGGTTGGCTAAATTGGACCGAAGCTTTGAACTCGTACTTTGTTGATTTGTGCTAAATATACAACAATCATGTTAATTAATACTTATGAAATAGTAAGTTGTATAATGTATCTTTTATTATATACCATGGACATTAGCAAAAACAAAAGAAAACTATGTGTAAAATGGGATTGAAAAAAACTGGTCCAAATTAGCGGACTCTCCCTNTCTGTTATCTGATCATTGTTTTCGATTTCTGTGAAAGCCATCTTATAGAACTGACGAAAATGTGCCTCTCTAGTACAAAAAGTAAAAAACCAAAAATTTTGAGTTGTGCCCCTATATTATTAAGGGTGCGATATCTCGAGAAGTATTAATAATATTTTGATCTCTACCATATCATTGAATAATACAAGTTATTTACTATTATTTCTGCCACAAAAAAGTTTTGGAAAGTGGAAATTAAAATTCGCCACCGGAATTAGGCAAAAAACGAGTTTGTTGATATTCACCCAAATACATTTTATATGGTTACTTTTGCTATCTATTGTCACGTAAACGTAATTTTAAGTCAAATAAAAAGATAAATATTTGAAAACCTTTGATTAAATACGTTTTTTTTACTATGTCCCGCTTCTGACGGAAGAATCCCGCTATTTTCACTCAAAAAGTACCAAAGTCCCGACTTGGCGAAAAAAAAAACTGGCAACGCTGATATCTGGTCTCTTTCAATGCGACGGTCAGTGAGTGAGGGTACAGATTCCATGTGAGAACAAGTCCTACCTCAGTTAGAACATCTAAAATGAAGGTGTTTAATAAATTTATTTCGGATACGATCCAACATATTGATATATTTCTGATAGTGAGGATTCCAAACTGCAGATCCATATTTCAAAATAGAACGCACATAAGAATTAAACAGCAGAACAAGCGTAGAACAATTCTTAAATTCCTTTCCAGTTCTCAAAACAAATCCCAGCATACGATAAGCCTTGGCCGATATAGCATCCAAATGGCAACAAAAGGACATCTTAGCATATATCTTATCATTAATATTACAAATATTGAATCACTGTATGGATGGTCTTTTAAAATATCTACCATGGGGTAAGCTCTCCAATAACCTTATGGTAAGTTATTCAATACATAGTCATGATTTCATTTTGTTTTTAGAAACATCGGAAAGTCGTCGACTTAAAACCTGAAAACTGCAGAAATAAGTCGAATAATATAAAAGAGTAGAGTATAGTAATCTCATAACTGTAAAGATCACAATAGTACCAAAAGATAGCACCTCAACCCCACCTAATTGAAACAAAATCGCAACTATCAGCTGACCGAAACAATTCGCAAATTCAAAAGTACATTCGCGCTCGAAAGCCATCTCGAGCACAATCAACATACAAAGACAAGGGGCCACATTACGCGGGCATCACTTCATTGTGGGCACCGCTCTAATTGTAACTACACTCCTGGGCACCATCGCCCGCTCAGCGCTCCGACGGGTAGGCGTGGGCCACTAATCTTCGACCCCCACATACCAATACGGTGTCGGTCACACCGCAAACCAAACGCAAACCTATCGAAAACAACTTAAAGCACAAAATCCCCCGACAAAACCCAACCTCTATTTGCAAACGTAGCGAGGGTTAACGCACACTATCAAGTCATTAAATTGCATCGCCTTTTTAATGAGTCTGAAAGTGAACAAAGGATATTGAGCACGATTACATTAAGTACCCGGTTGTAGTGGAGATAGTCTGTTTTCGACTCTTTTAGTATGTTTTGGTTAGTTAGACGAGTCGTCAAGTGGAACGTATTGAGATTTAGTTTGGACGCGCTTTTTAAGAAAAATAAAGAGACAAAGTTGGCGCAGTAGGGAAGATAAGGAAGGAGCTGTGAACATAAAAACTGGAATGGTTCGCGACACATTTTCTTGATTTATTGGGGCAGTATACTATGTTTTACACCACTTCGTTGTTTAATTTTTATGTAAAGCTCAATAGAAAGTACTTAATTGGAAATGAAGCTTTTGATAAATTAAGTTAACCTGTAAGATTTTAATATTATTTCAATGACTCCAGTGTAAAGCTGATGCAAAGCCAGACTGTTCGTAGGCACAAAATAAATAAAAAAGGGTCAATCTGATTAAATCGATAGAGCTAATACTTTTTGGGAGTTTTATCAAAGGCTAAATTAATTGAGCATTAGTATTCTTATCTTACATTATACAGACTGTCTAGCACTTCGCCCTTCCCTTTTTGCGTTCACAATACACACGACATAACCTTAAATCCTCGCCCAAGACCGGCCCATTTACGAAAGTGACCACCAGCCATAATACCAACTTCTCCATACTTAACGTTTATGTAAACACAACTTATGTCATATCTTATGTATACATGCCTCCCTCATATTTACACGGTGAATACGCTATAAAGTAATATCACGTGATCGGGTAATAGTTATAAATTACCCGGGTAGTTTATAAAAGCCGGTTAACCCGAGGTAAAGCGGACAAGTATAATTTACGATTCGGAATTCGCGGCTACGCATTTTCATACGCTATTGGTGATAATTTTGACTATAGCAGATTATTTATAGCTTGTAGAGGTGCTGAATTGAGTTTTCAAATTCGAATTTTGTAGCATTGGTACGAGTAAGTTGTTTTTGAATAACTCTATAATAAGAACTGTGTCTTCTGTGAGATGAAACTTTCAGTTTGGTCACTAACAATTTGGTTATTATTTTCATCTCATAAAACTTATGAGCATGCAAACTTATCCGCAACATAACAAACAATGCGTATATTCTACAATGGTATTTTTAAGATGTAGAGTTAGTTTGTATTTTTTAATTAATTTTATCAATCAATCAGATCATTGAAGTTTTCAATTAAAACTGAAAATGTCTGAAACATACCTACGTGCTACATTTTCGATAGTGTGAAGTGCGTTACTAACTGACACACGATCGGGCATTTTGTCATACATCGGAGGCGAGACTGGTTGGTACTGAGCGGGCCTCTGACTTATTATATCGCCTGTACATTCGGGGAAACGTAGACTTGGGTAGGGCAGAGGTTTATTATTGCAGTGGGCTGGGAGAATGCTACTCTTTTAGCTCTATTATAGAGACAGATTTTAGTGCGAGAGGAAACTCTCTTACTGACAGGTAGTTCTTTGGACGCTCCTTCAAATGTTAAAAACATGCATTAAGTAAGTAGGATTTTATCACAAATTGTCTTTATTTAATTTGCACATCACAATGTCACGGTAATACTATCATACAGTATTGTAACTTCATATAAACGGACGAAACGCGAGCTTTTCTTCGAAATTCAAATCTCGGTATGCGCTCGACATGCAAAAGTCGGGGGTGTCGCGAATGTGCCACAGTAATAAACTGAAGATGTGTTGTTTTGTAAACAGTAAGTGTTGTTTTTATAAAAAACTAGCTGACCCGGCGAACTTTGTTCCGCCTTAATGGCAATAAATAAGCAGACTTTTTTTTAATTTCGAACGGGATAAAAAGTATCCTATGTCCTTCTCCTGGCTCTAAACTACCTCCCTGACAATTTTCAGCTAAATCGGTTCAGCCGTTCTTGAGTTATAAGCGAAGTAACTAACACGACTTTCTTTTATATATATAGATAATTACAAGTACCTAATTATACAGTGTGTTAGGTAAATGGGCTTATAAGCCGACACTAGCCCATATTAACATTATATTGTAAATGGTATGGTTTAGTCAGTGATATCATTTTTTTTTTAATTTTCATACAAAATAAAATTTATAAAATCAGATTTGTATGAAAATTAAAATGATTAAAATGCTGATATAAAATTTCTGACTTCACCATACCATTTATATGCACACGTTAACATGGGCTAGTGTCTGCTTATAAACCCATTTACCCAACACTCTGTAAATCAAGCATTTTGTACGCCTCGGTCGAGGAGCATACATTTTACGGTCGCAAATTTATAAGATTTGTTACTAAATCTTGACACAATTTTTTTTAGTTAATAGGTACATCTACTAATGACAAGACAACATGCATTTTATCCTATTTCATTCACAAAGTATTTTGTTTGTCAAAATAAAATAAAAAATTACAATCACAAATACACTCACAAAACTAGATAGAAATTCTAAGTAGGCAGATGTAGTGAAAATAGGGTCTGCAGGTGGGCAGCCCTATCGCATGTTGTCATAGGGTGACGTACCGCTCGGCTGTTGACATTTATTTCAAAAATATGGCCGAGTTGGAATACTGTATAGATAGTATTACCGTGACAATGTGTCAAGAAAAACAAAAACTAACAAACTTTTGCTGCACTTAGGTGTGCCTTCTTTCCTTTTTAAGTTGATTATCAAAACATTTTTCCATTTTCCATTGACAACAATACTGTAAAATGGTAAAATACTGTAAAACGATGAAGACGTTGCGATCGCCTGTACCGCATTTGATATTCGCGAGCCTTGCGGAGTATTTATCACTGCAAACTTTTAAGGTAAGCATATTTACGTCCCGTCCAAGTGCAAGATAAAATATTTGAGAACTTTTCGTTTAGTTTTGGTTAGTTTCGTCGAGACAATGTTAAACGTGTCAGTGGTTTGACTAAACAAATACATTTTATAAAATTACCTTCATTTTACAGTGTTTCGAAAAAAATTCTACAGTGACCACAAACTTTATGGATTTCACTACATTTTCTACTTTATTTCCTTGTCCTATAACCCAAAAACAACGAAAAATTAACTTGCTAGCCTGTTAAGGGTTCACATTAAAAATGCCGCGTTCCCCTCACGATCGCAAACAATAAACAGTAACAGAATGTACAAACGAACGCTCCACTTCACTTACATATACGAAACCAAAACATAAACGTTATACCCGGCGATCCGACCAAACTGCTCTATCAAAATATAACGGCGGCGATAAAAACGATGGAAAGAAAGCAAACGTTTCCAACGAATTTCCAAAGATCGTACAATAACTGATCTTTGGGCCTTCTCTCTCGCATAAAAGAGTGTATATTCATCTCTTTTTAACGCGAGTTCGCCGTTTTATAGGCAAGCTGATAATATTTGAACCGCTGAGAGATATGAGTGTTAAATATTTTATGATGTCCAGTGTCGACGCAGGGCTTGAGTAAGTCGGGTTTACAAGATCTTTTGGTTATTTTGCTTGAGATTGAAGGATTTCAGGAGATTGAAAGAGAAGGAAAATGAAGTACATAATTAGTAAACCAAATACAAAATATTTATGTATTAAAGTAATAACTCCACATAGACGGTACGAACAGGGAAAGTCATTAAATGAAATCTCCATTCTATGTACTTAATTACAAGTCAGTTTTTTGTCACGTTTGTCTCTACAAACTGTCTTGGCGTAATGTCATTAATCTTGGGAGGCTGGCAGCGCAGCAAACGACCTCCCGTTAAGACCCTCCATGAGCTGGGTGCCCCGTAATATGCCTGTAAACCGAACAACTGAATAGGTAAACACCAAAAACGCTGCACGCAAAACCGAGCCTTCAACTAATTGTTATTAGTGTCATTAACGCGTGCACTACACCCCACGATGTATCCTTCTGTACCGAGCGAAATGGAAAATAAGAAAAAGGAATCCCAGCGAGAGAAAAAGGTACGTAAGATGTATTTTTTCGCAGAGCGTGTCTGTACCATTGTTAAATATATCGTCCAATCAGTA